>NC_137458.1:300155312-300755312 GCF_964235325.1 Thermobia domestica
CGGACGTTTATTTATAATCAGTCGTGAGACCGGAAGGGGGCCGGGCGGGGCGAATCGTATCCTAGACTTTAGGGGGTTTCCTCTGTCTACCACCCCCAGAATACACCACCCGCTTGACGACCTAGCAAAGACGTTTGAAATACAGCCAGGGACCGAAAAGAATCTCTTGATTTAACTAGAAGTATCTGTTAATATAAATAAAATATGTAAATTTATTAGTTTAAAAAATGTCGAATGCAATATTAAGCGCCAGTAAATTATGGTTTCTTAAAAATATTAAGCTACATAGAGAATTAATGAAACCACTAATGAAATGTTACTATATTTTGAACATTAATGCTTTAGGATTTATTTGGTTCCATCTCCAACAATAAAAATGAATTATTTTATTCTCTCAAAATTTTGGAAACAATAATATTTAATATTTATTATTCCTTACTTGCGTGAATTTGTGTCATACACGATATGTATTAATTCGGATATATACATACATTATATACACCACATACTAACATACTAAAATTTGCTCGCTAAAATATACATATTATTGCAATAAATTTGAATATTCATTTTATTAATATTAAATCTACGTATTAAAATTTTGACTTCATTTTCCAGGCAGTAATACATTGTTTTTTTCAGACATGTTTTCTTCTTTTATTAATCTGATACCATCTTCCTCCTCAATAAATCTCACAACTTTCGAATCTCCTGCCTTTTCTCTAGTACCGTACGTACTTTTAGAATATGAGAACTTGGGTTCGTGTTCAGATTGGGATCGCGATAATTATAAATGCTCATTTTCTGATCGAATGCAGAATGATGTTTCAGTAGCTTGCCTCCCCTGATACTTTCACTTCGTACACCACAGGAAAAGAGAAACATACATTTTCCACTTTCATTCCGGGCCAGATACAATGTACTCGCAGGGCAAATCGTGTCCAGTGGCGTAACTAAAGGCTTGGGGGCCCTCCCGCAGACAGTGTGGAGTGGGACCCCTTCCCTACGTCCCACTAAACTATTTGAGACCCTCCCGCAATGCGGGGTCTGCGGGGCCCTTATTTACGCCCCTGATCGTGTCGCTCGTGCTGTCATTGGGCCATCACTGCTAAATTGCGTATTACATACAATAATTGAAAATATGGAAGATGTATACTTTTTTTAATAACTTCTGTAAATGTATTGTTTAGTCTTCAATTAATTTTTGGACCACCACCAGATGTCCCTATTTAGCAGACAAGTCCATATTGTCCTGGTGTCCACAGTTTGAAAATTTGTAAAATGTCCCTAATCTTTATTTACCAAGTAACAGCCATATAATCTTATACTTCAACAACGCCTCTAGGTATTTTTATTTGTGCCCAGGTGTGTTTTTTGAACTGGGACTGGCTCCTACACTGATTGTAGTTCAATAGCACAGTGAACGAAAGAGCGTCCATCGTAGTGCATATGTGGGAATTGAATTTATTTGTATACAGTACTGTCACGCATTGTTTCCATTAATAGTAAAAAAAAAAAGGGGGAGATTTTACTGGATAAATCTGGATTTAAAAGATTCTTAGATATGTCCTGTTTTTCGAATCCATTTACCCTGTTTTTTCTGATCAATTTGTGGTGATCCTAAATATATATTTTCTTTTATTAATGCTAAAATAAAATGAACACTATTTTAAAATATATGGATGCAAATATGTGCTCATTATTATTTTATTCTTATGCTTTCGAAAGAGACAAAAGTAAAATAGTCCGTAGAACATTCTGGCTTAAAAAGTGGTCCCTGCGTGAAAAAGTTTGAGAAACGCTAGATCAAAAATTCGAGGCTTTATTAATAGGCCTACTAAATAAAGGTTAAAAACGGATGCTTATATATAGCACCGCGTGGTGTAGAAGCAAACGCTCTCATCTTTTATAGCTGCGTTCCCGGGTTCGATTCCCGAGGGGGACACTGGGGGGAGGAAAGACATAAAATCCTTTTCAAGCCAGCCATCCTGAGAGGTTTTCCTCTCATTTACACCAGGAGAAATTCCGGGATGTTACCTAACAAAGATTCAAGGCTACTTTTTTCCTTCCCCACTTCTCTGGATAGTTTGATCGCTGGGGGACGTCATCCCTCATACGTAACAAGCTAAAAATGGCCATTGATGCCAAAATCCCAGAAATATAATTCCTAACTTGATAGTTGTTTTCGGGTCTGATTCTCGGTCCGAAGCGCAGAATTCTTTCAGCAATCAGCGAGGCAATTGGAATGCTTGGATAAGTATTGTTAAGTTCGGAATGCTGATCATACATCAATCTGCACGCCCATTGCGCTTTTATCTCTAACGGTAGATTAGTGAATTCTTATATTAAGCTACATAACTCGAGAAGCAACGTGAAGTGTTCTAGAAACAGCAAGATGTTCACTATAATTTTGGTACAATTTACATAACTGAGAAATTTGCTAGAAGAGTGTAATTAAAAAGGAACACATTTTGTTGAAAATGGAGAAGGCGTTATAATAACCTAGTGAACCTCTTGTAGTCAGCAGATGTTGTTTTGTCTAGAAGACGGACGTGTATAGCAACATATGGTCACTTCGCATGAAAGTTAGCTATGAGAATTGTTAAATTTTTTTTCTTCTTTCTTTGTTTCCCAGAACTTTTCGTCTTCAGCGAAAGGAAGAATTTATCATCTGCCTCTTAGATACGTATGGCTAATTTACTAACGGTAATTTCCTGCCTTACTCATACTGATAAAACGTCTGGCACTAACAACGTGCGTTACTCGTTAGTTTGAAATGTTAGTCTTCATAAGAATTAGAAATATTTCTGGTTATTTTTTTGTTCTTTCAAATCGCAGGAAACTTTGTTGTAGGCGTAGTTTTAAGAAATAATAATAGCTCAGTGGTAGAGTGCTTCTCTCTGCTGCGTGGGATCCCTGGTTCGAACCCCGGCCAAGTAGTTTGTGGTGAATAACGTGGTGTCTATGAGTTTTCTCGGGGCACACCTGTTTCCTCCCACCTTATCATTCCACCAATTCTTTCATCACCATTCACTTGCCTTAGTCATGGGGCGCGGTGGCTCAGTGGTAGAGCGTTCACCTCCGGTGCTTGGGGTCCCTGATTCGATCCCAGTTCGCGCCGTGTGGACTTTGTGGTGGACAAACACCGTGCTCGTGGGTTTTCTCGGGGTTCTCCCGTTTCCTCCCACTTTCTTCATTACACCATTTTACTAATCTCTCATCATCATCGTTTCCTTTAGCCTAACCGGCATAACCGTGGGACGTAAAACTTAAAGATTTCATTTCATTTCATTTGAAGTACTTAGTAGTTTCGTGGACTAGTACTCGTGGCTGCCGTTTGATTCCTGGTGCGGGGTATTTGAGTGAAATATGAACTCTAGCGGCCTCGCTCCCGCTTTAAACAGAAAGTCAAATCCTCTTTGTTAAAAAAAAAAAGGACATTAAACTCCAATAAACTAACCGGGGCCCTGGTGGCTCAGTGATAGAGCTTTTACTTCTAATGTATGGGGTCCTTGGTTCAATCCTAGCTCGCGCCAAGTGAGGTTTTTGGTGCACAAAGACCGTGTGCGTGAGTTGTCTCGGGGTTCTCCCGTTTCCTTCCATTTTCTTCGTTCCATTTCCTTCATTTCTCATCATCACCGTTTCCTTTAGCCTAGCCGGCATAAACGTGGGACGTAAAACTGAGATATTTCATTTTTTCCCAATAAACTAACTAATCCAAAAGCTAGTACGGTAACAACCGATATGTGTAAGCAGGATTTTGATATCTGTAAAAAAATAAAATAAAATAAATAAAAAGTAGGAAAAAACACATCAAAACCATACGTAGCATTAAATTGCTTTTATATGATTATTGCTTTAATATAAATTGATTTTAAAGTTCGATAAACGAGGCGTAGAGTATATAATTAGTGCTTGTTACCTGCATTATTTACGTTTGTAACAGGTTTCTCTTATTGTTATATATTGTTATTGTTATTGTACACGTGTTATCGTACATCGTATTGATAATTTTCATACATATTGGCCATGCTGGCCACCCCATAGGCTATATATACTATGAGGGTTCACTTTGGCTGGTCTGGGCACCCTCCTATGTATCGAAGTCAAGTCCCAGTCGTTATCCAGAGCCTACATGAATAATATATTATGTCCTTTATTTCCTCGGTGTTGAACAAGGACGAAAAACAAAATCTCACGAGTTTTTCATTACGCGAGGAAACCGTAAAATCATACACAGTTTGCTACCTGTGTATTCACACTGGGCATGTGATGTACTGCACGTACTTCGTACGTTGGTCACGAGATGGCAGAGCAGTATTGTCTGGGCTGTGTTCCCAACAAGACAGCTTGGCTGCATCGGGTGGCCTTCACCGTTCGCTTTAGCTGTACGGAACGGAGTTGTTTACATCAGTTTTTTGCTTCTACTGGCTCTTCATTTTTCTTATCTCTTCATGTTCTTTATGTGGACATGGAATTAATAACAAATCAACATGAATAAACATGGTGTGGCTTTGCAGATGGGATTGTTAATCTTTTTTTTATTTTTCGTCCTTAAGATAATAATAAATGGGTGTGTTTTACAATTTGTCATTGTCGTTGGATGAAAAAAGCCTTTATGTAAGTTTTCTTTTGCAGACTTTTATCTTTCCATTTGTTTGTATCTGTTCAGTTATTCCTGGGTACTTAATTTGTTAATGTTCAGTATATTGTTTGAAATTTGTTAAGAACACTCGAGAGGAGTACAAATATATCGTACTTCTTCTTTACGAACAATATCATACCTGAACTCTTTTCTTTGACCAATAGATGGCAGATCTATCTAGCTTTTAACTCTCAAAACTGTTTGCAAATACAGTACACTTTCGGTAATCCGACCTCTAAGTAAACCACCCATCAAAACCTTTTTTTTTTTTTTTTAACTTTTTAAAAAGGAAATTGATTTACAAAATCTCCTTTATATATTTACCCTCCTCTGTGTGTCTGTATGTCCGTCCGGAAGACAGAAATAAAACTGAAGAACTACTTGATTAGATCAGTATAGTGACGAAACTAAGGGGAGCAAACGGAGCTTCTGCCCCGGTCGCCGGATTGGGGGACGCAAAACTGGGAAAATAGTTTCTTTTTTCACTATAAGGCAGAGAAAGGAGTTTTAGCAAACTAAAGATAATTATAAAAAAATTACCTCAACCTTAAGATCATATTCGTAGAGCATAAGTTACCTTCAAAGTTAAATTTTAGTTCTAGCTTTTTGTGTTTTCATTTAACTTACATCGATTCAAGAGATTTGCAAAATGTTCGAATATAATACTCGAGACAACAGCTTGACTGTTTACCATAATTAAATATTCTATTCTAAAGCAACAGACTGTTGATTCATTCTATACATTAGCACATTCCGATATAATTCCAAAAACATTGTGATTTGCAGTTATTATGATAAGACTATTAGAATATGTCAAGCATACTGCTCTCAGATGATTTGACAATCAAATATTAATTACTTAGTTTGGTGTTCGTATCTTGCAGTAAAAATTAAATTATGTACCGCAGTTTTGAAATCAAGGTGTAACACTTGAAGAAAAAATGGAATCGGAGAATTACTGTGTGATGCCAAAATCAGGTGTAGTTGGGGAGCGTTTTGGTTTGGTTAGTCAGGGGCAGTTTCGGACTGGGGGTTATAGGGACCCGGCAGGAGTCTCTCTTGGAGGGTCCCATCTTCCCTTCCATGTAGAAGCCTCACAAAGTATACTAAGTTTCATCTTATTTTTTTTTAATGCGATATAGGTGTGTGTGTATGTGGCTATTCTTCATAAAGATGTCAGCTTCCATTACGCGTGGTAATCGGGCCAAAGGGTGGGGACCTGTTCTGTTCCTTTATGGTGTTGCATTACTTATCAAACGACTAACAGAGGACCCCAACAGGACTTTATAGAAGTCAGTCTCATTTCAGATTCATGGGGTCCCAATACATATTTAGACAATATAATGCTGGGCCCCATTCTTCATACTGTTGAAATACATTCTTAATAAGCTACAAACGAAGGGCCCCAAACAGGGCTTTATAATACTGTTAGTTTCATTCCAATAATAGGAACCCAAGACTACATTCAATGCTGGGGGCCACCGAACTTTGGGAACGGAATGAACTACCACGAGTAACTATGCTCCAACACAGCAGACATATTTTATCTTACTTTCCATGTTATTCAGTACTCATTATACATATATTTAGTAGGGATGGACAAAACCGTTTTTTTAAATAAAAACCTGAAATCGGTTTCTAGAAAAACCGACATTTCGTCTTTCTACAAAAACCAGTTTCGGTTTTCACCGAAACTGATTTCAGTGAATACTTTTGGAAAACACACAGAACTATTTCTGTGGAGACGGAACCGGTTTCTGGAGAACAACGAAATACTATTCTGGTCAGAAATAAAACCAATTTTGAAAAAAAAAAAAACGGAACCGGTTTTGAAGAAAACCGAAACTAGATTCGGTGAAAACCGAACCGGTTTTGGAGAAAACCGAAAACCGGTTTCGGTGAAAGACCGTTTTTTTTTTGAAAATTCTCAAAAAAAAACTTTCGGTTTTCCTAAAAACCGAAAGCCGGTTTTTGTGCCCATCACTAATATTTAGAGAGGGCTTCGGCAGGGATCCGTGACCTCCTGCCCTGGTCAGGGGAGGCGCTAAGTAGACTTTTTTGTCCTGGGCGATAACTAGCGTAGCTTCGTCGCTGGACTAGCATCACTTTTAGCCAGAATGTAGAGAGTCAAAGTTAGGAATAGAGTCCGGTGATGGATGATTCAAACCGGTTTTAAAGTTGATCAATAAAGAGGAAACACGGCAACAGAAAGTGAAAAACTGTTCCCTGCAATTGGTTAAACGTATCAAAAGTATACTGAATCTCCGTCCTTAACTCTCTACTGAACCGGAAATGATAGAAAACCGCTACAACTTCCGGTTCCCATATTGATCGATTTATTGTTCTATGAATAGATTATAATTTTTGTTCTAAACCCTCTATTCAAACCGGAAGAGACAGAAATCAACCACCTCCAGTTTTAAGGTGATCGCTATAGAATAAAAACGGTACTAGATAGCAAGAATCAGTTTTCTAGAATCAACCTCTCTACTAAAACCGGAAGTGATTGAAGTGTATTATCACTTCCGGTTTTGATATTAATTAGGAAAATATCACACCATACAAACCAAATTCTTTTACGCAGTGTACGCGTGAAACTGCTATTTGTTTCTCTTACATTCTCAAGGCCGACGTAGCTCAGTGATATAGCATTCACCTTTAATTTTTGTGGTCATTGGTTCGATCCACCAAGTGGTCTTTGTGGTGGGACAAACACTGTGTATGGGTTTTTTCTCGGGTTCTCCCGTTTCCTCTTGGTTTCCATTCCACCATTTCATTAATTTTTAATGATCATAGATTTTTTTGTTGCCTACATCGCATAGTCGTAAGACGTAACACTGAATATATTTTTTCATTTCCAGTATTGTTTATCACTGAAACAGTAGTTAATGACTTCATTCTGATAAAGTGTGAGATTTTCAATTTTTACATATTTGAATATTGAAGCATTGAAAAATGATTATTGCGAATTGGTGCGTTCAGTCTTAAGGTGAAAAAGGAAACATGTAACGGAGATCTTTTCATTTGAAATGAAATGAAATTAAATCCTTAAGTTTTACGTCCCACGATAATGTCGGCTAAGCTAAAGGAGACGGTGATGATGAGAAAGGGGTGAAATAGTGGAATGAAGAAAGCGGGAGAACCTCGAGAAAACCCATCCACACGGTGTTTGTCCACCACAAAGTTCACTTGGCGCGAGCTGGTATCGAACCAAGGACCCCATGCATCAAAGGTGAACGCTCTACCACTGAGCCACCGCGCTGTTTCATTTGATACAAGGAATCACCTCCTATTAAGTTTTCACTTGAGTTCATTATAGGGGCAATCAATCCAACTGAAATCGACCAGTTTCCAGGTCAAAGGTTACTGCCAAAAATTATTATTATTATTATTATTATTATTATTATTATTATTATTATTATTAACCTAAGATTGTCCCACATTCAGGAAGTTGTAAACGGGTATTCATTTATTTTTTAGCCGCGCAGGTTTGTTTGTAGCGGCCATTTTGTATAGGCGCGTGTGCGTATTTTGCACTTTTCAGAGGATTCCGTTAAACGCTGTAACTTTTTAAGTTTTAAAGATAATGAGTTCAAACCAAAACCATATGAAAGGTAATTTAATGGACAACATTCTTTGTTCTGTGGACATTGAGACGTACTTTAGAACGTCGGGGGAAAAGCTCTGAACATTGACGTTGCAAATCTAAAAATGACCGTTTTGGAATGTATATTTTGGAACGAAATAAATAAGACTCACCCTCAATTTTTTTGTCTACATAGAGACTAGATAATAGACAACGTCCCAAACAAGTTTCAGATTTGAGAACCATATACTTAATTTTTTGGAAATTTTTAAACATTGCGAATTTTCCGAAAATCGTGTATTTTCACCATCAAATATCTCAGGAAGGACGCAAGTGAAAAATCTCAAATTTGCACAAAATACATGATAGTTGTGCAATAACACGTGGGTATATATATATATATATATATATATATATATATATATATATATATATATATATATATATATATATAATACAGTACTGGATCCAGGATGTGATCAAGAGAAGGAATAAACCATAGTTTGCACCTTTATCCAGTGCAAATCAGGATTGAAGCTCATTTTATACAGTGTATATGTGAGCGTCAAGGGGGGGGGCTATAGCCCTCCCTTAAATCCGCGCCTGTATATATATATATATATATATATATATATATATATATATATATCAACATTCTGTGCAGTATTTTAAAATCATTAGTACAAACAATAGTTCTATCTTAAAAGTTAGTTTTTTTTTTCCTTCTACAATTCTTCTGTTGGCCTTGTGAGAATTTTATCACATTTTGTCAAATAATTACTGAATTTGGAAGAAAATACCTGTTGTTTTTCGCTCTCTATATTTATACACATATGATTCATTTATTTGTGTTGCCTGTAATGATGTTCTCTTGTGTTTCCACATTATGTAGATTGAATAGACATAAAATTATATTTCATCAGATGTTTTGTGTTGAAAAATTTTTTTGGAGTTGATAATCGTGAACACATGTGTTCATTGGCTGTTCATTTCAGGACGTCAATTTTATTGGCTACACAAAACCGAAGACTGAGTCAAAGCGGGGACAGAAATCTGGCCGTGGTAACAATACTACTACCACTGCTTCCACTGTCATTAATGGTAGTATTGGTACATCAACTGCAATCGACTCCTCCACACCAAGTCACGGGAATACGGTACGTTGACTTCAGCATTTTTGTTAACAAAATTGTACTAACAAAACCACTAACCCCAGTAATGAGGAAAAGGCTCGTTATTTTTTTTCCTCCATGATTCTAACTTAATTTGGCTTTCCATGATGAAGCCAATTCGAATTTACTCATTGCGCGCTTATTCCCTCTCGTTTTGTTAACCCCCCCTTTTTTTGCACTGTTGCCAACTGTACTGCAAAGGTTAATATTCCCATTGAAAATAAGATAAAACAATATATGTTTGTATAAAGAGTCCTAAAGAGTACGTGGGTCCAGATGGATGGTTTATACGGTTCAGTTTCGAGTAGTTTTTCGAGTCTTTAGGCTTAAAGGATCTTAGCGTAACTCACAATGTAATTTTTCTAACTTTAAGAGGGGGCAGAAACGGATTAAGAGCGTCGATTGGTGATAATGTTCCATATATATATATATATATATATATATATATATATATATATATAATTAGGTGTTCTAAAAATGGCGTTCACGGACTCAAATGAAAGAAAAATTCAAATCAACACGGGTTGGAAATAGTAAACCACCAAAAATAGAAAACATCATGTTTTAAAACGCCGGTCTTCATCTTAAAACGCCCTCCATCACGTTTTCTAATGGAGAATCAGAACGAGACGTCGTCAATAATAATAACGATAATAGTAAAACGGGATTTAGATTTTTTTTTTAACTTCTAATGTGCAATATCTGATTTATTAATATTACCAGCGTGCTCCAATATTTGCGTAAATGATCGTGTTTGCGTATGGGAGACACTTCATGCTTTTGGGACACAATTTATGTTGCACCGTGCTCTTGGGTTTTCTCGGGGTTCTCCCGTTTCCTCCCACTTTCTTCATTCCACCATTTCACTCATCTCTCATTATCACCGTCTCCTTTAACCTAACCAGCATAACCGTGGGACGTTAAACTTAAAGATTTCATGTCATTTTTTACAATTTATGCTGCATATCGGAAACGTCTCCTGTCTAAGGAAGGGTGTCAAAGAGTACCACAAATGACTCAGAAGAACTGGTGTTGTTGTACTGCATACTCTCTGACATGGATCACAGGTTGATTTTAAACCGTGTTTGCATTGTAATTCACAAGTAGATCTTCGTTGGATTTTTATTCCCCGTTCTTTCCTCATGAGATTATAAATATCCAGGCACAGCCTTCCAACACAAATTACACTTTAACTATTTAACCGCAATGACTCGTAAAGCCTGGGCTCTACACCAATCAGAGAACTGTTTTGCATCATGTGTAATACATCGAAAGATTTCGGTACGATTCGTGTAAGCCTTTCGAACACACACTTGAGAAACGTGAAACAGCAAAAGGGCAGCAACAATGTTCCCAAATTTTAAAGATACGACGAACGGGCGATGATTTAAAAAAAAAAAAAAAAAAAAAAACTATAACACGAACGGAAGCAATTATTTGAATTAAACGATACTAATAATAGCAGCGAAAATATAACACAACTACAATAATACAAACGAAATGAGGCTTAGCGACAATCCGACAACACCGCACTCTCAGGAGATGTTCTCCGTGTAGGGAGAGAGACGACACTGACAAAATTTCATGGATGGGGGTTGCTGACCGGAACACACCCTCGCGTTCTATTGGCCGGTGAAATCGGTAGATCTAGGCCAAGCTTCATGACTTTTTGCGATCACTATATCAACCATGGGAAATTAAAGTTAGTCAGGAGCCTATTTTAAAAGTACCATTTCAGCATTCGTCTAGTGGAACTGAGGAAAATTCTTTAAAAGTCTATCACAAGAGAAAAATGATAAATTCGTTATTTTCTTGAATTTATCCCTCTCTGAGGCAAAGAAAGGAAGTAATCTTAAATGAATAAACTCAATATATATCTCCGAGCAAGTATAAATCAAATTTAATATGAATTTATTACGAAGATTACAGTCTTCATATTGTATTCTTGTATAGCGAGATGTTCGTTGGTAATTATAATATTGAAGATATCGTAGCTATAAAGAAGTACAACTATTCCACGGAAAAAAATATACATAATTTACAGTAATTTAGCAATTAACAAATGTAATAAAATTACCTGAACTCCTGATAATCGTGAGGAGGGTTTGGGAAAGATGTTACATTATGTGTAAAAAAAAAAAAATAATAATAATAAAAAAAGTTATTTTTACGAATGAAGGATAAAACTTTGAATATTACAAGATTAATTTTCTTTCCCAGTTCTATTAATTCCTCAAGTAAATTAAGTTTTTTTTTTTCTATTTTCCGGCAATAATAGAAATTTGTTCATTGCAGCATACAAATTCTTTTCGTATAAACTCAGTGAATTTCCAATCTACAATATTAAGAGCCTGACAATACTTAAAAAATACAAAATTTACAATTTTTCTTTTGTTTGTTTATTCACAAGTGAAAGGAGTAAATGCAACTTACTACAATCATAGATAATATTATTCTACAACAGAAAATATGAACCTCAAGAATTTTCAGTGTTGCCAGAATAACATTTCCTCCAAAATATAAGTTAAGGCAGCCACTAGAACAATACTTTCTCAACTGTATTTGATTACGTATCATGTTGTCTTGGAATCCTGTGAACTACTTCATAATTACGGGTGTGTTTAGTTTGTAATAAACAAAACAGTTTTAACATACAGTTATTAAAATAAATAATAATGTTATTTAAAAAGTAGTTCACAGGATACCAAAACAATATCATACGTAATCAAATGCAGTTGAGTTCGTTCCTTTAGTCGCTGCCTTAACTTCGATTTTTTGGGGAATTATTAATCTGGCAATACTGTAATTTCTGTGGGTGGCAACACTGAAATTTCTTCAAATTCATATTTTCTGTTGTAGAATAACATTATCTATGATTGTGGTAAGTTGCATTTCATTATCTCTTTTCACTTATGAATAAACAAGCAAAAGATAAATGGTAAATTTTGTATTATTTTTAGTATGTCAGGCTTTTAACTCAATTACTGCAAATTTACAAGAGTTTTGGCACTTTATTCGAGCTCTTTAACTTAGCCAGATTGATTATAGTGTATTGTCAATTGTATTATTTTTATAGCAGCGCAGATGTGAAAAAACTTCATATATTGCTATAATCATATTGTTATATATTGAAAATATATGTAAATTTGAATCTTCCGTTAACGTAAGCACAACGGGAATACTTAGTGAATAACACTTATTTATAGAAATAGTATATTGTTTGCTTTTCTTGATAACACTTAAAATCTAACCTAACTAACCTTTCTTCGTAGTTCCTCATTTAGACTTTATTTATAAGAGAGAACATATTTTTTAGTAATCCCAAGTCATACTTTCAATTTTCTGGAACATGTCCTGATAGAATGAATAAAATAAAATGGAAATTATTTACCATAAAATGTAAAATTTATCGATTGTTATGGGCAAAATGTATGTTCATGTATAACATTTTAATCCATTTGGAACTTTAACTCGCTTGTTGCATATGTACAAGATTTGGTTTTTGTCACTGTTCGAATCCTTTAACACGGTAATTACATACAAGATTTTTCAAAGCATCTTATTTGCAGTATTTATCTCTGTTATCGAGTACGTTACGTACACGATTCTTGAGGCACTTTAATTTCGATCTTAATTCCACTCAGTTATTGTGTACGTAAACAATTCTTCTCATTTTCCCACTCAGTTATCACATATAGACACGATTCTTCTAGAATTTGATTTCGACTTTTCCCCACTGAGGTATTGCGTATGTACAAAAATTATTAACACTTTATTTGCATTCAGTGTTAATGCAAATAAAGGTATTTCGTAACTACAAGATTTTTTCACTTTATTTTTACCTCCTAATCAGATATCCCGTACCTACAATGTATTTAGCAGTTTGGATGGTTTAACTCAGTTATGTATATGCCTTAAAGATCTTTGGTTTTTCATTTCAATCTTTTAACTCCGTTACTGCCTAGATAAAAGATTTTGGACACTTTATTTGGATTTTTTAAACTCAGTTATTGCGCATTGAAAAAAAAAGTCATTTATTTGGATCTTTGTAATTGAGTTACTACAGTAGGAGTTTCGGCATTTCATTTGGATTCTTTATTGATTATTACATACCCAACAATATTTTCGTTACTCTGTTGGATTTTTTAAACTCAGTTATTAAGTACCTGTAATATTTTTGTACCGGTGAATATTTTAATTCTAGTTATTGAGTACCTACAAGATGTTTAGGAGAGAAAACTTTCCCTGTTTCCTTTCCAGTGAACTAGTGCGAGATGTGAATCGAAGCCGTCAGAGAAATCAGTCTCAAAGAACAGTAATTTACATTGTAGTATATGTAGCCAAATATTAATTCATAGTGTAATGAAATCACAAACTATGAATGAAGAAAAAGGATCATCATTAATTTTATTGATGAAAATCATAAAATCAATTCTGTGGGTGAAACTGAACGAAGATTTTTATAATACCTTAAATTTTGTTTACGTGCATACCATTATTTTTAAAATCACAAGGACAGGATTTGTGATCTTTCTAAAATCGTTATAAGCAGAAGCAAGGTGCTTCCAAATAGTCAAAAAGCACCTAGTGTTTGTCAATAGATAAAAATAATTAACATTTCGGATAAAATTATGAAAAATTCAAAGCAAACCTTGGGGTAAATTAGACTTCAAAATACTTCTTATTTTTCCATCATTAGATAACGACAATATTTTGTTATTAAGACTTTCCTAAGATTTTGTAAACTTTAAAACACAACATAATAATCTTTTAGCAAACTAGAAAAGAAAAATAGTTGAAACAAACAAAGAACAATAACTCATATAAAAAGATCAGGTTTTCAACCAAAAAATCATCCAGCCGGGTCGCAATTGGAGATGTCTCCAAGAAATTTTCACGAACGCAAAAATTTCAAATACAGAAAGAGAGACCACTGTCTGGTCAAAATGAAGCAGTATCTGGTCAAAGCTAAGCAGAATCTGCAATAGGTAAAGTATGACAATAGAAAACTTAAACTATCTATTAGTGGTGGGCACAAAACCGAATCCGGTTTAGGTTTCCAAAACCGGTTTCACTTTTTCCAAAACTTGTTTTACTTCTGACCAGAATAGTGTTTCGTTGTTTCGGTTTTAAAAAAACGAACCGCTTTTGGAGAAAATCGAATTGTCGGTTTTTCGGATTTCGGGTTTTCTAGAAGCTGGCTTCCGGTTTTCCATTAAAAAAAAACTGTTTTGCCCATCCCTGCTATCTGTGTCACATGATTTTGGGAAGTCTCTAAAGAACAGGCAAACGTGAATACATAAATATTCAGCTTATTTCTGTTATAATTGGCGTAGTATTGAGTGAGTTTATAAATTATCTGTTATGTAGTTAGGTTTATATACTGTGTCAGGTGTTGAACTCAATACTATCAGATCTTCAAAGTTGAATGATTACATTGTAATAGAAAAGCTATCCGCTGTACTACAGCACCACCTTTCTATATGTTTTGCAAACTACTTGTATGTGGTTCATCAATAAAGTATTGTCATTCATTACAGCAAGAGATTGTAATCACCATCCTTTAATTTGATTTACTAATTCACTGTAGCCTTTATTTATTAATATAACTTAATTTGATCTTTATTTCTTTAATATTTCAATTTTTTAGAGGTATGGTACAACAGGCAGCGAACTGGCGTATGGCCTCAGCCAATCAACTCGCAGTGCGTTGTTACCAAATCTTCAGGGAGGAATCTAATCATTCATAATTGTCTACAATTACGAACAAAATCAATTATGAATGATTAGATTCCTCCCTGGAGGTTTAGTAACAGCGCACTACGTACGAGCTTATTGGCTGAGGCCATACGCCAATTTGGGTGACGCGGAGTATAGTGTGTTTTCAGATAGAAAATTATAGTCTCATAAATTTAACTAAAAACGAGAAAGTTTTTGCGGGAAGTGGATTACAGCTCCATATTGATAGTAATAAAAAAAGAGAAAAGATGACTGGGTATCTATCAGTCACGAAAGTCATGAAAAAGTCACGAAATCAGAAAACGGTCATGAAAGTCAAGAAATTTAGCTTTTAGGTCACGATTTTATATATATATATATATATATATATATATATATATATATGGAGAAATATGGTATAGACTGAAAAGTTTTGTTCTATAAAATGTCAAAATTCACCACCAAAAATGTCTATTTTCGGCTTTAGAACCTAACAAATCGCAAGCAAAGCACGTTTCTATCGCATGCATGAAAATTTGGTCCAATTCGCACCCAAATTCGCTCTTCAGAATGTTACTAAATTTTATGGTTTGGAAAAAAAAAGTCATGAAAATGCATGAAATTTCATTTTAGAATTTGAGTAGACACCCTGGATGAGAAAGTAAGGAATAGTAATTATGGAAGGATGGACGGACACACACACACACACACACACACACACACATATATATATATATATATATTTACAGTGGCGGATCCAAGGGGAGGGCTATAGGGGCTATAGCCCCCCCCCTTGACGCTCAGGTATACACTGGATAAAATGGGCTTCAATCCTGCTTTACACTGGATAAAACGGCAAAATATGGTTTAGCCCCTCCCTTGATCATATCCTGGATCCGCCACTGTATATATATATATATATATATATATATATATATATATATATATATATATAATATTGTGCCCATCTCTTCTCTTTTGACGAACCGCTGGTGTACAGAGCGTATTTTTCTCTTGTTTCACAATAATTAATAACGAAACAGTTACCATCATTTGCTTTGGTTGTTGCGCCGTTGACATTTGTTCGTTTGTTTGTTTGTTTGTTTATTTGTTTTGTACTTCGTAATAGAAAGTTTTTTTGCGGGAGGGGGGGGGCGGTATTATTAATTCATCGTTTGTTCTTTTTCAAAAACAAATTAATGACTCACTTTTGTTTGTGTGTGTGTGGTATGTATACATACATACGTAGAGACTCATCCGTATGCACTGTGCTGTTTACACGCCAACTTTTTATTCTGTTGATAAAGCTTCTCACAAAAAACACTTTTAGTTGTTTTTTTTAAATCGTAAAGCTTATATAATAATAATAATAATAATAATGTTGTTGAGAATTCTACATTGTAGTATTACATTTCCTTGTTTTCATGGACCATTCATGGGAAAGAATCCTTTCATGTGGTTGGTAAACAAAAGAATTAATTTGAATATGGATTTATGAGTATGGTACCGTATATAATTTATTGGCGGTTTTGTAAAAATAAAATGATTACGTATGTTTTATTTAAATAAAAGCAGGCCAAAATTGGTTGTTTATACCGAATTAATTGTACAATTGAAATATATTTTTGTTAATAGATGTATGATGTAACATTAACATTTTACTTAAATAAAAATCCACTTAACGTAGTTAAAATATAGCACTTGAAAAGGTTTTAGAAATATACACAGCCAAAATTGAAGGTATTAATAGAACTCAATTCTAACAGAGCTCAATGATCCCAGTATTACTTCCGCTTTAGCATGTTATTTCAGCTCCAAGGGCTCCTTGTTGGGGTTAACACAGACTCAGTATTACCGGTTTGACACAGAGCGGTGTAAAATTAGAAGAAGGTGTTATTTGTAAAGTGTGTATAAAGAAGTTTTCAAAGTTATACAGCTAAAAATGATGTTAATACAACCCAATTTCTACACAAGCCAGCTTGTAGTCCCATCATGACGACCACTTTAGTGTATTAACACCAAGAATCCGATGTTACGGTTAGCACGGGCCTCGTATTACCGGTTTGGCACAGAGCAGTATTAAATTAGATGAATTTGATATTTGCTGTGTATGTATATAGAAGTTTTCAAAGTTATACAGCAAAAAATGATTGTTGAAACAACTCAGTTTTAACATCCCAGTGGTCCCAATGACTACTTTAGCGTGTTCTTTTAACGCCAAGGGTTCGTTGTTGCGATTAACACATGCCCGGCATGCAGTGCTGTAGTCCTAAAATTTTCAGAGCGTATACGCTGTTTTGTGATCATCTATGATTGTCATAAAAGTGATGTTTTATAGTGTAAAAGCATTTCATGTTGTCTTCTTGATGGCACTTCTTACTTAAATCATCACTTCCAAAGACTCCTACCAACCATTCACGGCACCTTTCCCTCCATTCAATGTGCTTCACTCCTCCGTTCCATGGTTCTGGGTCCATGCGTCTTAAAACAAATCCATTTATCATAAACACGCCATAGCAAGGTTGGCATCCAAGAACAGCAGTCCACATCCGAGACTTATCTTTCTACTGTGCTGGATCCCAGGTTTTTAAATGCCGGGTGATCGGCCCGGCACAACCCCCAACCTGGAGGACCAGGCTGACTGCAGCTCTGAAGAAGTGGGCGATAAAGGCGCCACATCCCGACGCCGAGTTATCATTGGATTCATGGCTGAATTAAATAAATAAATATAAACGAAACTGCTCGTAAAAATCTCCACTGGACTTAAAAGTCTCGAAAACCTTTCTACAATTTTTAATAGTATTTTGAAGAAAGTATTCACTCAGAAACAGCCTTGAAACCAATTCCAGCATTTATTACTTTAGAAAGGTACAGAACGCATAAGCTTACTAGTTAATCTTTCGAGATCAAGTGATGTGCTGGTCCCCTAACTCACCGGATCTGAACCCAATCAAACACATCTGGGATGTAATTGAACGTGACGTCAGAGCGCATCGCCCCCTTCCCGGAATTTGCGGGAATTAGGTGACCTGTGTATGCACATGTGATGCCACTCTCTCCAGCAACCTATCAACGATCATTGTGTCCATGCCAAGACGAGTAGCCGTTGTTATTCGTGCCAAAGGTAGACATACTGACAATTAGGTCATAATGTTCTGGCTGATGTGTGCGTGTATTTTAACACGTATATTTTTTCTCGAGTCGAATTTCGAGAGGTCTCGAATTCGAGTCGAATCGAGGCAGAAACTGTCGAGTAGGGACATGAGTCGAGACAGAAACATATTTTCGAGTCGAGGCACAAGTTGAGACAACATATTCTCGAGATGAGTTGAGACAGGCTTAAATCTCGACTAGACTCGACTTGTGCGCATCCCTATCAGCGACCCCGAAAACTATTGATTCGACACCAGTTCTGGTCATTTACGATCATGTTTATATATCGCCTCCCTCACCCTTCCTCAAGTTGCGGGGCTGAATTTGAATTTAAACAGCATCCGAAGTGTCAGTATTCATCTCAGCGACCCTGGAAACTATTGATTCGATACTAATATCGGTCAGTTTCGATCATTTTTATGTATCTCCTCCCTTCCCCTTCTTCAACTTGCGGGGCTGAATTTAGATTTAAACGGTATCGGAAGTGTTACTGTTCATCTCATTGAGCCCAAAAACTATAGATTCACTACTAATATCGGTGATTTTCGATCATTTTAAAATATCTTTCACCCTTCCCTAAGTTGCATCGTCAAAGTGAAATGATAAAAACCAAGCGAGGCCTGAACCTCATATATGTTATCTCATCGAGAGCCGTCGGGTGGTTTAAGAGCTTCGAAGTCACAAACATACTCACTTTCATTTTTATATATAGAGATCACTTCATCACAATTATGATAATTCACAATTATGCATCACAGTCTTCTTACAGAATTTAAACATAACCATGGATGGGTAAAAGTAATTTCTGTAAAGCATATACATTACAAGTTAATGAACGAAGGTAAATTATGAAGCTGTCTCCTAAACGAAGATTCAGGCCATGAATAATGTATAGTTGAAAAGCGTCGGTGTAATACACGAAGATGAAGTCTCTTCGTCCAGCAGCCATTAAGAGAACAAAGAAGAAGAAATTTTCTGTGCGTCGTAGCTTCTTCCTTGGAGATCGAACGTGGTACGTGCTGATACATACTCCGTTGCCTTATTGACAAAAATAGAATAGTCCTGTTAGTTAGAGCAAACACGTACGCATATAAAATTACGGAATTTTAATTAGTGGCTCTGCAGTTTCTCTGTGTTTCGTCGTTAACCAAAAGCAGAGAGAGAGAGGCTGAAAATTGTTTTCATATAGATGTGCTTGTTTCAAATTTATTGATTTGCGTCGCTTGCGTTCTGCAGTAAATCAGCATTTATTCAGCGCCTAATTATATTCAGCCAAGTTGAAAATTGATTTACGAAAGGGGTAGATAGTGAAAATACATGGTTCTGTTACTTGGAACTACAAATTTCCGATACTTTGAATACAGCCATATGCACATTTATTAAATTATTAAAAAAAAAACAAACAAACAAACAAACAAATGTGTGTACTTTAATACCTTGTACCTCTTAATTGAAATGCTATACCTTTTAATAGAATAGTAATAATAAAATATTAAACGATACTTATTCTAGCGAAAATTAATTGAAAGTACTTGAGTGTCGTACTCTTTGCAACGGGGACATATTTGAAACGAAATATTTCAGTTTAACGTCTCACGATTATACCCTTCAGGCTAAGGGAGACGAAGATTAAGGCAAGTGAATGATAATGGAAGAATTGGTGGAGTAAGAAAGTGGAAGGAAACGGGAGTTACCCGAGAAAACCCACGGACACAATTTTGTCTACCACAGACTTACTTGGACGGGTTCGAACCAGGGACCACCCCACGCACCAAAGGTAAACACTCGACCACTCAGCTACCGTATCTCTATTATTATTTGTATAATTACAATCTGAAGTACCCAACGTTGCCCGGGAATAAAGAAGTGACACACACAAAAAAAGATACACAATTTAGGGTCTCTTGCCTACAATAGTATGTCAAGCTAATGATGTGGAATTAGGTAGCGCGCAAATGCATGATTGATCAATGGTATAGATTCTAATTCTGAGTACCTAACGGTCTCTTTTCCTACAGTCATCCAAAAATATGCGAAGTGAACGGTGTGGCTTCTAGTTTTAATCCTAAATAACTGACGACCTCTTTCTCGTAGTTTATCTAAAAGTATGGCAATCCAATGGCCATAATTAACTCACTCTATGGTCTATGGCACCTGGAGGTTCAATACCGCGTTCACAAAAGCTTTCCATTGACTTCTATCCTTAGCCAACTGGATCCAGTTTCTAACTTTGTGTTCCTATTTCTGCGAGATCGTCTTAATATTGTCCTCTCATCTGCGCCTAGGTGTTCCTAATGATTGTTTTCCCATTCGATTTCCAGTAAAAACTTTGAAAGCGTTCCTACTTTCTTCCATTCTGGGTACATGACCTCCCCACCTGAGCCTCCTAGATTTGATAACACTTTTGGTAAATGGTATGGATTATGCAGTTCCTCGTTATGAAGTTTCCGCCATTCCCCATTTCCGTTCCTCTTGGGTCCGAATATTCGTCTCAGGATCTTGTTCTCAAATACTTTCAGCCTACGTTCTTCCCTCAGAGTAAGCGTCCATATTTCGCAACCATACAGCAGAACAGGCATGATTGTCATTTTATATATTTTAAGCTTCAAATTTCTCGACATAATTCGCAATGGCAAAAGATTTTGAACTGAATAACAACACGAATTTCCTGCTTCTAGTCGACATTTAATTTCTTCGTAAATATTGTTTTAGTCTGCTCTTATTGGTTGTAGATATTTGAAGGTATCCACTTCATCAAAACTATGATTTCATACTTTGACGCATCCATAATTTGCAGTATTATGATCCCGACTAACTTCTATCTCTGCATTTACTTCTAAACCCATATCCCTGCATATAAACAACACACAGACATTCAAATGTATACACAAGACAATGTACTTATTATTATTATTATTATTATTATTATTATTATTATTATTATTATTATTATTATTATTATTATTATATTACTAATGTATTCAGACTACAATTTCCAACACCCCTTCAAGAAAGAGTGTTGGGCTGGGAAAAGAGAACTGTTTTCGAAAAGGGGAGATACAATATTAGATATGAAGGAATCACGCTGTTAGCTACTATGGGGAAAATGACATAAGGCATATAAAGTACCTAAGAGAATGTCACCATTAAAATATACCGATCAGATAATACAAGGTTTATGGAAAAGAAAGTACATAGGAATGGAAAAGTGTGGTTCTGGGCAGGAAAGAGTATAGAATTCATTAAACCAATCGAAAAATTGCTGACCTGTCAGGTAGATAATGATTCAAAGCACGCATCAAAATTTAAGGGTAATTCACACCTGCTTGTTCATATCTGTAATTTAATGTTCATCTGCTTTCTGAAAGTTTATAACTTTTAGCTGCATATACTGGTAAACTCAGAATTATCCAAGCTCATAGGTTAAATACAATAACTATTTTTTGCATCTCTGTCATAGCTCTTTACTGACCAGGATTGGTAATACTCAATCAAACAATTACATTATTTAATGTTCGCCGATAAAAGAAGGTGGAACTGGCTATTCATTATTATTATTATTATTATTTGTTTGTTTGTTTATTTGTAGCAGTAGAAGTAAGCAAGCAGTGGCGCAAATCCCGGGAAGATGAGGGGTGCATATCCCGGGAAGATGAGGGGTGCATGTCCCCTGCAATCTTGGAACTGGGGGGGACTGTCCCCCTAATAATTCGATTTGAAATGTGTTTTAGGGGGAGAAATGTGATGATTTGTGTCCAATCGCTCGAAAGGAAAGTGAGATGAAATTGATGGTCTCCCAGAATAAGCCTCAAATCTGCCGCCTCTCAAGTTGAAGACAACTCTGCTTCCTCGATCCTCCACAGCATTGTTTTTCAAGTTCATAAATATTTTGAACACCGCTTTAAAAAAATGGGAACAGTCTTACCCGTCCCCCCACCCCCCAATGTTGAAGACAGATTTGCACCGCTGTAGGTATACTTCAATCCAATGAACCAACCAATCTACATTCGCTAGCTGAGACTGTGGAAATATCTTAAAAAAAAAACGTTAAAGGTAGCCGAATGAAAATCGAACACGTAACGTTCTGATAAACTCATTAAAAATAAGTGAACAGATGCCCCAGCATTTTTCGAAATTCCGCTCTTTTAGGAGATTGGGAAAAAGACAATTTCTATGTTTTTTTTCTCACTACGTAAAAGTAACATGAAGGTCGTCTCGTCTCTTTGAGCACCATGTAGAAAGGACTGAACCATTTGAAATAAATGTTTGAACATAGATAATTAGCAATTGGCTCGGACCTGGTTTTTCTATGTCACGTCCATCAAAAATGCGTCTTCTGAGAGGGTTAAAAAGAAAACCAAAAAATAGATTATTTCATGAACCTCTCAAGTTAATGAGATAAAACTTGCCATACAAACTCGTTATTAAAAATTAGTGGTCACGTACCCCAGCATTTTCGAAAATTTGGCTTCTAAGGGGGATTTTTTTTTTTTAAATCCTAATTTCCCAATTTCTTTAAGAAATCTTTCAGTTTATCGTCTCACAATTATGCATGCCCTTTTAAGCAAGGGAGACGATGATTAAGGCAAGTGAATAACGATGAAATAGTTGGTGGAATGAGAATGTGGGGAGTTCCCCGAGAGAATCCATGGACACGATGTTGTACACTACAAAGTTACTTGGCCGTGGATTGAACCAGGGACCCCATGCATAAGAGAATTTTCCATTTCATATTCATAAAATTGCCAAAGTGATGAAGCATTCGAAACGTTTGAATAACATAACATTTGCGTTCACCTGGGCATTATTAATTCCATTTTGATTCAAATAGGAATCGCGAGAGGAGGGGAGGGGCAGAAGAAGTTCAAATACTATAACTTCTAAAACTTTTTCCATAAGAATGAGCATTTCACCTAGTTCTGAGTATATTCTAATTATGTCGGGAGAAAAAATAATGTAATGATGAGACCTAAAAATAACTTATAAACTTTCTGTTGTGTTGCTTATAGCTTGTTGAACAAATTTAATTCAGTGCACGCAAACACGGCACACACACGTGTTAACGACCGGATTAGCAATTCATGAGTTGTGAAGTTCGTAATCGAAGATCGCCTGTATTACACTGCCTATGGAAAGCGAAATATTATCAGTCAATTCTCAGCTGGTTGCTTTTAGAGTTAATAAACAGAGTGCATGTTCCTCTTATGTTTTGGTAAATGATATTGCATAGCATGAGAAACAGTAAAATTTGAACTCAGAAAAGTCCTTCATCAAAGCGTTTCTCACTTTGGTCCTCGAAGTGCTTATGTTCTTGTGGTCCTCTTAAGCTGTACGTTAATCCAAACAAGACAAGAAAAATAAAATTCGATTTAATTAGAGCGTAATCTGTCACTCAAGTTCAAGAGATGATGATTCAACTTTTCCCAAAATTTGAAGAACTAGTAAATTATTAGGTATGTGTTAAATATTAGAAGTTAGGTGATTAATAATAATAATAATAATAATAATAATAATAATAATAATAATAATAATAATAATAATAATAATAATAATAATAATAATAATAATAATAATGTTCCGAAATTTGAGTAACTTCTTAAGATTCTCGTTGTTTAAATAGTAGAAGCTTCTATACAGGGTGCGGAAAAAGTCTCGGAACGGTCCAATATCTCGCGAAATTTACAGATCAGAAAAGCAAACAAAAACACAGTTAAATAGTTTTAAAAGAAAACTATCCAATGATACCAAACGCAACACCCTATCTCCACCCCTTTCAGGGGCACGGGAGTAACTTCAAAATTTTAAATGGGAACCCCCATTTCTTATTGCGCATTTATATTCTCCAGAAAAATGGACAAAAATTTGACCCAGAACTGAAAACAGTGCCTTCACAGATGGCGCTTAAATCGACACACAAAAAAGAAAGGGTATCAAAAAGATTATGAAAATGCGAATCGTCAGTCCTGTACTTTGTGGCCATACAATTAGCATACTGGACTGCGAAGTCAGAGGTCCACAGTTTGATTCCAGCTCAAGGCATCATTTATTCTTTTATTTCCCCAAATAATAAGTCCATACGTTTTAACTTCAATTAGTACTTTACTCAAGTTACATACAATAGAAATTTGGATAATTGTTCTGCAAATTAGCTTCATGAAGTGGTTCTTTGTATAAGGGTTATTAGGGTTAAAGTTCATAGTAATTTACAACAAAAACAAACCATTTTTGTCGCAATTTGTATTTTCTTGCAAGTTAATAAATTGTGGACAATTTCAATATTTTTTATCGACGTTAAAATGAATGAATTTATTATTTGGGTACAAAAGTACACATAAAATATTACTCTGCTTGGGAATCGAACTCAGAACCCCTGGATTCGCAGTCCAGTATGCTAACCATATGGCCACAAAGTGCAGAACTGAAAATTTGCATTTTCATATTGTTTTGATACCCTTCCTTTTTTGTGTGTCGATTTAAGCGCCATCTGTGAAGGCACTGTTTTCAGTTCTGGGTCAAATTACTGTCCTTTTTTTCTGGAGAATGTAAATGCGCAATAGGAAAAGGGGGGTCCCATTTAACATTTTGAAGTTATCCCCCGTGCCCCCCGAAAGGAATGGAGATAGGGTGTTGCGTTTAGTATCATTGGAAAGCTTTTTCAAAACTATTTAATCGTGTTTTTTTTTTTTTTTTTTATCTGTATATGTCGCAAGATATTGGACCGTTTCGAGACTTTGCACCCTGTATAGAAGCTTCTACTATTTAAACAACTAATATCTTAGGAAGTTATTCACATTTCGTAATATGATTTTTTTTTAATCACCTAATTCTAATATTTAACACATACCTAATGACTTACCAGTTCTTCAAATTTCGGGAAAAGTGTAATGATCATTTCTTGAACTTGACTGACAGATTACCGTCTAATTAAATCGATTTTTTTTTTCCTGTGTTGTTTGGACGTACAGCAATCGATCAGTGAAAACGGCATTTTTCTAGAGCTTGTGGTTTCCAAGATACCATTGTCAAAAAAACTGGCCACAAACATATAAACTTTTTTTGACCACAAACATATAAACCTCGCGTTTTAATATATACCTAGGTAGATTTAATTTCATGCAAATAAAATTTTGGATTTAGAAAGGGTAAAAATATTTTTGCCACCAACTGATTTTGAAAACAATAGTTACAAAGCTTATTATACCTGGACTGGCTGCATGATTGTAATCCAGCTTCTTGGAGGCGAGATGTTGTGGTGGGGACCAGCCTGTAGGATTATCTTGCGCGATGATCTGTACATCCGCCAACAACACCGCATTCGACCTCGGAGCGTACGTTAACCCTTTTAAATTTTGACCTTTTTGAAGGTAAATTATGGACTTTCAGTCAAGTAGCAACAGCATCATCTCTATTTATCCTAAGACCATGGTTTGTATCTCATTCTCTTTAGAATAGAACACTTTTCTCTATCAGTCCCTGAGTCGGGAAATTTTGAAAGAAATCGGAATTTTTTCTTTGTAAATTTTGAATTCCTCTGTACACCCTTGTGTTAACGCACATATCTCAAAATCAACTTTAAAAAATAGTAATACGTGTACTACATTTCAAGCTTCTGTCTTGAATAGTAAGGGCGGGAAAAAATATTTAGCAATGAGACCCAGATTATTTCAAAAGATCCGGATGTAATATTAAAATTCCTGAGACATCCGTATTTGTCCTAGAGTCATGGTTCGTACATCATACTCTTCAGAATAGAACATCCTTTCAAACAGTGCTATTCACATATCTCCATCATGTATCTGTGATGGAAAATTGTGAAAAAGTTTTTTGTTTAAAAATATCCCATTTTTTACCTGTTTCCTCTTTGGACCCCCTCCCCCTGTGTTAACACAGAGATCTGAAACAAATCTGAAAAATACTAAGGGATGCACTGAATGAGTGTGCAAAATTTCAGTCTTCTAAGTGCAAAAGTAAACCTGCCAAAAATTTATAAAAATAGGCCTAACAATTTTTTTCGTAAGTTATGACGTCATCACCTCCTACGTCTCGACGCAGAGAGGCATGAAACCGTACCTAGCGTGTTCTAAAAAGAAATTCAAAAGCTTTATTGGTTCTTTTTTTAATCGAATAATGAAGACTATCGAATATACTAAAAATATATAAATAAAATAAAAAAAAAATGTTTGTGTGTCTGTTTGTCTGTGTGCAGCTTGGAGACCAAACGACTGGATTGAGAGTTACCAAATTTTAGTCACGGGTACCTTGATTCAGGCCCCAGACCAAAATGAAGCTTTAAAAAAAATAATCAAACCAGGGGTGTCTCAGGGGGGCGTTTACCGGAACATGTAGTAGAAAATGACGGATATTAGTGTTAAATTCATAGTTTTTGCGCTCGCTGAGATCAATGGTGAACCTCCCATCGTATTATCTTCCACATTCACCCCATTTGGTTACTGACCAGGGATCACCGGAAGGGGGGGATACCGAGACATGTAAAAAAAAAAAAGTCCACAATGACCGATATTAGTGGTAAATCCATAGTTTTCATGGTCGCTGAGATCAATGGTGACACTTCCATTAGCGATTACTTTCAAATTCAGCTACCAATGTATGCGGGCGGGGGATCACCACCAGGGGAATACCAAGACATGTCAGAATACTCCAAAATGACCAATATTATTGTCAAATCCATAAGTAAAATAAGTGTTTTTTTTTTTTTTTTTTGTCTTTCGTTGTTTAGTTTGTTTACATAGATATTTTATCAGACCCATTGCGAAGAATGGGTATTTCAGCTAGTAGTACAGTATATATAATTTAAAAGGGTTAATAACAGTAGTTTTTATCCTTCATAGTTTGGGTGATCCATTAGAACGTAAAGCACAAAACCTCAACATATCATACAAGAAAAAGCTGTTTTCTATCTCATAAACAAACTTATTTGCAAAGAAAAATAATTTATAGTTGAAATGTGGGTACGACAGTATTTTCTCTCTCTCTCTCTCTCTCTCTCTCTCTCTCTCTCTCTCTCTCTCTCTCTCTCTCTCTCTCTCCAGGAGATCAAACAAAACTTATTTCCTTTAGATGAAATAAAAGACAGTGCGTGCGTTGACCGTTATGTCCACAAAAGACCAATTCATGTTTCTTGTATTTACTTCGCTGGTGATTAATGTTTGTTCAAGACGGTTGTTAAAAACTTATATAAGCAATGCCCATTGATCTCAAAGCACGTAGCACTTCCGTGTCCGGCTTCGTCAAATATGTATTCCTTCATTTCAAAGTCTATTCATAGACTTTGTAGGAATATATATTAAATACAATGTTTTGACAGATATCCTATTGAAATTATGTTTGTTGATGACTTACAAATGACACTGTAATATGCAAGATTTGGACAATAATTTCAAACATTGCATGTATGACGCATATCTTGATTTGCATACCGAGGTCAGTCACTATTTCTCGTTATTTTTTGTACAGTTCTATGTAGTATGTTGGAATTTGTTGCGATATTGATGTTTGTATTACTGTATAGTCGTCAGTAAAAGTAGATATACCTCAAATTTTCATTTGTTAATATCTCTGTGTATAGCTGGATCTTTTTTTTTCTTTTTATCGTTTTTCAACTTAGAAATAAGGTAAGTGAATGAAAAGCACGCTCACATTGGTCAGTACAGAAATTCCGACATTCAAATCTCGCGCCACATCCGTATGCACAGGAGCATTATCATGCAGCATGCTAGCTCAACGCAAACGACTATTTCATATGGCTACTTCCAGCAAACTGACCCAGATTGAGGGCTCAAAATGATTCCTTATTCCTTCTACAGATGGCACTATATTCCATGAACGACTTATCACCAGTGACATATGGTATTTCAGTGTAAGCGGAAACTTTTGGAAAAACCCTCGTACATAACTTCTGCTACTTCTCAACATATTCACCATACAATTTTAGTTACTGATCATCGAGTAATACAGCTTTTTCTGTGCCTTCATTGTAATCAGTTGCCACCAACGTATCCAACAATGTGCGAGTCTTTCGCCGCCAACGTATGGAGGAGTCTGTCAGCGTGAATCATTGCAAGTGAGATGGTAACTACGATCAAAAGTAATGTGTGCTAGAACCGTATTACTGCGTGTAAGTGTATCCACCTATGAAATAAAGTTTGTTCATGAGAACTAAGGTTGCCAACTGATCGGTATTATTTGTCAGGCTCAACTATGTATTTCAAGGTTTAAAATACAATTATTCTGACTCTGGGCACGTGCTGGTAATTTTATTCGTCAGAGTTGGCAACATTTATTAGTGTCATTGTTACCTTACTTTTTGAATTTCTCTCGTACTTGAACCCACATTAAAAAAAAGAAAAGAAAAAACTTTTCTGCTGGAATTATTTCCCACTTGCTGTTAAGTTGCTGTTCAATAACAAATTCTGAAGAATCTCTTCTTTTTCCTAATCGTTCCATCCTGGAACTTCCCCCCACCCACTTGACTAATATTTGTCCCCCTTTCATTATGGGCAGTCCTTGTTCAGAACCATTCCCCCAAAAGAAAGAAAGACATTAGGAGAAAAGTAGTTTAGGAGTTATTGCAAAGCTTATTACATGCTAATGAGTTTTCAGAAACTGTCTTCTAACAATTTCAGAAACGAGCATTCAAATTTAAAGAGACCATTTCTTTTAGAATACTAAACGTTCTCGTAATGTTTTTATTTTAATACTAGTGGTATCGTTCTCTTGGTTTTCAGAGTTCATAAGTTTAATCCTCGTCCATGAGAATAATCAGAAAATTTGAAAAAGGGAACAAGCTGAAACAACATTGCAGTATAGTTGTGTTTGCTCATGTTAATATATGATCATAATCATAATTACGTTACAACTTCGTGTGTGTAAATATGCATATGTGTTTTTTGCAAATTGCTGGAGGTTGTTATTCTGAACTGTTCGTTTGCATTCTCTCTATGCTGAAATGTGTGACATGTCTAATTTTCTGAACTAAAGAGCCTTCTCTACAATAGAATCTGGATGTCTTGTCATCCTGAGATATTTTTACCAGACAAATATTACGACTATGTAACGTTTAAAATACTAGTCAACTGCAGAAGTCAGAAGCTCATTTATTTTTGATCGTCTGTTGTAAATAAATTAGAACACAATATTGTGTCAGTTCATGTTATATTATTATCATTTTCAACTTAAAAATGAATCAGAAGCAGTATTGTGCGCGGCACCGGAATTGACGTTTAAGTTGTGCTTTCACGTCCACCAATTAGGTTACATTAATGTTGTCAGCTCCCAGGCGAACGCTTGATACCACTTAACCTTCTTGCTTCAGAGGAAAGAGGTCATGGGATCGAATCTGGATGTCTTGTCATCGTGAGATATTTTTACCAGACAAATATTACGACTATGTAACGTTTAAAATACTAGTCTACTGCAGAAGTCAGTAGCTCATTTATTTTTGATCGTCTGTTGTAAATAAATTAGAACACAATGTTGTGTCAGTCTACCGTACTCAGTAGGAGATCGAAACCAACATTCTCCGTTTATGTTTCATTCCACGTAACCTGATAGATCAAAAACAAACTTTCCTCAGTTATAGTTTTTTCTACCTAATCCAAATCCAAAACAAACTTACTTCGCTTACATTTTATTTCAACTATTCCGATAGAGCAAAACAAACTTTCTTCGCTTACATTTCATTCCACCTATTCTGATAAAGCAAAACAAACTTTCTTCGCTTACATTTCCTTCCACCTATTCTGATAGAACAAAACAAACTTTCTTCGCTTACATTTCATTCCACCTATTCCGATAGAGCAAAACAAACTTTCTTCGCTTACATTTCATTCCACCTATTCTGATAGAACAAAACAAACTTTCTTCGCTTACATTTCATTCCACCTATTCCGATAGAGCAAAACAAACTTTCTTCGCTTACATTTCATTCCATCTATTCTGATAGAGCAAAACAAACTTTATTCGCTTACGTTTTATTCTAGTTCAGGTGGATAACGTACTTTGTACTATCAAACAGTCAAAACTGATTTTTAATATAATAACAACTACGGATAATCCCTCGTACCAACTTGTGAGTTAACCACTAGAAAAGATCATTTACTATTGTTAGTTCGGGGTGTAATGTTCTTTATAAAACCATACCATATATAAGGAGTCCTGACTGATCGACGCCCACGTCAAACCGCTTAAAATTTGAACAGGACATACGATTTGGTAATGTAAGGTTCCACTAAGGAAGAATTTTGGGAAATTCTGCGGAGAAGTCGGGAAAAAGGGGTGACAATTATTATACTAAAATATCCATATCTCGGAATCTGCATGTTAGAGACATGAAATTTGGTATATAGACTTCTCATTTAAAATAATTAGACACGTATTTCACAGTTTATAAAAAAATATTTTGCCCTAAAAAAAAAACTGAAATCTTTCAGTTTAACATCCCATGATTATGCCCCTTATGCTAAAGAAAACGGATGATTAAGTCAATTAAATGAGGTAAAAATTGGTGAAATGAGAATGTAAAAGGAAACCGGAAAACCCACGGATACAATGTTGTCCACCACAAACTTACTTTGTCGGAGATCAAACTAGGCACCCCATGCACCAGAGGCAAGGATTTTTTTTAAAGTAGGCGTTGTAATTCCTAAAATAAGATGATCATATCTCGAAATCTCTTAAAGATAGAGGCATGAAAATTGGTATTTAGGCTTTTAATTTAAAATAAAGATGTATTCCAGTGTTTTTTTGTGGTTTCTTTAGAAGGGAGAAAAAAAAGAAAGATGGGGTTGTAATTGTTAAAATAACACGACCATATCTCAAAATCCTTTTCTTAATAAAAGACGTATTTAAGCGAATTTTGATGTTTCCCTTAGAAGGGAAGAAAAAAGGGTAGGTTGCAATTGTTATAACATGATAGCCATATCTGGAAATTCCTTAAGATTAGAGAGATATTGCGATGTTAACATTAGACAACGTGAAAAAAAAAAAAATGCGTGGGTTCGGGAGCTAGCCGAAGGCTAGTGTACGTATATATTCTGTCGAAAACTATTTGTACTTTGTTTACGATTGTTTCAGATTTCGAGAAACAATTAAGTGCAGTAGACACTTGATTATCCGGCCTAACATGGGAAGGGCGAAAGAGCAGGGCTGATAAAGCCGAATAAGCCTGAGATGTATACTGCCCTGCTAAGCGAAAAGGCCTTATCTCCATTTCACATACTTTCGAGAAAATAAGAAAAACGCGTTTTGGCTTAGGCTGTACGTTCAAATTTGTTGTATTTCAGTAAAACTTTATTAAATATATTTTCACAATCTAAAATTTGTGTGGTAATACAGTTAAATATTTTTTGCTTATGAATTGCCACTTAAGGTCTTTTTGCTTTCAGTTCAGTTTTGAACATAAGGTAAACACTCATGACGTCATTACTCCCTACCTATTGGTCAAACCACGTCAATTTCACTTTAGATAGATGCAGAATTGTACTACGAACATTCCCATACCAATATCTCGATTTTCGAAAAAAATGTGGAGTTAAGGTCTTTTCGCTTAGAACGGCAGTATAATAAGCCTCACTTCCTACCCCACTTATACTATTAAAAACACAGTATACTGAACCAAAACTCTATTTGATTCATAATTTCTGGCCTCCTAGGCTAGAAATTATGTATTGTAGTCAACATTTAAAAAAAAAAAATACTAGAGGAAAAAGAAAGACAAAGAATAAAAAAAAATATTTTACACATTTTAGGACAAACTTTATAATATCTAACTTAATTGCAGGAAATATACAATGACATACATCATACATCCAGTTTTAAAATAAACTAAACACTTAAAGTAAAATGTAGGCCTAGATACTTAAATGTATTTTACTCTTCATTGATAAATGTGAAAAGGTAGATCTTTAAAAAAAAAAAAAAAATCAAAGGTTACCAGATGTTGAAAAAGCCTGATAGGTGACTGCTTCTCCCTGGTAAAGTCGCGTTTTAATGAAGACGCTAAACGTTGAGTAGATCGTTCAAAAAATTGTTCCTCATTTTATTAAGTTTTTTTTTTCTCTTTAAATAGGCCCGATCGATGAGTGTCTACTATACGTATATATAATGGAATACTGTCAATTTTCCTTTAAAAAAAAAACATGAAGAAACCTCATTCATGTTGATGGGAGGGATTCGAACTCAGGACCAAAACGATGTACCAGCTGATCCACGGCCACTTTTTTTTTTCATTTTTCTCAATTCCCGTTGAAGACAAATGCCTCCCACCTCACTGCATCTTCCGTCCCCTCTTAAAAATCCTACACAACTGTAATACGCTGAATGAATTTTAATTTAAAAATAAAGATTCACCACCTCCAGCACTCTCTCGTGATAAAGAAAGTAAGCAATGGCTGAAATTTAAGTCCCATACTACTGACTGACATTGTGTTACGTTTTCCGCTGGATCTAGTGAATAAGCCTCCGCAATGTACCTGTCCAGCATTCATTCAGTTTATCCAAACTCATTATCTCTAAACTGAGAGAGGCTCGAATTATGACCTTGTTAGTCTTTTAAAAATCCAGTAGGTATAAATATAAAATTCTCACTCCACTTTCTGTCTATGGAGACATCAGAAACAATTGCCATTATAATCTTTTGTGAGTGACATTGGAAATGGTTTCGTGTTTGATTCTCAGTTGTAGCACGTTGCATGCATAAATAACAAGCGAACAATACATCCCACGGGATGCCTTTTGCACACGGTACGTGATGATTGATTTTCGCATCGGGGGCAAAACTTAATGATGTGTGTTAATAGGTGATAGTGACTGACTGACTGTTTCCGAACATGTGTTCTTGTTGTTGTTTTGGTGGCAGTCAGACCCAGTGCGTGTGTATGTGTGTTTGTGTGTATATATGTATGTATGTGTATAAGTGTGTAGATATATATATATATATGGACGTGTGTGTTTGAGGTGGGGCGTTCATGTAACATGTTTCCGGTTTGGGTTTTCTCTTTTGCCTTCGAGGTGCAGGTTTTTGATGTTCAGCTGGTGGCCGCCGCGCTCGACCGAGATTCATTGAGAAGACGACGTCAAGAGATGGATAAAACGAAGAAAAGAAGAAAAAAAACAGTGGGAAGCCGTTCTTCCTGTATTCTTTTTGACTAGTTTCTCTTCCTTTTTTTATTTTGTTCGTACTCGTGTTTTTGGTTTTTTCCAGCCTTCTTCTTGAGGGACCTCAGGGGCCAACTAACCTAGCCCAAGATGTGGTCTCCCTTTGCCTTGAGATGTGTTGCCTTTTCCATCCATGGGACCCCTTAGGTATTGATCCTTTTTGCGCGTCCCATTACACGGGTGACCCGCAGCTGGTCCCCCTGGCGTGTATACTCGCGTTGTAGGGGGAGAAAATCGACAAAACGTTTCGTGGTAGTAAGCGAGGAGTCCCGCCTGGAGAAATAAAGTGCTGTTTCGCTTCCGAATCCATCCCTGTCGGTTCTCGCGGTGGTTGTCGAAAAGAGACGAAGGGGGAAGAACTTTTCTTTCCAATTCCGACAGCCTCCCTTACGGATCTCCTCATCACCCAGCCCGGGGCATGCAGTGACCGGGCCGGTTTCCCTGCCTGGCTCATGCGTGTTTCGTTGTCGCGGTGCGGGGGAGAAAGGGGTTAGAACAGGGGCGTGCAGGGAGGCTGGGAGAGGGGGCGGTTACCAGCGATTCTCCTCGTTGCTCTCTCGCGCGCGGCGGCTCGAAGACGTCGGTCGAAACTTAACCCACGGCGGTCCCCGAGCACACCCCCAGCCAAGTCGAACGCAGAAGAGTGGATTTACTCTGGGCTCTTAGAAGGAGAATACTCCCAGTCGGACAGATTTTGTACGGCAACAAGTAGTAGAACAGACGTGGTCCTCTACGAGTTATTTTTTGTTAATAGATATCAAAAGGCATAGAGCAGTGAGATCAGCGGAATTTTTTTTGAATAACTCGCCACTTCGGTCAGGGACACCACCACCAGTCGAGGCAGGTAAGCAAGCAGCGCTCCTCCCCATTTTTACAGGTGAGCCCCCGGGTAGGGAAAAGAGATCAGCATGAAAGCATGCGAAAACTACGGTGATGGATGTGTCAAAGGGGCTTGTTTTCACCTGTTGTCTTTTTTTTTTTTAATCCTTTATGTCTTCATAATTTGTTTGTGTATATATGTGTTTGTTTTGGAGGGATTTTTTTCCCACCGAGGGAAATGTGTTCTGGTACATTTTGGCGGGCATCTGTGTTTATCTTATTTCGATGGTTGCCAGTCAGCGGGAGACATGGCTGGCTCGTATAGCGTCCTCTTTTGGGTGAATTGGGAAAAAAGGGTGCTGCTTCTTTTTTTAAGTCATATTGCACCGCGAAGACGTAATTATTATATTACTACAGAGGTAAAAAAAATAAAAAAAATAGTGATTTATAATACTTCGAAACAAGAATTGTATAATGAATTACTTGAAGTTTGTCGTACATAGACGCATAAACATGTTAAGGTCACTGACAGCAACGGATATCGGTTCGAATACCGTTGATAATTTAACATAGTTTAAATCTAAACGTAATTATACACAGTTTTGGATTGTATTTTTATCAAATATCAATACAGTCGTCACTTGTACGCTTATAGAGCTGTTTCATTGCATTTTCAGATGTATCGGTGAAATGATTGTTCAGAAATATATTTTATGGCAAATACCGACACAAGGCTGTAGGAACTCATTATGATTTTATTATATAAAGATAATAAACCTATATTGAGCTGGCATGATTCAGATAAAAGTATTCATTAATGTGGATGTCCGTGGACCCCAGTTCGATTCTAGAAGGGTCATTGACTCCATTAGCTCATATGAAAGTAACGTAGGGTGTTACTAGGTAAGCAAATAAAAAAAAAAAAAAATATCCACACATGAAGCTGCCAAAGGGGATAACATTTTTGTTTCCTGAGCCTGGTTCTGGGATTAAAGGGTCATTTTTATTTTTTAATATTTTTTAATCGAAGTTTGAGCCTAAATTATATGAACAAGTGCAGTACTGCCCAAAATGAAAAAGAGAAATCAGATACACGCTCTAGCAGTCAGTGGCGTACCGAAGGGACTACAAGTACTTTCTAATCCTAGGATATATCTTCATTAATTAAACTAAATTTTGGTAGCTGTAAAGGATTGTGGGCTGAATCTGCCCTGAAAAAAAATATTTATGACGCAATAAAGAAAAAGAGTCACCCGTTTTCTTTAAAAGAAAACGTTTTGTTGAGGTTCGTAAAGTCTAATATGCAGGGCGCTGGTACTGGGTTCGATTCCCGAAAGGTGCAGAGGTTTTAATGTTGGTTTAACGTCAAGAGGCAATTGGTGGAACTACTTAATTAAGAAATGGTGAACTCCGATATGGAAATCTAGAAATAGTAGTAATAGGAGCTGATGAGCTGACCCATTACCTAACTCTGAAGTTATACTGGGTGGCCATTGTTTTTTCACGGGCAATAACGTCATGAACCTTTATTTCGTAGCCTATGTAACACTAAGCCGATGAAGCTTCAGAGTTCCCGATTGGCTAGAATTTGTTTTCAGTGTGTGTGGCCTCAGGTTTTTAAATTTAAATGGGGGGTTACATCTGTTTCAGATAATGCACTAAATTTTACGTCTTTTACTACCGCAGTACCTCCCCTCAGTTACTTCACCTGTTCATGAATTCGACGCAGCACTAAAGCAAAACAGCATCTGAGAGATGCCTAATTTATTCAGGTACGTAATTAAAAAAAAAAAATGTAGAAGAGAAATCAGATAGTTACACGTTCTAGCAGTCAGTGGATAGCGAGGGGGCTACACGCACTTTCTAATCCTAGGAGATAATATCACTAATTAAACTAAATTTTGATAGATAAAAAGGAATTCTCCTTGTGAACTCCCCCCCCCCAATATAGATCGTGGCTATACTACTGGTGTTGCCAAATATGCCTCCAGCCAGAATCGAAACCCAGACGTAGCCACCAGCTCTTTGCTGCTTATTAAATCTTTTGCAATATGAGTTATTACATTGAAATTAAATTTCAAGTTTTACATCCCGCTTTTATTACACTGTAGGCTAAAAGAGACAAGTAAGTGATGAAAGTGAAGGGCCATAAAATAATCGTTGGAATGAAAATGTGGGAGGACATGGGAGAATCTCGAGGAAAAACAATGTTATGCGCGAAAAACACGTGGGCCGGGAATCGAACCAGGGATTCCTCACATAAGAGGTTAACGATACGAGTTGTCAAATTTTGTGATTCTTTCATCAACAAATTAGATTTTAAGGTTGGCGTAAAGGAACAAGTTTTGCTGATAGATGTCACTACGGTCTTCATATCTCTCGTGTATTTTTTTTACCTTTCACGAAAATTTACAATTTCTGTTACAAATTTCAACCTCGAGACTTCAAATTTCTAGAGGAGAAACTTAATAACCTATCGAAGGCAACAATCCGTGCCATTTTTTTTATTTATAATTTTTTCATTGTTGAAACAGTTCCATTGTTAAAGGTTAGGATATCTATTTCAACAATGAAGAAAACTACAAATAAAAAATCTGCACGGATTGTTGCCTTCGATAGGTTATGAAATTCCTTCTCTCAAAGTTTGAAGTTTGTAAGTTAAAATTTATAAGAGAAATCGTGAATTTTTGTGAAAAGTAAAAAAATACATGAGAGATATACGAAGACTGTAGTGGCATCTATCGGCAAAACTTGTCCCTTTACACCAACCTTAATTTAATGAAATTTTACTCAAGCATTTGACCTATATTTCCGAAAAAATTAAAATAATGTTTAAAATTATATACATATATGCAACCACCAAGTTTTATTTAAGTGGTTCCGCTCCCCTTCGGTTGAGTCGATCCCAAAGAGAAAACTGTTACAGAAATATCACTGAAAAAATTAAATATTTAGTTTAACATCCCACGATTATGCACCAAAGTTAAGGGAGATTGTGATGAGAAATGCCTGAAATAGTGTGATGAAGAAAGTAGATGGAAACGGAAGAATCCCGAGAAAACCAACACAAACGGTGTTTGTCCACCACAAAGCTCTTTTGGCGCGACCTGGGGTCAAACCAGGGACCCCATGCACTTGAGGTGAACTAAGGCACCGCGGGCTCCGAGATATCACTCACTTACATTGTAGGTATAGAACGGTTTCCCGCTCCATTCCTAAATGCTGTAAGATGCAGAGTCATTCTCATATCTTTGATCCGTTTGGCTACAGACTTGTTTGTAACATTATCAATGATTGGTATATGATTATTTTAATTTTATTAAAAGTTGCTTAAGTAGTTTACTTTCTAGTGAGCACTATACATGTACTACGGGGGATACATAGGGGAATATTGATCAATAATAGTCGAAGTTAGGTAGTTTTCCCGCCCATTTTGTCTATCGGAACAGAAAATGTTTTCCGGGTCTTTTTTCCTTAAGAGTAAATATCATGACTGTTGATTTAAGTTTAATAATAAGTGCCTAGTTGTATCCATCTAATATTTTTTTCGAGAATTTAAAAATAAATCACTCCTGTGCTTGATATTACGTGAATAAACATGAAACATGCACTGAATATATACTTCAGAACCAAATTACGTTTGTTGGCGAAGAAAAGTTACTTTTGTGGGACGGATGAAAGAAGTTAAGAAGAAAATCTGAGTAAATATGTACTCGATGTGGTCTCGCGTAGCGTAGTCGCCAACGCTCTCGCCTTTGGTGCGAGCGGTCTCCGATTTTGATTCCCGTTGGGGACTCTCATTCGAAAAGGTGTAACAAACAGCTTTTTCAGGCCAGCTACCCTGAATGAGTTTTTTTCCTGGTTTTCCTCCATTCACACCATGCAAATGCCGGGATGTTACCTATATATAGGTCCCAGGCCTCTCTTCCTTGCTGTCCTGTTCCCCGGATAATGTGCTCGCCCATGGACTCCTCATACGTGACGGACTTTTAAGGACATAGGTGTCGGTAATGCTCACAAATACGTGGGTTTCCCGTCATGAAAATTTACCCCTGTAGCCTCTGATATTGCGTCCTTGAGTTTAAAAACTAATGTGATTCCTTACCGAAATTGGAATTTTCCCTTCTAGGAAAAAATAACACTAAAATAGCTTTCTCGATCTTTTTTTTAATGAAAATTTTTAAGTTTAAAACCCACGTTTATGCCCTTTAGACTAAGGGAGACGATGGTTAAGGCAATTGAATGATGATGGAAGAATCAGTGAAATGAGGATGTGGAGGAGACGGGCGAACACGACGTTGTCCATCAGAAGCTTACTGGGCAGGAACCAGGCCGGTAGCTAGCCCCAAAATTTAGGGGGGGACGGTAGAAATTAAGGGATGATCCAACCATATTATAGTTCATTTGCAAGCTTACTGTGAAAATTTTAGAGGGGGTCAGCAAAAATTTAGGGGGGTGGACCCCCCTATACCCCCCGTGGATACGGGCCTGGCGGGAACCGAACCAGGGACCCCATGCGCTTATCTCTGAGCAAAATGTCTCCCTTTTCCAAATGAGGGAACGTTTTTATGAGTTAACGTTCTACAGACCACATGTCTTTTCCGAAAAGAAATTAAATATAGACTAATGTTTTCACTATATGTTAATACCACCCTACACTTATGTATTCAAAACAGTATTAATTGAAAATAATTTTGTGTGCCTGTATTAATAGAAGAAAGTTTTTGTACATTTTTTTTACAATAATTGAAGGCTGGGTGAAAAATTGAAAGACGCTGGGTGGTATATAATTTCCAGACTTTGAGATTCTTAACTATAGTGTATATGATATGCAATGCACTTAAATTTCATTTTCTTTGTCGTTTATAGACTAACGTTCAATCTAAAATGACTATAGTTTGAGAAACACTACACTAAACCCCAAAGATTAAAATAACTTTTTGTTGTTGTTGTTGTTGTTGTTGTTGCAACTCAATGCATAAATCACGCATCGCGCAGTTGACTGTGAGCAATCTGGCCGGTCATATCACTTCGTTGGCTATTGAGTTAAGGAGTTCTGTTAGAGAAAGGCTAGATTTCCAGTGAAGCATTTTTTTTTCTTCTTATTAATCGGTAAACTAAGAGGTAACTAATTCCAGTCACGAAAGCGAGAAATATTGGCAGAGGAAGATGGGGCTAACTACCCACCCAAAGGGGTACTCACAATTTTTGGATCATCATCCAAGATATGCTATTGAAATGCTCGGAGATTGAGAAACAATTATTAGTAATATTATAAACCAATTAGCAAAGTAAACGAATGGTCCCATAATGCGATAAGAACACGGACTATGAATTTAAAAAATGATCGTTAACTCATTTATCTACGAGTATCTATATAAATAATAATGAAAGTACCAATCACGACAGTCTACGATGTCCGATATCTTTAACGAGACGTGTCCCGTCTACGTCTTGTAGTTTGGTGCAAGGCATGTCCCGTCTACGTCTTGTAGTTTGGTGCAAGGCATGTCCCGTCTACGTCTTGTAGTTTGGTGCAAGGCGTGTCCCGTCTACGTCTTGTAGTTTGGTGCAAGGCGTGTCCCGTCTACGTCTTGTAGTTTGGTGCAAGGCGTGTCCCGTCTACGTCTTGTAGTTTGGTGGAAGGCCTGTCCCGTCTACGTCTTGTAGTTTGGTGCTGGTTTCATCATCCTTTTCCCACCTTTGCATGACACGTAACCGCAAAGTTTGCGAAAACCCGATTAAGTCGCATTCTTTCCGAGAATGTTTATTACCAGCTGTCTGGCCATTACAATCTAACCCCTACCAATCTCTGATATATCTTCCCCATTCCATTTTGCGGACAAGCATCACACTGACTGGGTTAATTCCCTATCATCGTCTGGCGAACGATTCTGCCTCTTAACGTCAGCTCCACGACTTCGTTCAAGAAGTTGCACGTGGTCATAATATTTTAGCTCGTGAGTGTATATTCCCAGGTTGCGAATTTATCTATATTGTGAAGCCGAGTACCTAATTTTTTTAAGAGTTTTAGATACAGAAATATTCCATTTTACGTTGGAAGTACGTAACCAGAGGTGGTCTCTCCCTCTCCTCCCATGGTTCACGATATCCTAAATTGTCTTCTGGCATGTGCGTTCGAAAAGTTATACTTGGCATTCAAGAGTTCTGAGTCGGCACTATTGAAATTGGTTGTCCTTAGTGTGGCCCACGAAACGAAACGAGAAATTCTCGTCTCGAAAATGAAGCGAGAAATTCTTATCTCGAAAATGAAACGAGAAATTTTCGTCTCGAAAATGAAACGAGAAATTTCGTAAGTCTCGTGTAGGGATGCGCACGAGACAAGATGTGTGGCTGTCTCGTCTCGAAAATGTGCTGTAAAAGTGATGTCTCGACTCGAATATTGTCAGGAAAATCCTGTCTTGACTCGTCTCGTGCGCATCCCTAGTCTCGTGAGCAACGATAGTTCATTCAAGTCGTAGATTTCAAACACGGCTTTAGTGCTATAATGATTCATGGTATTAAAGACGGATTATGCAAACACAATGAAGAATATATATCAACGTTTAAAGATACCGTACGCATCATTACACAATATGCTCCAATAATAGTTTAATTGTTGCTATATCCAGGGGTAAAAGTGAGAGGGAACATCATCCCCCCACCTCGAGAAATTATGTGCTGCGTCCCCCCAGTTCCTAAAAAAAGCTACAATGGGCAAAGATAGGCAGGGGGGAACGGTGTGACGTGATGCCGCTACCTGTCTTCCCCCTCCCTTTTTCAGATACACTTTTACCCCTGGTTATATCACAACGTTTGTGGACGTCTCGTGACGCTGAAGGGCTCTGGTAGACGAAATTAAGAGAAAAATAAGGGCATGCATTTTCTGCAGAAATTTACAAAATGAGACGGAAAATAATTTTTTCAAGAATCAAGTACCCCCCAAAAGATTGTTACGTTGCGTTTTTAGGTTTTTTCCTCATCGCTGGTCTAGTGGCTATCACATTCGCTTTTCGTATACGGCGTTCCGGTCTAGTTCTCGACGGGCGAACCGTGAAACATGAATACATTACTGTGACTTGTATTTTATGGACGCTGAACTCTAGATCCGAATGCCCATACGCGCGAACTCATTAGAGGAGCGCGAGTCAGCATAAGGACGAGTCCTATTAGTAGGTAGCGAGCTAGATACCTAGAGAACAAAAGCCCAAATGTACCCATATTCGCGAAATCTGTAATAAAGATCGCGAGTCAGCGTGAGCAGGAGTCCTATTAGTAAGTAGCGAACTGAGAGAGCCTGAGAGAGCAAATGCCCATATGTGCCCAGACTACGAAATGCAATATGACAGGACATTTTACGCTACAAGAGCATTTATATTTAAGGGTACTATTCCAGTATTTCCATAATGGAGCTAAGGAAAAAGTCGAAAAAACTCAATCCAGATGCCTGGCTATCGGCTCAGAACCCGAGAGCTCCTGAATGCGAATCAATACGTCTAACTTAGCATTAACATACGCAAAACGGGGGTCCCTCTAGATAGAATTTGCCACTTTACAATTGAAGTAGCTCTCCAAGGTCCTCATCATGGTGACTCAACACTGTAAATTGTAAATCTTTTTTATATTTGAAATCGAACTTGTGACCCATCTTACAAACCTTTCGGTTACATAAGAACAAATGGTATAAGTAATTTGTGTTTTTCCTGTTTAAACAAGCGTTTAATTTGTCAGTAAGAACATATGTACGCGGTTATTTGGAGCGTCCGATTGATATGACGAAGATACACGTCCTACGTTCCTAATTGACTTACTCCAATTCCTGACGAAGGGAAATGAATAAGGGGGAGAAGAGAGAGAGAGAGGAGAAGGGGAAACTATCTTGCAATAAAATTTTTAACATTTCGGAATTCAATTTCACGCCATTTTCATGGTGACGGTTGCGGTAATAAGAGGTTGGAAATGTCAAAAGGGAGAGTAGACGAAGAGTTGCAAAGCGATGGAAGCCCTGGCAGTACCCGATGAAGAAAATTGAAAGTCACTTTTACTTTTATGCATCGCTGCTTTCTATTTCAGTTATATTGTAGATGATAATTAGATTTTCGTAAGCGTCAGTGTTTTTTTTTCTTTGTTGTTTGGTATATTTTGCGATGAACGCACATCTTGCATGTGTCAAAGAACTCTGTAGACCTAGGAACTAATAATATTGCAATATTCCTATAGTTATGAATTACAACGAATGGCTGACATACATACTTTCATATTAACACTGTAAAATTACAGTGAAATATAACGGAAGGTGATGTCAGGCGCGGCTGCTGCCTTAAGTTTCATGGTTACATAACCATCTATTTTTACACCCTCCCAAAAATGCTTCTAAAATATGAAAAATGTTTCTAAAGTGTCTATTAAAGAAGCGATACAATTTGCTAAAGTTTCTATATAAAAAGATAAAAAGTGTGTCTACGGCTAGATGAATACCACAGCCGGACATACTAAAAGTAGGCATATGGCAGCAAGTTCCTTAACATGTAAAAGCACACACACACACAAAAACCTGGCAGTCAGTTACTATAATAGTTAGAAATTCATCCAGTTAGCGAAGATTGGCGCAAATATCCCTTCCAGAATTTTCACAATTGACAGAGGGGTTCAACACTAACAGTTTCGAAGAAGGATCAGATTTCTGGGCTTTCGGCATATATGGCCATTTAGCGTGTCACGTGTGAGGGATGACGTCCCTCGGCGAGCACACTATCCGAGAAAAGGGAAGGAAGGAAGCGGCCTGGAACCCATAAGTTAAGTACCACCCTGCCATTTACTTGGTGTAAATGAAGAAAACGCAGCAAAACAAAATTCAGGGTGGCTGGCCTGAAAAAAAAAACGTTTTACACTTTTTTGACCGAGTGCCCCACCGGGAATCAAATCCAGGACCGCTCGCACTGAAGGCGAGAGCATTAGCGACTACGGTACACGCGGGGCCACAACAGTTTAGAAGAAAAAAAGGAGACTACTTGGTAAAAGAGAAACACATTCTCAAAAACAGAAAATATGGTAGTGTAGGGTATTAGAGTTATTTTTATAAGGACAAAGGAAATGTAGTGTAGAACGCGAGCGATTTTTTTTTCTTTTTAATTCTACTGAAAAGAAATGAAGTACCAAACATTATTTTATTACAAGTGCATGTGGAAAACGAATGGCAGTACTTTTCCCATACGTGAACATTAAAACATTCTATATGCCTAAATGGTATGTTTTTTTTTTTTCATTTAACAGCACCAATATATAAGCTTGTATAGGAAAAAAAAGAAAATATTAATCTTATGTGTTTCATTAAAACCCAGGAACAACAAGCGCACCTACATAGCTCATGTATCTTTTGTTATTACAATCGCTGCTTTTACAGATTTCCATCCGCTACTATGTGACGTGGACCATATTCTTCATGTTAACTTGCGATTAGGGATGTGGACGAGTCGAGTCGAGATTTAAGCCTGTTTCGATTCGTCTCGAGATTGTCTCGACTCTACTTGAATTCGAGACGAGGCGTCTTGAAATTCGAGTCGAGACAAAATATAAGAGTTAAAATATACGTACATATCAGCCAGAACATTATGACTACCTACCTAATTGTCACTATGTCCACCTTTGGCACGGGGCGACGCGTCTTGGCATGGACGCAATGATCCTTGGTAGGTCGCTGGAGAGAGTTGGCACCACATGTGCATACACAGGTCACCTAATTCCCGTAAATTCCTGGAGGGGACAATGCCCTCTGATATCACGTTCAATCACATCCCAGATATGTCCGATTGGGTTCAGGTCCGGCGAGTTGGGGGGCCAGCACATCACTTGGAACTCGCCCCTGTGTTCCTCGGACCGTTTTGTATAAACTTTCGCTTTTAGACGTATTGCTATCCTATGGCCACTTCGCACTCATGTCGCTTCTCTCCATTTTATCCAACTTCTGCTGATTCTGCTGTTTATATTTTCTATTCCTATATTTTCCTGTAATATTGATCCCAAGTACTTGAGTTTCTTCACCATACCATCTCTTCTTCGCCCACTCGTATTCTTGTGTTTTCGAATAGTCTTTTTTTTTTCGGATTCTAAGCCCTTTCCTCTCCATTGCTTCTCTCCAGGCATCTTAATTTATCTTGCAATGCTATCCTTCGTCTCACTCACTAACACGATATCGTCCGCAAATAGTATATTCCAACAGCTAAACCCTTGGGTATCATTTGTAGCTCGTTCATCACCACTGCAAAATGGTATTAGTAAATCAAAATGAAATTTCTACTTCCTGTAGCGGCCGACCTGAGGCGCCTTCGGGCCGACCTAATTTTTTGCTTTTCTTACTGTTATTAAATTCATAATTACTATTTAAAAACCTTTTAATTGCTTTATTGCCATGTAATTATTGCAGGTATTAGTCAATGTTAAATTTCTCTCTTTATATTTTGTTCTTTCTGTGGAATAACTAAGCCAGACGAATACTTAAAGTTAGCTGTTTTCTCGTAAGAGGAAACTCATATCTTTTTCTCCCCTCTTTGCATCTTGAGAAACAGATCTGAATTGGTAACCTATAACCTTCGATTCGCTGCACGTGCAAGGGAATATCTAACCCTTGTGTCTTATCTGAGAGTCTGATGTTATTTTCTGAATACTCTCATTGTCCTCTGTTTAAGCCCAGATGCTCTCAAAAACATGGTAGACGTATAATTAACATTTTGGCGCCGAAGTTGACACTTCGAAAATACTAAATATGTCTATTTTGACACCGTATAAAATAAGTGTCTTGGGAACACTTGTATTTTTGGTATCATTGTGAAACGATTAAGAAACCTGTAAAATCTGGATAAAGCTTGATTTTCTTTGTAATATCAAATTAACCTTTGACTTTTAATTTGGATATTATGTACCAGATGACGCTAAAGCCTTATACTGTTTGTAATAACGCGCATGCGTGACTATTCTAGTTAACACCCTAAATAGTCGTTTAGATTATCAATACCCAATCTAAACGTAAAGACTAATTTCATTGCACACGAGTATCCGCCCTTTTTGGGAAGATACCACCCTACTATACTCCCACGTACGTAACGTGTGAATAAACTCCCTGAATACAAAAGAGCTGTACAAGCTGTTCTCAGGGGGAAATCATTGTGTGTCTACGAGGCACGAGCTTCGTGCTCGTCGCCGGGGGCTCCGGCCCACTCTTCGGGCTCAGGCTTCTGTCCTTCGCCCGCCGGACTTGCGTTTCTTCTCTGACTTTGTTAGAGTCATAGAGAGAAGAACTTAGTGCATTACCAGAGTGTGTTATTACACTGTGTTAGTGGAGAACTCCGTCATCTCCGTTCTCCTACCAAGGACCATCTCTGTTTTCATTTCGTGTGTGCAATACAGCAAGAACTTTGTTACTGTGCTGAACGTTGTTTCTAGTAAGTTTACTACTACTACTTGCAGGCAGTCGTAATTCAATCTCTTCATTGAACTGCCCTTGTTTCTCTTTTATCATTGGTCATATTCTGACCCCTCTCAAGTTTCACGCATACGCCACTAGACTTGTGCGTCATCTAAAATTATCTCTGATGTATAACAACTTATTGCTTAACAACTCTTCTGCGCTGTACAAAAGCAACTTACAATAAAACTCATACTATTCTAACTCGGCGTTCCAGTTATTTAAAACGCCTATCTAAAGTTTTCAAAGTACGACCTCACCTACTCATATTCTCTCAGAAAGTACCTCCGAAGAAGCCGTTCGTCGAAGTCATTATTATCACATCTCTTTCGTTCTCTGGTTCCTACGTGAACCACTACACCAGTCACGCCTGTTGAGGACCGAACTCTTTATCTTCTGTAGTTGAGTGAACCATCACCCTTCTGTGTGTGTTCTGCGACTCCAGTACTATTCCTGCATTCGCCGTGAGAATTCCGATTGGAGAAAGAACTTCACTCTCCGTAGGAAGTGGAAGCATCTTGTTGGTTTTACCGCTCGAACCAATACAGACATCTTCTGGGAATTCTTGGTTGCAACGAACATCTTGTTACCACGCTAAGCTCAACTGGACTTATACAGGACTCGACGATATCTCCAGAGGCCACTTGGAACTCTTTCATCTGTGTAGGTGTTGAATTGCGAGGTGAGTGATTTAAATTGTTTTAGTGATTTTAATTGTGCATCTTGATTCCTCGCATCGACTCAGAATCACGTCTACTTCTTTGCACCCAATATCCGATTTCAGTGTTTGTGTAAAGTGATTCTACAACTAAGGTTGTTAGCGATAACTATCTCTTCCATTTTATTGTTTTATCGATTAAATTGTTATTAGGCTGAATTATTTAAGTATAGCCAAGCCTGACCTTGTCTTGTGAAGTTTTATGTATTTGAGGTCCATTAAGTGTGTTAATAATCCTGTCTCCATTGCATTAGCTTTATTTTCAAATTCATTGATGTATAATACGTGCCTAATTATTAAGTTGTCGTCCCGCTACAAATATTTATTTCTTTGCACGAGTCCTAGTTGTCTATTATTTTGGAGTGCTAATTAATCTCGTTGTTGTGTGGGCTTCACGTTAACTAGTGACCCCCCTTTGGAGCCGCCACTGCCCTAAAGTGCTGGCAATTACCTGCGGGACATTCATGGATCAAGGCTCCCTTATAATCTCGTAAACTCGTGCTTGAACTTTGTAATTAATTATTGTCATACATAGGCACTCATCCTGTTCTCTCTCTCTCTATCAACTCACCTTGCCGACAGCCTGGTTAGTCGGACATTGTTTGAACAGGACGGACCTCCTCCCTACCGTACTAGTAAATTGCCGAGCCCCATAGACTGCTCAGCTCCATTACATTTTAATGTCAGGCAACCCTCTAAGTCAGACATTCTTGAGACCTTTCGTGGTCCTTTATTAACTATTCTGTTAGCTTGATTTCGGCTACCTTTGGTAGAGATATTGTCGCTAATAATCTCTTTTTATGTTCGTGACCTGTGGTGGGACTCCCTCACCAGTGGCCGCAAAAGTTCTGATCGCCTCCTGCCACCGGCCCCGACATAAATTTGGTGTTCAGCAGTGGAATTCGATCATTAGCTCGTCATCTAATAATGTGTTAATTGATATTGATTATAGAATCCTATGTTGCTTTTGTAAATGACAAAGCAGGAGTTATTTATATTATTACTTTCATTTGTGTTAAGTAGTTTGCTTAGGGTCACAGTTATATTCTAAATGAGTTTCGTATAATTTAATGTTTAAATTGTGTTAATTGAAAGGACAGGTTTCCTATTAATTTGCTTGAAAGTAAACATTTTGTGTTGATATGTTGCGTTGGGCAAATGCCCCCTTCTACCCTGAAAGCTTAACTATCATTTTGCTTGTTCAAGAGAAGTCAATGAGGGAAGGAAAAAGAAACAGTCCATATATCAAAAGAATAGTTCGTTCCTTTTTCTTCAACACAGAGAGAAAACATCTGTTCTCTGTTAGTTTCCCCAGCTGGGCAAAACAAAACAAAAAGAAAAAGAAAAAGAAAGCGAGAAAAAGGAAGTGTGTTGGTTAGTGTTCCTCGGTTGTGTAATGCGTTAGTATTAAAAAAAAAAAAAAAAGAAACTGTAGGGAAAAATATCAACACAATACCTTGAGAAGGTTTATGGCGCCAAATGCGGGACGGATACTTTCTTCTTCACCTATCGAGATGAAAGCTATTCCGTTCTGTATTCAAAGCTTCTCAACGTATTCTGAGTTCGATTCTTGCAATGGATTTTCGCGAGATTCATTTCAAGAATCATCAGTCGCAAGGCTGGTGTAGGAACTCCAAGTATTCAAATTCTGCTTGTGTGATTAATGAACAAGTCAGTCAAAACAAACATCATTGAAATTTTGAAATTTATTTTGAAATTTTCATTCTGTGAGTCCTTATACTCACGCGTTGTTAGTTCTTTGATTGTGGGTAAATTCTTGATCTTTCCCCGACTGGCTTCTCAGCGTTAGTGGTAAATTAAATATTATGTTAGGTGCTAAAGAGATTCCTTACACGAACTATGCGAACTAAAGCCTTAATATGTTTCGTTTCTCAGTAAAAGTTCATAATGAGATTCATTATTGTGATTTTGAAGATCTTCTTGGAGGCCAATTTAATTTTATTATTTATGAATGGACGTGCTTTTTGTTAATTATGAGAGAATTAAGTATACCAAGATTGAAAGTTTAAAAGGGCAATAAATTCAGTTTAGTAATTTGTTTTAAGTAGAGACCATTCTTAATAAGCTGTTGTAATATTAAGCCTAACTCGTTATTTTATTATTTTAAGTCGTGTTTGAATAAAGACAACACTAATGTGGGACACCCCTGAAGTATAGTATCCTGTATTCTAAGACCGCGAAGTCCCTTGTATTTTGATTGAATGATAAGAGCGTAAAGTATTAGGATATGCGTTATTGCTTTTTGAAGTCCATGGCATCAAAGTTTCATAATTTGAATAAAGCTCTTGTAAATTTTAATTGCCAGTGTAAGGCTGTTTTATTAAGGAAGAAATACGTGAACTTAATGTAGTAGAAAGATTAATCCTAACAATTCCGTTTGTGTTTAGCTATTGTTATTAATTAAGGAGACGTTTAAATAATTTATTAGTAGACATTATTAATCAATGAATCTTTTCTTATTCATTATGTTAGAAGTTGAATTATCGATAAATTTATCACTTTCCGGTCACGATAAATTCGACCGTAGTCATTGTGTTAATAATTTCATTTGTTCAGGACGTAAAACCGTGCTCTGTAGTATTGTTATTAATTTTGCTATTCCTTGCCGAGCGCTAATGCCTCGAGTTGTGTAATTATCTTGTAAATTTTAGCGAGCTATCTAATTTTGGAACGTATCGTTGGGAGACACCCTGTCGGAAAATATTGAGACAGTGAACATACCTCTCCCTTGTTCCAGCAGTAATTCATGGAGTCTAGATTAGGTTAGGATGTATCAATTCCCTTTCCTAAAAAGAGTACCAATTCCATCAAACGTGATAATTAACTATAATTATCAGCCCCAAAGCGTACATTGGTCGTTCAGAGAATTGCCACCTGTTTCTATCGCTTGTATTAGCTGAGAATCGTGCAATCTCTGATGTTTACACTCCGTTGAATCGATCTTATTGTACCAATTCCATCAAACGTGATAATTAACTATAATTATCAGCCCCAAAGCGTAAATTGGTCGTTTCAGAGAATTGCCGCTTGTTTCTATCGCTTGTATTAGCTGAGAATCGCGCAATCTCTAATGTTGATCCTCTGTTATATCGACCTTATTGTATAATGGTGCGTCCGCGTAATTGTAAGGATGTTAAGCCGGATCTTTGAGAAGGCTTACCCCCTTAAAGGTACGGGACCCTCCTATTACATCCCAGGTCGCTATGGACCCCTAGGTCCCGCAGCTGTTTATTATCGTTCTGTTTACTAACGAACGACCAGAGAATGTTTGGTTCTTTCGGAAGGAAGCCCAGTGTTTCGTTCGAAAGACACCCTATGGTGTTAAAGTTTTAACTATGTGCCTTTCGAGATGGTAATGATATGTATGGAAGCTAATGTTGTATTTAAATGGTCATAAATATTCTTGCTCGCGAGTGCCTAATCTAATCAAAGGTGCGTTTGTGTAGACCTAATCCTTTTGAGCACTCTTGCTCCCTAATGAGTCCAAGCACGAGTCCTTAAGAAAATCTAAGGTTGTCCGAAGAGATAATTAAATTCGCTTGTCCAATGTATCAAGTATTGTTATGTTTTGTAGCTTCCGCGTAAATTAGTGATGTTATAATATCATGAGTAAAAGAAATGCTTTTGCAAGTCCAGGAATCGAGTTATTTTCTAGAATAAAATTCTTATCGGGCCTAAATGTCAAATACAGCCGCCCTGTTTAGTAAATAAGTGCATTATTGATCACTTTGTAATTGCATATAAACTCTTTCTTGTCTCCTATTTGAAATGATAAATCGTTCTTTTGTGCGTATAGATATTCGAAAAGGTCTCTAAAATGTAAATACGCGGTTAAATTCCTCAAAGTTAAAGTTATTAATAAATGCGAAGTAAATGTAAGTCCCAGGGTCATATGAGTTAATATTAGATAATAGGCTAAAAGTAATCTTTATTATACCTCTCTTGCCTCCTGCCGTCCGAGTGCCAACTTAATTTGTATCTAAGAGTCGACATCATGTCTCCTGTAAGGAATTCTCGTTGAATTGTATTAATTGTTCTTAAATGTATTTAAGTAATTATAGTCTATTCCCGTTTGATTGTATTTCTATAAGGTTGCGGCACATTCTATTTTTATCATTTGGATATATTGATTATTGTATTTACCAGGAATAGACATTTTAAGCTGTAATTCTAATAATATTCTAACGTGAATATACATTATAATAAATATGATAATGGTATTTGATATATTATGCGTTATAATGCATATGATAATTGTATTCTGATATCTTCTATATGTTATAATTAATATGAATTTTGGTGAATATCCAGGTTCAAAAATTAAGATCTACCAATTGAATGATATTAATATTTTACTGTAAAAGGTAGTTGTTATTATAGTAAGGCAACAAGATAATTGCCTGAAGTTATAATTTAAATTCATTGTTAATTTCTAAACGTCAGTACTTCAGTTATATTGGTTCCTTTGTTAATAAAATGACGTAAAATCGAAGTACCTTTGTGCGAATAGTACAATTAAATATATGTTGATTTAAAATTCTATATTGTAACTCTACCTCTCTTATCGATTAACTATTTGTAGCAGTTCATTTTATAAATTGAGACGATTTATTTGATTAAGTTTATTAAGCGTCTGTTCAACTGCGTTGATTAATTGTGGTAGATCATTCTATAAATTGAGATGATTTATTTGATTGATTTTGTTAAGCGTCTGTTCAACTGCGTGACAATAGTCACTAAACAATAATATTGAACCACGCGTTAATTGGCATATTGTTAAATGAAAATGTTGAAAGTTTAGACAATAATTGATTTGTATATTGGTCGTTTGCGTCATATTATAATTCAGGTATTTTTAGACGTAACTATAAAATTGCCATCTAGTTTATGAACACCTTGTATTGAGTCGTGTTCCATATAAATGCTATTTAAAAAGGGTTCATTTTGAAACCTTCATACGCTGTCCCGTACTGAATTCTAATTGTTTAAGGGATGAATGTTATAAAGTGTTTAAAGAATATATATATGTTCTAGTTATCCCTTTCGCGCTAAAAGAAATCAGCCTTCATTTCATTCGAAAGCTTGTATGAAAACATAGAAATTCTTCTTTTGGCCGTTCTCTGTTTAAAAGAAAAACCAGACCCTTACCAGACAGGGCTGTAGTATAATTTCTTTTCTTCACACCACCCTGACCTCAGCGTGGAGTGTAGAAAAAAAAAAAAAGAAGAGAAAACATCTGAGTGTCAATTCCCAACTACCCTCCGGTAGTGGATAACCTTCGACCTCAGGGAGTCCCAGTAACCCAATTTTGGTAAAGACTAAAAGAAAATAATAATAAAAAAAAAAAAACAAACTGGCTCCCTTTCTTATCGTGTAACTAATGGTTTGTTTTGACAATTTTGGAGTAAGTGATAAAGTGTAAATTTTTAATTAATGTATCCAAAAACAAAACGTAGAGAAAAAGAAAAATTTACATATAGTAATAATAATAATAATAATAATAATAATAATAATAATAATAATAATAAAAAAAAATCATGAATTAAATACTTCATTAACTAATGTAGTTATACTCTGTATACGGTAGTCTTGCGATTCTATGTAGTGTGTATAATCCCTAGAATTTTAAGTAGTTGATTCTTGTACTTTTTAATAATATAGAAGTCATTCAAATCCTTTGTTAAATTTAGTAATTCTATATATATATACCTAGTGGAACTTTCGTTTAGGACATGTGCAGTTCCTTGAATGTCTAGAGAGATGAAGAATCCAACTACCGTAAATGATTGTAAATTAGTAAAAAAAAAAAATGCGTGTAAATATTTATTATCTATATATATTTCCTTTGTAGTTATAATTGATTTGTAAAGCATAATTGCATGTTACTTGGGTTTAATATCTAACTATATTAATTTAGTATGGGTCATCCATCTCCTTTACATATAGGTATATCCTTTGTATATATAGGAACTCGTATTATAATAATAATAACTATAAAAACTGAGTAAAAAAAAAATATTTCAAATGTGTACTGTACATAATTGAGGTATAAAGTAGTTATATGAAATCATGTTGTATTGGCCTTGTTAGTCTTTGTATATTTTTATAGACAAAGCTTAGTTTTGTAAATATGTAGGAACAAATCGTACCAACTAGGGAACTCTTTGTATTATACGTATATAACCATTGGTAGAGCCATGTAGTAATTTCTTAAATTTGTGATTCACTCACAATCGAGATTTTATATCTAAATAATTGGTAGTCTAATGATAACTTTGTTTATTAACGTAGTTTAATAATAATTTTGGGGTTCTCATATTTAATTCTAGTTATAGATGTATATATATAAACATTTCTTTAACTTTTTAATTGTTTGAGTATGACATAGGTATTAGACCTTTAGATAATTGTATATCTTCTTATATACAAAAAAAAAAATATATATATACTTAAGCTATTTTGGGATTCTAGTGAATACTTCGGTACTACTGATATAATTACTTTTGTGTCATATTATTTAATTATGGTGTTACCTAATACTATATAATTATTTCAATGGGTTTTTACTTTATGGATTTAAGTACTTCGATTATTTAGCTATAATTGTGTATAAAATAATATTCGCTGGTATAAGCAACAAAAATGTTTTACCTTTATGAACTTTACTTAAAGAATTAGTAAGTGTTGCCAACTAGGACTAAGAAATTTTAATTGAATATATCTATGTATGAGTATTAAGCAGTGTTGCCAATCCTAAAGATTAAAAAGTGTTGCCAACTCTAAAGTTTAAAAACAATATTGCCACTTAATATTTTTTTTTTCAAAAAAAAAATTTTTTTTAAGCCCAAGTAGTCAAAAAAAATATTCCTCAGTTCCCTCGTCTATTTTTTTTATTTTACGCGGGAGGACTGTAGCGGCCGACCTGAGGCGCCTTCGGGCCGACCTAATTTTTTGCTTTTCTTACTGTTATTAAATTCATAATTACTATTTAAAAACCTTTTAATTGCTTTATTGCCATGTAATTATTGCAGGTATTAGTCAATGTTAAATTTCTCTCTTTATATTTTGTTCTTTCTGTGGAATAACTAAGCCAGACGAATACTTAAAGTTAGCTGTTTTCTCGTAAGAGGAAACTCATATCTTTTTCTCCCCTCTTTGCATCTTGAGAAACAGATCTGAATTGGTAACCTATAACCTTCGATTCGCTGCACGTGCAAGGGAATATCTAACCCTTGTGTCTTATCTGAGAGTCTGATGTTATTTTCTGAATACTCTCATTGTCCTCTGTTTAAGCCCAGATGCTCTCAAAAACATGGTAGACGTATAATTAACATTTTGGCGCCGAAGTTGACACTTCGAAAATACTAAATATGTCTATTTTGACACCGTATAAAATAAGTGTCTTGGGAACACTTGTATTTTTGGTATCATTGTGAAACGATTAAGAAACCTGTAAAATCTGGATAAAGCTTGATTTTCTTTGTAATATCAAATTAACCTTTGACTTTTAATTTGGATATTATGTACCAGATGACGCTAAAGCCTTATACTGTTTGTAATAACGCGCATGCGTGACTATTCTAGTTAACACCCTAAATAGTCGTTTAGATTATCAATACCCAATCTAAACGTAAAGACTAATTTCATTGCACACGAGTATCCGCCCTTTTTGGGAAGATACCACCCTACTATACTCCCACGTACGTAACGTGTGAATAAACTCCCTGAATACAAAAGAGCTGTACAAGCTGTTCTCAGGGGGAAATCATTGTGTGTCTACGAGGCACGAGCTTCGTGCTCGTCGCCGGGGGCTCCGGCCCACTCTTCGGGCTCAGGCTTCTGTCCTTCGCCCGCCGGACTTGCGTTTCTTCTCTGACTTTGTTAGAGTCATAGAGAGAAGAACTTAGTGCATTACCAGAGTGTGTTATTACACTGTGTTAGTGGAGAACTCCGTCATCTCCGTTCTCCTACCAAGGACCATCTCTGTTTTCATTTCGTGTGTGCAATACAGCAAGAACTTTGTTACTGTGCTGAACATTGTTTCTAGTAAGTTTACTACTACTACTTGCAGGCAGTCGTAATTCAATCTCTTCATTGAACTGCCCTTGTTTCTCTTTTATCATTGGTCATATTCTGACCCCTCTCAAGTTTCACGCATACGCCACTAGACTTGTGCGTCATCTAAAATTATCTCTGATGTATAACAACTTATTGCTTAACAACTCTTCTGCGCTGTACAAAAGCAACTTACAATAAAACTCATACTATTCTAACTCGGCGTTCCAGTTATTTAAAACGCCTATCTAAAGTTTTCAAAGTACGACCTCACCTACTCATATTCTCTCAGAAAGTACCTCCGAAGAAGCCGTTCGTCGAAGTCATTATTATCACATCTCTTTCGTTCTCTGGTTCCTACGTGAACCACTACACCAGTCACGCCTGTTGAGGACCGAACTCTTTATCTTCTGTAGTTGAGTGAACCATCACCCTTCTGTGTGTGTTCTGCGACTCCAGTACTATTCCTGCATTCGCCGTGAGAATTCCGATTGGAGAAAGAACTTCACTCTCCGTAGGAAGTGGAAGCATCTTGTTGGTTTTACCGCTCGAACCAATACAGACATCTTCTGGGAATTCTTGGTTGCAACGAACATCTTGTTACCACGCTAAGCTCAACTGGACTTATACAGGACTCGACGATATCTCCAGAGGCCACTTGGAACTCTTTCATCTGTGTAGGTGTTGAATTGCGAGGTGAGTGATTTAAATTGTTTTAGTGATTTTAATTGTGCATCTTGATTCCTCGCATCGACTCAGAATCACGTCTACTTCTTTGCACCCAATATCCGATTTCAGTGTTTGTGTAAAGTGATTCTACAACTAAGGTTGTTAGCGATAACTATCTCTTCCATTTTATTGTTTTATCGATTAAATTGTTATTAGGCTGAATTATTTAAGTATAGCCAAGCCTGACCTTGTCTTGTGAAGTTTTATGTATTTGAGGTCCATTAAGTGTGTTAATAATCCTGTCTCCATTGCATTAGCTTTATTTTCAAATTCATTGATGTATAATACGTGCCTAATTATTAAGTTGTCGTCCCGCTACAAATATTTATTTCTTTGCACGAGTCCTAGTTGTCTATTATTTTGGAGTGCTAATTAATCTCGTTGTTGTGTGGGCTTCACGTTAACTAGTGACCCCCCTTTGGAGCCGCCACTGCCCTAAAGTGCTGGCAATTACCTGCGGGACATTCATGGATCAAGGCTCCCTTATAATCTCGTAAACTCGTGCTTGAACTTTGTAATTAATTATTGTCATACATAGGCACTCATCCTGTTCTCTCTCTCTCTATCAACTCACCTTGCCGACAGCCTGGTTAGTCGGACATTGTTTGAACAGGACGGACCTCCTCCCTACCGTACTAGTAAATTGCCGAGCCCCATAGACTGCTCAGCTCCATTACATTTTAATGTCAGGCAACCCTCTAAGTCAGACATTCTTGAGACCTTTCGTGGTCCTTTATTAACTATTCTGTTAGCTTGATTTCGGCTACCTTTGGTAGAGATATTGTCGCTAATAATCTCTTTTTATGTTCGTGACCTGTGGTGGGACTCCCTCACCAGTGGCCGCAAAAGTTCTGATCGCCTCCTGCCACCGGCCCCGACATTCCATATGTCCTGTGCAGAGTCCTGGATAGTGTCTTGTGAAATGCTGCTAGGATGTGAATTGATTTTTTTTTTATCTCCCTATTTCTATAGGTTTGGCGGTGCAGATAGATATATTTGCAAATGCATGTTTTAATATTATTATTGTAACTTACGTGTATTATGCATACAGTAGTCAATGCTTAACATGGAGTTCACTATTTTGTATCAATAATAATAAAACGATATAATTTTCAACGAAATCTTATATACATTTATCACATGTTTTAGGGAATGATATAATTAATCCAAATTTTAAAAGCATTATCTTCAAATTTTGGAAGAAATTGTGTGGAACTACCTTAAAATTTATTCAAAAGATTTTCAGCATTGAAGTAGTAAATTTCTGTAAGGTAATTGTCATCGTGTGATAACTTAAGAACACGTATGTCTCTGATGTAGCTCTTTGTAGAAACTTATTTATATTGTTAATTATTTTTTTTTGTTTAAGAAAATTCAATGCAGTGATAAAGAATTGACGGTTTTCTACTGCAATTTTTGTTATTGAAATAATTATTCGAGAAGTTGTTCGTTATTTGAGTTATTTGAAAAGCTGTTCAAGTAATTATTCAAAAGTGTTCGTTATTTAGATAATTATTCAAAAAATTGTTTTATTCAAAAATTGTTTATTATTCAAATAATTATTTAAAAAAATATTTGTTATTCAAATAGTTATTCAAAAATGTTTATTAAAATAATTATCCAAAAATTATTCGTTATTCAAAAAATTTCTTCAAACAATTGTTCGTTATTGAAATAGTTATTCAAAAATTGTTTGTTGTTAAAATAATTATCCATAAAATTGTTCGTTGTTCAAATAATTATTAAAAAAGCAATTCGTTATTCAAAAACTATTTAAAAATTGTTTATTAAAAAAAATGTTATTCAAATAAGTATTCAATAATTGTTTCTTATTCAAATATTAAAAAAAATATTCAAAAAATTGTTCGTTATTCAAAGAATATTCAAAATATTGTTTGTTATTCAAATAATTATTCAAAAAAAATTTGTTATTCAAATAATTTTTCAAAAATTGTTTGTTATTCAACTAGTCATTCAAATATTGTTCGTTATTCGAATAGCGATTGGAAATGTTTACGTAGTTATTACTTTAAAAAATATTTGTAAACCTTATTACTTAGGTATTTGAATAAATTGTTTGTAAATGTTGGTATTCCAATAGTATCTTCAAAACAAATAATTTTCGGAAATTCAATTTCATCAGCATTGTCAAAAACGAATTCATTCAGGACTAGGGTGACCAGACATACTCTTTTTAAGAGTATTATACTCTTTTCGAGGTTCATATACTCTATACTCTTTTTTCTTCCCAAAAATATCAAATTATACTCTTTTATGGCATTTTCAATTTCATTTAACATTTAATGCATTTTCCCATTGAAAATCGCATTTTTTTCTGTAAAAACTTGGACGTTGACAGCATTGTTTGGTACTTCGTAGTAGCAGACCCGTTGCGCTGTGCTGCGTTTCTCGTCCTCGTTGCATTGTAGGGTTGACAGATTTTCTTTTTGCAAAAGAAAAAAAATTATAATATAACTAAACTGTTTTTATTAGTTAGTACTAAAACTATAGTAAAGACGGCAAAAATAAAGTGATAGATGTATCCAAACTTTCAACGTTTTAATTATTAAATTGTTAATTAAATTGATTGAGTACCTGGAATGATTTACATTTTCGGAATTTATATATGATATTCCTACAGTTCATGGCACGGGGTTTTGTTTTCCCTTCAAAGTGAGTCAGTTTTTGGTAGTGGGAATCGCGCATTGATTATTATTCTAATTAACGTGCGTACGTACACTCAATCAATTATATTATTCGAGGATTGGAAGGATTTATTTTATTAACAATGTCGCGAGGAAAATGTCAGTATAATCAAGCGTTTGAAATAAGCTATCCTTGCATTAAAAGGGCCCGCAGTAACGATGTTTACAAAGCATGGTGCACGGTATGTAAGAAGGAGTTCTCTATAAAAAATAAAGGTAAATATGATATACAACAACGTATAAAATCTAAGTCGCACACTGAATGCTCATCAACTTCCGAAGCAGGTACTGTAAGTTGGATAGATTTTTTTTCCACCACAGAATCTTCAGAAGAGCTAGATTTAATTCGACTAGAACTTATGTGGTCATACCATAATGTTAAACATAACCACTCTTTTAGAAGCATGCACAGCATTAGCAAACTTTTGAAATCAACAGGGAATAAAAAATTTGCCATGTGCGAGAGCGAAAACGGAGGCTTTGTTAACAAATGTGGTGGGAGTGTGGTCAGAAAATATTTTAAGTAATAATGTTAAAAAGGCTCCTTTCGTTGTTGTTGCTTCTGATGCTTCCAATCGTAAAGCAACCAAACACATGCCTGTTTTAGTGCGGTACTGTGAAGTAGATACTGATAATAATGTAAAAACATGTCATCTAAAAATTCATAATGAAACCTCGGTGAAATGAAACCTCGGAAACTGTGTCGAACGTATTAATGGGTACATTACGTCAGTTTTGTTTGGAAACTAATGTAATCGGTTTTGTAGCTGATAATGCACCAGTAAATTTTGGAAGCATAAAAAATAAAACAACAGGGAACGTGCATAGCGAACTAGAGTGCAGGTTGAAGAAAAATGTTTTGCCTATCGGGTGTGGGGCTCATATCCTTCACAATGGAATTTCTGTGGCGTGTTCGAGAGTAATACCGATCGATGTTGAGAATTTGGTTTTTAAAATATACAACTACTTCAGTATTTTTACTGTAAGGACAAAAAATTTGAAAAACTTTTGTGAGTTATTGGCTGTCATTATGAGGGTTTTTGTATTACTCAAAGACGAGATTCTTGTCTCTGCTTCCGTGTCTAGAAAAAATTATACGTCAGTATGAACCACTTAAGGGGTACTTTTTGAGTGATGAAAATGCTCCAATAGCTATAGTCAATTTGTTTCGAGACGAAACAAGTGAGTTGTGGCTGTATTTCCTGCATGCTCAGCTAATCGTTTTCACTGAAACAATTACAAAAATTGAAAGGGAGGATATAACAGCGACTGGAGTTTCTGTTGAATATTTTGAACTTCTGAGGAAATACAAAGATAGAATTGAACAAAACTTTTTTCCGTTTTCTGCTAGAAATTTACTTACGAAACTTGTAAAAGAAGGGAATATAAAAGAGGAATATGCCTACTTAGTGTCAAGAAGGTTTTACTTTGAAGTGATAACATACTTAGAGATGTGGTCACAACGTTTTTTTTCGGAGAAGTAGCTAAACAAGATAAAATATTTACTACTTGACACATCAGTTACCTATGAAGGATTTCAGGAGTCGTTTGCATATTTCTATGAGCAGGTAAAACATGTAGACAGTTCGTTGGAATTCAGTGATAATGATATTTTTGACACTTACTGTGCAATAACCAGATGTGTTAAAGAACACCTTGAACAATGAGGAGAGAAAAGAGAGACAATGATGGGCAAATGGAAAATAGTGTACAAAGATTTAGTGCGGGCTGGGTCAAATTTAAAAGTGATTGTGCCACTCGTGCAATTCTTGTTTACTTTACCGAGCACTAATGTTGATTGTGAGAGGCTCTTCAATGCTATTAACACTTACTGGAGCGAGGAAAAAAGTCAACTCACAGTGTCGACACTGGAACAAGTGATGAAAGTGAAGTTCATTGTAAGCATGACCTGTGAAGAGTTCAGACTGGCAAGAAAGGATGACATTAACTTACTCAAGAAAGCAAGATCGTCGCAGAAGTATGAATGATGGTGAAGTATTTAACTCATTTGCATGCGCATTGGACAAAATATTGTAATTCATATTGTCTTTATACTTACTGTCATTTTTTTTATATACTCTTTTGGATTTAAAAAAATCTGGTCACCCTAGTCAGGACTTAATAAATAAGAGGAAGGCATAAGGAATGTGCACTTGTTTTGTTTAACTCGACATGTATATAATTGATCAAGACTGTAATGAGAATTACGTCACACAGTTGAGTGTGAATCCTTTAAAAACATGCAGTTTTGAAGTTCTGAGATAAAAACAAAAATCAAATTACGATAATGTTTCACATTTTTTTTTTTTTTTTGGGTAATATCTGCAAGGAGAACTAACTTATTTCAGATGCAGATGCAAGTGAAACCAAAAGTGTTTTTTCTCACTTTCTGTGGATGAACTTTTTGATCGACATGCAGACATGGTATAGAAGAGGTTTTTATATAGAAGAAGCCAGACAAAGTATGCGCTCTTGCCTGTTCTTTCTATAGCCTGAAGCAAAAGCTAAATTATAAAACGCGCTTTAGAGAGAGAGAGAAGTGGGAGAAGAGATTTGTGGATAATAACATCGTGACCACGACCTTGAACGGCGAGAAACCTGTTTTTTTTTTTTTTTTTTTTCGCCGTCCAAAAGAAGAATTCTCCTTCTTGAAGAACAAGAACTTTGGTAGGTTCAGAAAGGAAGAAAAGGAAGGGACGAAAAAAACAACTGAAGATGCTCTGATCACTTTTGATTGTTGTGTGGAGAAGACTCTTGTTGAAGAAGACCAGAGAAGAAAATCCGAGACACGTGTTGGTCCAGAAGTCTAGTGCCTTACATATTGGGAGCAGCTTTTTTCTTGTGCTTTTGGAGAGACAGAGAGAGAGAGCCCTTTCTGCGAAAACTGACGACTGGTTAGGCAGGAAGAAAACGAGATCGCGCGCTAACTCGTATAATACATGGAGCGACGTATCCTGCTACTGGATCCGACAGACATTTTTAAGTGAAACTTCTTACATCATCGTTGTTTGGTTCGTTTATTCTTCTTGTAGTAGGGCAGGACTAGATTTCAACTGTCACCTAAGGGTAAAGTTAAGAATACTAAACTCGTATGTTCCGTGTGCTTCTTCCTATATAGGTGAGTTTTTTTGGTTGTCTTTTTAGCATTGATTTACATTTTTTTTTGACGTTTGAAAAACAAAACACAAGAAAAATGATGTTAGCTAATGGCAAGAATTTTGTGTACATTTTTTTTTCAAGAGTTCGATCACACTAGTTGGGAGGTGTTTATATTAGTAGTTTTTTTTACAGTGCTGGTCGTGATTGAAAATGCTTATCAGAGCCCATTCTTTCAAGACATGTATACAATGGCGTACGCAGAGGGGCTACCAGGTTTCAACCCCTCTTTGAAGAAATGAAAAAGATATTAAGATATGAACAAAAATCCTGAAAGGATGTGGACTTGGGAGATAAATCTCTCCCTTTTGATGCAATTCTACGTACGCTACTGCATATTTGTGTATGTATGAATGTTCTAGCTCGTTTGCCATAATGTAGCTTGGCGAGAACGCTGCTACAGAGCAGGAATAGGATGACCAGTTCATTTCCTCTGTGGTTCATGAAGGGTTAAAGGGAAACTGGAAATTTAAGATATAGAGTAGACAGCTAGGTTGAGAATTAGAGGTACCCATGTATAGAAGAACTGTGTATTTATGATTTTATTCAGTGGCGTACACAAGGGGGGTTCAGAGTTTAACCCAATTCTTGAGGTCTATTATGGAAAAATATAAAACAGTCTGAGTTCTGATAAAGAAATCGTAACCAGTTCGATAGAAAACCGAACCTATTTTGGAGAATACTTTTTAGTTTTCAAATAAACTGTTCCGGCTTTTATGCTAATTAAACAATTATTAGAAATATCGAATAGTGTTCATTAGTGTCTTAAAATCGATTAAATAATTTTAAAAAGTATATTTAGAAAAATTATCTACTCATATAACAAATACTTATTCAAATAAAAAAAGTAAGTGTTCAAATTATTATTCAGAGTAAGGGATAAACAACCAAATAATTGCTCCAATATCAAATGGTCTACATTAGTGTTGTTCAAATAATTTATTCAAATATAATTATTCTAGAACTAATACTTTTCTCAAGTAAATGAATAATTGTTCGTTAATTAATCAAATAAAAGAGTAATTCAAAGAATGGGATAAGCGTCGAAATTTCTATTCAAATACCAAATATTATTGGAGCCAGGGGTAAAAGTTGATCAGAAAAAAGTAGGGGGACGCATGACGTCACGTCGATACCCGTGACTATCTTTGCCCATTGTATTTTTTTAGGAAGTGGAGGGACGCCATAGATATTTTCTAGAAGTTGAGAAACGACCTCCTCCTCCGTCCCCCCTTACTTTTACACGTGATTGGAGCAATTATTGGAATTACGAATAATTATCTAGGTAGGACAGAATTAGTATACAGGGCATAGCTGCGAGATCATTGTCATTTTCAAGTTACGTATTCTTGAAAGAAAGGATGAAAGACAATAAATAGAGGCTCGAATATTTTAACATAGTATATCAAGTTTGGAATGGCGATATCGAATTAATAACAACAGGGAATGATAAAATGCATTTATTTTATGAAAAAAAGGAGGTTTAACATGATAAAATAAATAATTCTGCACTAAATTAATTTACGACTTTTTTATTTTTTAAAATGCTTGTGTTCTATTTTTACGTACATTCTAAATTTTCTTCATATCTTACACGAGCACTCAGTCTGCTAGATAGAAGGCGTAAGTTATTTTTATAATCATATTGTATTGTTTCGCATCACGATTTCGTGCATTCTTAACAAATGAATAAATGCACCATAAAAAAATATTTTATGTAATTTTTTGTAACATAATTGGCGAGCTTCAAATGTTTTCGATACAAAATAGTGGGAAAATCGCGTATAACGTGTTTTTCAGTTTCATAGTTTAAATTCGGAAGAATACACGATTTATCGTTTTGTCTAATAACAATAATAATTAATAATAATAACAATAATATTAATAAGTGCACTTCCATTACATGTTTCACTGATTTGTTAAGACCATTTTCCAATTGTTATATTAAGGTATCACTAAAACGCCCGCTAAGAGAAAGTATAATTCTTGAAGTTTTGCTGCTGGCTAAATTATCATAGTCTTCGTCTTCTGTGCTAGAGAATGGTATTCGACATGTTTTGGAAGTCTATCTTGACATTTCGCGAAAAAAAAAAAAAAAATTGCAGGTCCATATTTCACGTAACTTCTGAGCTGAGAAGGGAGGCGTGAAACTCCTAACAAATAAACATATGTTCCCGGGGGAGGGTAGCTCAGTGATTGAGCGCTCGCCACTGGTGAGAGGGAATTCGTGGTACGATCAAAGGCCATATGAGTTTGTGGTGGATAAAAAAAAAATGTTGGAGAATTTTCTCAGGATTCTCATTTCTTCATTTTCTTTCGTAATCACTAGTTATCCCCTCCCCCAAAGCCTTCGACTCGTCTACACGGTAGCGACATCTCTTAGTGTTCTGTAGGAGGAAGCGGAGCTACCGACATCTATTTACCTGTCTGTGAACTATTAGGAATTAGCGTGAGTGACAGACTGCTTGTATTTAATAAGGATCAAGAATAATGAAATTTTAAAGTTTTACGTCCCACGGTATATTCTTTAGGCTAAGGGAGACGAAAGATTAAGAATATATAAATATCTATTTTCTCCAGATGATTATGCAACCCATAACTGTTAAGTTGTTTTAAAATATGCATATTAGTGTGACTGACAGACTGATACGCCTTGTTATTGTGATAACAATTCACTTGCTTTTATGATAACAATTCACTTTCATTACTCACCTGTCTCCTTTAACTTAATTCGCATAACCTTGAAACCATACAATAATTCATTTCGTTTCACTTTTCTAATGCAGAGTCACGGTTCTTCAGTGGTAAAGCGCTCACCTCTGGTGCTGGTGGCCTCTGATTCGATCCCAGATCAATTAAGTTCGTGGTGGACAACATCGTGTCCGTAGGTTATCTGGGGACACTCCAGTTTCCTCCCACATTCTCATTCTACCGATTTTTCACTTGCCTTAATCATCGTCTCCCTTAGCCTAAAGTACATAATCGTGGAACGTAAAACTTAGGAATTTCATTTAATTTTAACGTTCCGCAAACAGGATAAGCCCGTCTCGCTGGTCAAGTGGCTATCGCGCGCACAACGTTTTTGGTACACGTGGTCCTTGATTTAATTCCCGGTAGGAGAACATTGAACGGATTACAGTTGCCCTCGCGGATTCCTCTTTAAGAGGACCCATCACGGCGAAATTAAAATACCGCCAATTTTATAGTAAATATGTGATACCTTCAAATAGAAAAAAGATAATCGAAAAGTGAAACACAAGAGCTCGCTAGACAATATTATTTTATATGAGATACCGTTATCACGACTCACTTATCTGCTTTCGATTTACGGCAATTTAGAAAATCGGCATTTATTTTCCCGTTTATAAATTGCGGAAAGCTGCTACGTGACTCGTGATAAAGAATCTCGTGCAAAATAATATTGTCTAGCGCGCTCTTGTTCCACATTTCGATTATCTTTTATCTATTTCAAGATAACACATAATTATTGTAAAATTAGTAGTATTTTAATTTCGCCGCGATGGGACCTCTTAAACTAAAATGTCCAAGTCTCATTTAGCGCTGGTGCTCAACCGGGACGCTAAACTTCAATGAACAAACGTATACTGGATAACAGCATATGGCCACATCTACATGACCAAGTTGGTAGAGAGATAGCCAACTAAACATGTTTAACACACACACGCACTCAATGACCGTGATTTACAGTGAATTAGGAAATTTTAAGCCTGTTTCATTATCTGCATATATCCAGCTGACAAAAAAGTGAATTGTATAATATCAAAAAGTCAAGGGTGGTTTGTGAAAAGAAAGAAGAAAAAGATATGTCGTGTGCGGCGGATAAAAATATAACTGGAAGAACACGCTGTCATTGAATGTTTCGGAATAAGCTACATGGTCAGTTTTCCGAATTTTCCCTTTCATGTGTTCCGTGCTAAAATACTGCAAGCATGTTTAACACGCGACCTGTTTTGTTCCCTTTTTTTGATTTTTTTTTCTTCTTTCATCCCTTCCAGTGTTTTTTTGTCTCTCAAAGCGTATTAGTATATAGTTTTAATTCCCCTTAGGCCATTCACTTGTACCTGTTTGTATTGGTTTCAGAAGAATACGAGGGGAGTGAGGGGTTCTCGTGTCCTCCACTTTTCCCTTTCGATATCAATATCAATCCCTCTCGGCCTTTTGTGTTCTATTGTTAAAATAGAAAAAAAAATCTCCCCTAGGGGTGTTTCTACGGATGAAATCGGGCAATTGCTCTCTTCTCTGACTAAAAAAAGGTTGGTGACTTTTAATTCTAGCCCCCCAAAAGCCTTCCGCTTCATTCACAGATTCCATTGCATAGTAAAATAAAGGGTGTTCCCGATTAGCACGTATGTGACTTTGGTGCACGTAGAAACGGATTTGATGTCGATAAACCGCGTTACTGAGTTTATGCCCCCATCCCCAGCTTTTTGAATTTTAATGTATAACTTAGGGTAATTAAGATAATAAATAATATAAAAAATAAATAAAATATTAACCTTTTCGAAACCTGTTTGGGTGCGCAATTTATGACGTCATTATTGTTTCGCACCCAAATTCATACATTATAATGAAAGGCTTTAGAAGCAATTACTAGACATCCAAACTATGCTATGCTCGAGTATCGCAAGGCTTATAGAGCGGCTATGTCCGTCCATCCAAACCATGCTATTCATAGATATGAAAAGTCTTACAGGACGACTATGTCCGTCCGTCCAAACAGAGCAATGCATAGATATGAGAAGTCTTATAGAACGGCTACGTGCGTCTGTTCTGCCCCTCCGTTCAAACTATGCTATACATAGATATGAGATTTCTTTTAGGACGACTATGTCCGTCCGTCCAAACATTACTATTCATAGATATGAGAAGTCTTATAGGACGACTATGTCCGTCCGTCCAAACCGTACTACTCGTAGATATGAGAACTGTTAGGAGTCTATAGAAAGGCTATGTCCGCCCGTCCAAACTGTACTATTCATAGATATGAAAACTGTTATACAACGGTTATGTCCGTTCGTCTCTCTATCGGCAAGTATCAGAGCAAAAATGGTGAAAGATATCAGTAAATAATTTTATATGATATGAAATATGGATTCAGTGATCCAAGGAAGGTTTCCTTCTCCTTCCTTAACTTTCTATTCAAACCTAAAGAGGTAGAAATACACTCTTTCTGGTTTCAGCGAGCAGAAACAGGAATAAATAACTAGAATTTGTTCTTTGAAGTAGGTTCTACAATTTACAGTATAGATTGCGTGTTCACCCTTATCTTTCTGCTAAGTCCGAAAGTAGTAGAAATATACTATCACTTCTAGATTCAACATTGATCTCCGTAGAATGAAAATTGTTAAGACTAATTAAGAAATGTCTTTGATATTCTTGAGATCTTTATCTCATCGAACGTTTATTTCATCCCACTATTCAAAAAATATTTGGTAGTAATATTCAATTTCCGGTTTGACCCCTGATGGCCGTAGAAAAAAAAATGTAATATACAGTACTATATATTGAGAATGGGATTTTTGTGGACTCAGTATCTCAGGAATAGGTGTTTTCTCTCTCTCTCTCTCTCTCTCTATATATATATATATATATATATATATATATATATATATAGTGTTGGATCCAGGATATGATCAAGGGAGGGCCTAAACCATAGTTTGCCGCTTTATCCAGTATAAAGCAGAGTTGAAGCCCATTTTATCCAGTGTATACCTGACAAGGGACATCACCCATGGCAACAATTGCAGAGTGCCAGTTGGAATCTTAAAACATGCAGTGAAAGTTAGGAGTGTTGCCAATTGGAAAGATCGAATAATGGAAGTTTGGTGCTCATTAGAAGCAGTCCTAAATTCACACTGGTTAATTATAGAACAAAAATAAGCACATCATTGGCTTTTTGGGAGAATTTGCTATTAAAATGAGGTATCACATTCTATGGTTTTCATTTTTCAAACTTCACTTTAATTCAAAATGGCGGATTTCAAGATGGCTGCCGTCAAGGATACCCTTACCATATCACTTCCCTCTAGGCATAATATGTATTACCGAAGCGTTTATCCACCTTTTATCATTAATACGCGGATTACAAGCGGAGGTAAGGGACTTTCGCACGTAGTAAGTGAACAATTGAATGCCTGTAACTTTTCCCCAAATAGGTGTATCTCAAAACTAGCTTCACCATTGTCTTCCTGATTAAATTCTAGCCCGAAACTATGTATCACATTACCCTATTCCTATTTTAAAAACTTGACCTTAATTCAAAATGGCGGGTTTCAAGATGGCTGCGATCAACCTACCATACAACTTCACCCTAGGCCTTATATGTATCTACATGGTTGTTCTTTCATTAACGCTACGTTTACAAAGGTTAGTAAGGGACTTCTGCAGTAATCTCTAATAACCACATCAGAACTCTTAAAAATTATAAAAAATAGAAAACATGCATGATGGCAAAAATTTCTGCAATCACAAATAATACATATATGTCCTCTATCAGCTAGAAAAAATTTATTGAAATCGGAGCCGGACAATTGGGTGATGTCCCTTGTGAGCATCAAGGGGGGGGGTGCTATAGCCCCTATATATATAAAAGTCACTTTGTTTATGGCTTAATAACTCATGAACCACAAGGTCGATTTCGATCAAATTTGCCACATAGATGAGGTTCGTTTGTGAGATGTTTATCAGTTCACTTTGATGGTGAAATATAGAGTTTTATTTTTAAACATAAAAGTGCCGGTACGCTAGACCTCAGGTTCATAATGGTTAAAATGTTGCATACCTTTCAGGATAATAATAATACAATAAATGTAATGATGATCAATATTTCTTAGTGATTTCTTTCTTTTTTTCTCTTTCTGTAAACGGGCGAAAGTAAGCTGGTATTGTTTGTTCAAAAAGAGGATGTTCAAAAAGACATTAAGAGATTCACAAATACTTAATTACAATAACAACACACATACAGTACATTGTTTGCATAATGTTCTTCAGAGTACTAGTCATGCTACCAAAATGTTGTACGAAACTCTACTGAATTAATGGATAAATCCCCCCCCCCAAAAAAAATCCTAGGGGATGCTTTCTCTTGATCCTCTTCGTAATAATGAATAAAAACAATTAATTGGATGCATTAAAATGGGAGATGAGTAAAGGCTTTTCTGCGTAGAAAGTATAGAAGTGGAATCTCAAAAGAATTTTTGTACGGGCTTTCAGTTCAGTTTAGTTTAGTTCAGTTGAGCTTAGAAGAGAAAATATTATGACTCAGTAAAAAGTGCCGGTACGTCCTACCGTTGAGCACCGGCAGAAATAAAATTACGATATTAGTGTCGAATCCATAGTTTTCGGGGTCGCTGAGACCAAGGATGTTATAAAACAGAGAATCTGCCCTTACGTATCTTCATCCTATGAACTCAGTGAATCCAGAAAATAACTGAGCATCGTCTGAGCCGGGACGTCTGATTGGCTACTCTCGTTTCCGCCATGTTTGTTGGCTCGAAACATTGCGATATCAGTGGCGCAGAGCGGGCAGAGTAGGTGTGGCGAAGCTGTGACGTATGGCTTCACGATTTTGTTTTATGGGCAGATCCTCTATTTTATAACATCCTTGGCTGAGACGAACAGTGACACTTCCGATGACGTTTAAATCTAAATTCACCCCTTTATGACCAAAATGAAACGTATTCGTCCCGTGCGAAGAACGGGTGTTGTGCCAGTGTTTACTAAAATCGAAGTGCGAGACATGTACTATTACTTCCAGTTTAATATTTTTTCCAGTAGAAGGCGACATCTTAAAAATCTTGTGTTCAGGATCACAAGAGTAGATTCTCGCAGCTCTGTATTCCTGTATTGAAACCGGAAACAACTGGTTCCATTTCCGGTTTGAATATTGGGTCCTATAGAGCAAAAACTGTCAAAAAAAAGCGATAAACTGTTGTTGATATACTAAGACAGGTTTTTATCTCCGACCTTTATCTCTGTTGCAAGCGTGGAGTGATAATCTAAAACACTTCCATATTCTGCTTGAATCCTGAAAATTTGTAAAGTCTATGGCAGTCTCACAATGTGAAACTAAGCTGAAATAGTATTGTCATACCTTAAGATCAGTTAAATTATAATATTGTAACTTTAATGAAAATACAGCTATTTAAAACGACTCTCGTGTATCTTCGTTGCACACGTGTTACCATAAACTTTTAGTTTGATATAATTCTTTTCTTTAAAAAGAAGTGACAAAGAATTTGAAACTTGTAATTTCTGTTGAAAATTATTTTTTTTCTGTTTCTGTTTCATTTTCTTCTATTCCTTTTGCGTCTAAAGTTAACAACTGTTGTCTGTGTGTTTTTCTCGTTGTGAGAGAAGTTGTGTTGTGTTAGTCGAGAGACAGAAAGAGAGAGATGCTTGGGAAGAAGGGGGGTGAGGAAGAGGGTAGAAAAGGGTGGGGGAGAAATCCAGTCAGCTATTGCGCTTACTTACGAAATACAGTTGGTTTCCATGGCGACCGAATACGAGAACTTTCGATCTGCAGGCGTGGTTAACGGGCTCCAGGAGGTTCCAAAAATTTTCCTTCCTCCAACATACATAGCGCGAGCACCCTTTCATATCATACATACATTGATGGTAGCCAACGTTATAATTTATCCTTTTTAAAAAAAAAAAAAATCCTGCAAAATTACGTTAAAAAGTAATATAATAGGGCCATTTTTTGCTTTAATTTAGTATGCAGCATGATGGGAATGACTAACTGTATATCTAAAGTTACTGTAAGCCAAAATTAATAAAAAGCAGATGGCGAATGGGATATCATAACATAGTTCAGATCCTAGAATTTATAAATTTAAATTATTAGAAATTTGCAAAAGCAATCATTTTTAAGCACTTAGGTTTACCAACCTAAACTCCGTTGTATATATATATATATATATATATATATATATATATATATATATATATATATATATAATATATACTACAGCGTTTTATTTCTAAAAATAAAGGTGCCGGTATGCTGGACCTCAGGTTCATAATGGTTAAAAAGTTGCATACCTTTCAGATTGTTATTAACAATAAAAATGTCCAGTAGCATATCACTACAGTCTTGTAACCAAAATCTTTTACGTATATAAAGATGTTTTAAGAATGTCTGATTCTTACATCTTAATTTTATAATACAATAAACGTAATGATAATAAATATTTGTTAGTGATTTGTTTCTTTCTTTTTTCTCTTTTTGTAGACCAGCGAAAGTAAGCTGGTATTGTTTGTTTTCAAAAGGCATCAAGAGTTCCACAACTACTGAATTTCAATAACAACATACATACAGTACATTATGTATGTAATGTTGTTAAGAATACTAATTATGCTACCAAAATGTTCTACAAACCTCTACTAAAGTAATGGATAAACTTTCCGAAAAAAATATATAGAGATATTTTTACTTTATCCTCGTCCTAATAATGAATGAAAACAATTAAATTGGATACATTAAAATAGGAATTTAGCAAAGGCTCCTTTGCGGAGGAAGTACAAAGGTGGAGTCCCAACAAAAGTTTTGTACTGGCTTTCAGTTTAGTCAAACTTTAGCGACAGCCAAATTTGTTTTTATTTTTTGTCGGAAGTCAGTCTTTTCAGAAAAAAAAAATGATCGGTTCAGAGCCTTTATGATTTATATTACCATGCGAAAATGGAATTGAAAAAGGAGGCGCGAGGATGTGCCAGCAAGCAAGGAACAGAAAGTCTCAAATATTTCTAGTTCCTGAATACAATTAACTGACTTTAAGAAGGAAGAAAGATTTGCCAATCTTTCTCTAGCAAAAACTCTGATTTTCAATATAACTATATATTTACTATTTTGTATTTTCGAAGTTTCTCGTTAACCCCTTTTTTAAGACAGAAGAGGAAATATTCCGGTCTCATTAAAAAGGTACCGGTACACCGTTCCGTTGCGTACCGCCAGAAATAAAACACTAATATATAATATCTTGTCGACACGTCCGGGAGAAAATATATCTTGAGATCTGCTAGATGGATCACCATCAATTTTGATCAAGAATCTGAGAATTCTGTACGGTTTGCGATCAGTTCAATTTGTGACAAAATCCATTTTAGTCCTTGTAGTGACTGACTTTGATTGACATGAAGATAAAACTTATGATCTGCGAAAAACAAAATCCAGTTTGCGATCAAACGGTAACCGGAAACTAATTCTTTTAGAAGAACCGAAAACCGACATATGTTTGGGATTAGAAAACCGAACCGTTTTGGAAACTGAAACCATTTTTGATAGAAAAACCGAGAAAACCGTTTTTGTGCCCAGCATTGGTTTCTACCATCATCCGCTTATGACATAACTGTTCTTTCCTGATGAGAGAGACCAGGAGCTTCGAGAAAAGATGGTCAAATCCAAGCTTGCAGAAAGAAAAGTATCTTTACTAATTTATTAGCAGCTTTCACTCATAATATTCAAACTTAACATTAAAATAGCACGTCATTATATTTATGAATTTTGTAGCAGGGGTATTTTTTTTCTTACTTTCTTGTATATATTCGTTGCACTGAAGGTAAAGGATGCAGCTTTTTGTATCTGGCTAGGTTCTATACTTACATTCATTTTATGTCCCATAATTTTGCTATTTGGTTAACCACACAATGACAGCGGTTAATATTGTGTGGTTTAGATTTATCAAGGTGCGCCAACCTGTTTGGGGTCATTGACATTTCGTTGAATACGTCGTCATAAGACTCGAAGTGTCTTTACTATTTTTTTTCTTTCTTTTTTTAATGGAAAGCAATTTTGCGTACTATTCGGGCGAACTAAAGGAATAGGGCTGTCAGTTAAAAATATCCGATTTAACTCAGATTTTTATAATATTTTACTTTAAAGAATAGAACAGAGTTCAAGATGCTCTGGGAATGGAAGTTGAGTGAGTGCAGTACTTTTTTTTTTTAATTTCGTCTCTACAAACATCATATCTGTTTTTCTACCTTTCATCGCTAATATTGTCGCCTTTGGTGCTAGGTGTCCTGGGTTCGATTTCCGGTGGGGACACTTGGTCGAAAAAGTGTAAAAGTTTTTTTTTCAGGCCAGCCATCTTGAGTGAGATCTTTCTGGGTTTTCTTAATTAACACCAGGTAAATGCCGGGATGATACCTAATATACAGGTGCCAGGATAATCAATTCACACATAATGTGCCCTTCGATACCGTTCCCCACCCGTGCAGTAGACTACAAAGTTTATTTTCAGACTTTCACATGGGAAATTCATTGGATTGTCTTTTTAAATTCACACATAATGTGCTCTGTACCTGTGCCGTTCCCTATCAGGTCGCCTTGAAGAGAAACGATTCCGATCGTGACTCGTCAGTTGCTATCCTTCGGCTTTGTTCGGAGCACACGAAGCGACACGAAGTTGACCAGAACCATAGAAAATGGTGTAGAAAGCCGTAGCGACACGGCACGGCACACTATGTGTGAATTGACATTTATGTTCTTCCTCAAAAGGATGGAAGGATCGAAGGGGTTAACGTAACTCCTCACGGTAACACTTTTGGCTATTTACAGGTTCATAATATATAGAGAGCAGATTATTAGTCAGATATATTGACAAAAAACGATACATTGGTGCTTTTTTTTGGCCGTCTCATTAAAATAATACATTGGCGGAGAAGCACCATGTATGTTTTTTTTTTTTTTTTTTTGGTATTATTCCGTTTTCCTCCCGCTTCCTTCATTCCACCATTTCGTTCATTATCACTGTCTCATCGCATAACCGGAGTCAATCCTAAATCCGCCACTGTGCAAGATTACAATATAGGCTGTTACTATATTGTGTGAATTGAATTGAATTGAATGTGTGAATTGACATTTATGTTCTTCTTCCTCAAAAGGATGCAAAGTATTAGAGAACCACACTACTTTGACAAGTGAAATGCGTACCAAGAAAATCCCCAAACTACGAGGGGTAATCAGAAAATAAAGTCACAGGGCCTGCAGTGAAACACGCATACATTACTTCATACAGCCAACAGATAGTACGTACATTAGGTGTTTTTCGAGATAGTCTCCATATAGGTTGACGCACTTACCGCATCGTGGGATAAGTTTGAAGATTCCCTCTTGGTAAAAATCCTGTCCTTGCGTATTCAGCCACTTGTCACGCAGAGTCGTGAATATCGTGCAGAATGTGACGAATGCTTCCGAGCGACATTCCCAATTCTGCCATCAGATGCCATAACGTGATCCTCCTGTTGTTCTGAATCAGCTCCTACACGTGAACTGTGTTCAAATATGTTGATACCGTGCTGGGTTGGCAACTGCGCTCCTCGTCGGTGAAGTTTTCTTTACCAGTTGTAAATTTCGACACCATTCTGCGACATGCTGACGAGACATTAGTCTCTCTCCGTAAACCTCTACCAGCTGTCGGCGAATTTCAGCCGCGGTTACATGTTTCATCCCCTAAAATAGAATAACTGAGCGGCCTTCATCGCGAGACCAATTTTCCAAACGAGTCGCCATTTGTGTTTACCTACAACTAACGCCGCAGGTGGCGGGTGGCTGAAACTCTGCACAGTTGCCAACTCCATGTATTAAGAGTCTTCATCCCGGCGAAATTAAAATACCGCTAATTTTACAGTAATTATGTGATATCTTCAAATAGATAAAAGATAATTGAAATGTGAAACAAGAGCGCCCTAGACAATATTATTTTGCGTGAGGTACCGTTATCACAAGTCACCTAGTGGCTTTCCGTTTTCAGCTGTTTAGAAACGCGAAAGCAAATGCCGATTTTCAAAATGGCTCGAAATCGAAAGCAGATAAGTGAGTCGTGATAACGGTTTCTCATGTAAAATAATATTGTCTAGGGTGCTCTTTTTCCACATTGCGATTATCTTTTATCTATTTTGAAGATATCACATAATTTCTGTGAATTTAGCGGTATTTTAACTTCGCCGGGATGAAGACTCTTAAAACTACGCACACTCCTTATTCCTCTATAACAAATATAACTCGAGAAATATCGTTGTTAGATATTACGCCTTGTAACGTTGGTTCCTGATCCTCCTTCGTACTATCAGAGTACGATATCCAATAACATATTTGACTCGATTAAATGATTGACAACTTTAGCTTATGTGACAGGTTATCAGTTGTATACAGTAATTAAAAAAAAAAAAAAAGAATCTTTTTCATCATCAGCTTAGTAATATAATCTAGCAAACAGTAGATTAGCAGCGTTGTGCCTCTTTTCAATTCCCGAAAAAACAAGAGAGAGAAAAAAAATCCAGTGATCCATCTCGTCGGCGGCGTTCTTCTGCTCCGGATATTGGCGAATCAGAAATGAATAATCAGAGAGTTAATCATGAGTCTAATTACCGGGGGGTTGCCTAACGACAATTTACAATTATCACGGATATTAATCTGGAAGCTTAAATAGGTCACATATGCAGCTATCTTTCATAATTATGGGCTAAACAATGGGCCCTGTGGAATGCTCTGTGTCATGAATTAAAGTCATAAAAGCGTACGGGACACAGCTTTTCACTGAGGGCGGGAGGAAAGGGGAGAAGTGAGATTTGCAAAATATGATATATATTGGGCAGGAAAAATGGTTCCATGTTTTATACAGAATTAGTTTTTTTTTTAAACTGACAATGTAATATACATTATATGGAAAAATATTAAAATGCTGTGATTTGTAAAATTTTTGTGATAATGCTAAAAGATATATGGCAAGATTAAATTTTATATTATATTTTGGACGTGTGCAGCCAGAAAATTAAGTGAATCGTACCATAGTGGCTCTGCTTCGTTAATATAATTGCTAAAAACAACTGGGCGTTAGTTATTTAGGGACCGCTAAAAAGCAGTTGGATTTAGCTGGAGCTAATAAATAGATTAATTGAATTGAATGTAATATATCTATATTTACTATTACATTTATATATTTACTTGTATTACATTCATTTATTTAGAAACTATTTTCCGTGAAAGCATATAAACTGTGTCGTTTTCTTCTACTTATCCGTATGCTTATAACATACATGTAATACACATTTTGTTTAAAAAAAAAAACTTTTTGTTAGGTTGTAACGTAAGTTCGTAGCAGTTTTCTCGTCAGAAGTCTTTCAGGCCTCGAGGGAAAAAAATAAAGAGGCTAAAGAAAACAAATGATTCCTTGAAAATCCACATTGAACCAGGTGCTCCTCTCACCAGGGATGAGTGCTTTACCTCTGAGCCACAGTTCTCATCGTAGCCTTCAATCTAGGCCTTTTGGATAAATGGGTTATAAGTGTACAATTGTGTGACATGTCCCCCCCCCCCGTCAAGGTAAAATGTAAAATACGTACAAAACTGAACATGACTTAAAACGTTCGTTACTATATGTATATAGGACGGGACATATACTATTAACCTGGGCTCGAACCACGAACGGGAGGGTAGTTGCCAAGTACACAGACCATCATGCCTAAGATTTGTAGACTGTTCCCACCACACTCTGCATATATATACCTATGTATTTAAAAACAATGATAAAATTGTGCGATGTGAGGCGACCCAAGTAATTTCAACATCGCCACCCGATGTTGAGTTCCCCCTTACTATCTAGGACATCTCACTTGTTTTAATCAACAACATAACGTGGAGGAAGAAGTAATAGTGGATTTTTGGAAAGCATGAAAAGTGCATATTAATAACGTGGGGATTTTATTAAAACTGAGGGAAGTGTTGCATGAGCCTTCAGGTAATCGGCACCCCTGCACGACCTAACCAAGGACATAGACATACACAATAGCCAGCATGTAGTTAGAAAAGTGTAAATTCTGAGTACATGGGTACCGCACACTTTGTGTGCAGAAAGAAACAGGTATCGAGATATTTTGTACATCTTTTCTGAGTAGATGTGCTTAACACATTGACAATTTCTCTTCTACACCATCACACGAGATGAGAAATAGTGTCCTGATGTCTATATTCAGTGCCGGAAAATAAAGGTTAACCCCAAAAATGGCTGCTACACCATAACCCAAATTGTTTTCTTTTAAAAACGTGAGCAAACGCCTTTTGAGCAATGGATTCTCCAGTAGAGTGCCTCTGGTAAACATTCCGAATGCTTGCTGCGGTTTTCACAGCATGCAAACATTGATTAAAGGTAAACCACAACAAATATAAGGCGTGTTCAGGTTTGTTCATTTGACTTTGCTTGGGACACGAAGAAAATAAATAAACTATTAGCATTAAAGGTAGTACTATATATCATGTAACTCTTACAATCATAAGCTTCATCCAAGAGGCCTAGAAGAGTTTGTTATATACACTCTGTTAGCTGCGCAAATGTCCGAAGAAACTGGAGCGGATTTTTGTGTTACAATCCAATAAGGAGCAGGAATCGTGTACTAGAACCATAATCGTGTACCATGGATTGTGACATGTACCATAAACGATAGGTTTTGAGTATGTAGCTTGTGAAATAGTCTCCAGTAGCACTTCATCTCATCCACATGGAAAATTTAAAATCTAATGTGTAGGGTGAGAGAATCCGGAATCCGGGTCGTGTCTAGGTGAGAGTAATGGCTGTGCAATTACTGCCAATCCGGAATCTGGGTCGTGTCTAGGTGAGGATAACGGCTAAATGGCTGTTAATCCTCACCTCACCTTACCTTTCCTTTTGTTCTTTTTAAGGAAAATTTTAGAAAATGGGGCGAGAATAGTGGTGGACATGTAAGGACCACATTTTGCATAGTATGTGAATGTAAAGACTTAAATCACAAATAGCAGCACGTCTCCATACCTTTCCTATGTATTTTTGAGGATACGTAAATAACTCCAATAAGATTCAAATTCAAGTGGTGGTTAGGTTAAGTTTGAGTTTTGTATCACTTTAAGGACAATGTGTTGAAATAGAAGCATTTAAGGAATGGAATATTGATTTTCTTGTATGATCATATATTGTAAAATGATCACTGTTCACCTCTGGTGCTAGGGGTCCCTGGTTCGACAGAGGCAAAGTGGGTTTGTGGTTAACGAATTCGTGTCTGTGGGTTTTCTAGGGGTTCTCCCAATTCCAGTCACATTCAGATTCCATTCATCAATTCATAATCATTCATTCACTTCCATTATTCATCCGTCTTCTTTAACCTATAGTTATTCATTCACTTTGATTAATCATCTGTTTCTTTTAGCCTATAGTTATTCATTCACTTTGATTAATCATCTGTCTCTTTTAGCCTATAGTTATTCATTCACTTTGATTAATCATCTGTTTCTTTTAGCCTATAGTTATTCATTCACTTTGATTAATCATCTGTTTCTTTTAGCCTATAGTTATTCATTCACTTTGATTAATCATCTGTCTCTTTTAGCCTATAGTTATTCATTCACTTTGATTAATCATCTGCCCCCTTTGGCCTATAGTTATTCATTCACTTTCATTAATCATTTGCCCCCTTTAACCTATAGTTATTCATTCACTTTGATTAATCATTATCTCTTTTAGCCTACAGCTATTCATTCACTTTCATTAATCATCTGATTCCTTTAGGCTAAAGTTATTCATTCACTTAATCTGTCTGCTTTAGCCTATAGTTGTTCATTCACTTTCATTAATCATCTAATCTCATTTCGTATCTGAAGTCTGAAACAAAAATGATCTCTTTTTTTATATTGGAAGTGAATTCTTAACTCGATCGAAAAACGTACCTATATTTTTATCGATAGAATGTTTTGTTGACACAATTCGTATGTTGTTGCACTTGAGCTTATATTTGGAGTGTGGAGATCTCTTTCCATTTCCATTGAGTGAATCGTATGTTGTTCATTCACCTGGCTGTCAGGTGGAAATATCAACAAGGGAGTTTAGTCGACAGACAATCTGACTTTCTCTCTTCCTCTCTTTCCCTGGGGATCATCCTCGGGACATCACTCGGTGGTCTCCCTGTCTGATGCATGAGGCTGGCTCATCGAACTTGCCACGGCTTTTTGTCTCTGGCATACCGCCAAAGCCATCTTAACGTTATACCTTCTGCTTTCTCATGTGATGTACTAGCGTACTTTTTCTTCTTTTCTTTTAACATGCCTTTACGAAAGACTTCTAAAACACTTCCGTAATTTGTTAGATACAACGCGTTGTTGGAATGTCATTCATTCGTTGTATGTAATTGGTGAATAAAATCAATTTACTCCGCATCAAAGCTGGCCATTTTGCAATTGAACTCGTGCTTACTAAACTCGGTGATACTCTTGATAGCTCAGGCTCGTACTCGATCAAGCTCGGATTTGCAAAGTTCAGTGAGAATCGCTCCCATGTTGAACTAGCGCAGGTAGTGACTTATTTTAGCATCAAGCAACGGATAGTTCACGTAGTTACATGTAATAGCGTAAGACAAGTGATAGTTCACGTAGCTACATCTATTAGCGTCAGGCAGGCAACTTGTAGTTCGTGTAGTGACGTCTATTAGCGTTAGGCAGGCAACTTGTAGTTCGTGTAGTGACGTTTATTAGCGTCAGGCAGGCAACTTGTAGTTCATGTAGTGACGTCTATTAGCGTTAGGCAGGCAACTTGTAGTTCGTGTAGTGACGTTTATTAGCGTCAGGCAGGCAACTTGTAGTTCACGTAGTGACATCTATTAGCGTCAGGCAGGCAGCTTGTAGTTCGTGTAGTGACGTTTATTAGCGTCAGGCAGGCAATTGATAGTTTGTGTAGTGACGTCTATTAGCGTTAGGCAGGCAACTTGTAGTTCATGTAGTGACGTCTATTAGCGTTAGGCAGGCAACTTGTAGTTCGTGTAGTGACGTATATTAGCGTCAGGCAGGCAACTTGTAGTTCGTGTAGTGACGTCTATTAGCGTTAAGCAGGCAACTTGTAGTTCGTGTAGTGACGTCTATTAGCGTTAGGCAGGCAACTTGTAGTTCGTGTAGTGACGTTTATTAGCGTCAGGCAGGCAACTTGTAGTTCGTGTAGTGACGTTTATTAGCGTCAGGCAGGCAACTTGTAGTTCACGTAGCGACATCTATTAGCGTCAGGCAGGCAGCTTGTAGTTCGTGTAGTGACGTTTATTAGCGTCAGGCAGGCAATTGATAGTTTGTGTAGTGACGTCTATTAGCGTTAGGTAGGCAACTGATAGTTTACGTTTCGACATCTATTAGCGTCAGCCTGGTAACTAACAGTTCACGTAGCGGCATCTATTAGCGTGATTTTCTACACCTCAGTGTGATGTACAGGTTAACAAACTAAGACGTTTATCTTTCCGTAAGTAAATATTAAGATAATTAAAAGCAGTGTCAATTATTTGTAACTAGGATGTTGAATTCACTTCCAGTAACTGTGGACATAAATACATGTTTAATATGGATTGTTTTCATAAACGGACTGTTTTACGTAATGACTTTATTTCTGTCTGTGAGAGGAAACTTGCAGAAAATTAATAAATCGTTATTTGTTTTTTTAATTTTAAGAAAGATAAAGAAATAAACGTTAGTTAATCGTTTTAACAAATAGAATGAAAATATTTTAATTTTCGTAGGTCAATTGCGATAAAAATAAGTAAATTGTGAATAATAATTTCTGGAATTAAATTTTCAAATTAAATGTAATTATACTGTAAGAGCGAGAGAGAGAAAGAATGTAATTAAAAACTTCATAAAGACTTTCTTTTTGTTTTTATTCTGTTGTTTTTTGTTCTAATAATAATATAACATCGAAGGTGTAGTAGGTAGGTACTCGATTATTCAGATCCAAGGAAGGAAGGAAGAGAATTCGATGTTTCTATGACGAAAATGTTCCCAGACTGGTTAATGGAAAAACAACGTTTTCTCTGGTAGGAAAATGGAAAATTGGCATCGACCCTCTCGTGGCGCTGCTGACAGGGACTCCATAATTAAAGTAAACATGGAGGGGCGCGCCTGTAGTATTATGAGGGTTTTGCAGAGCAGCTGCAATGTTCACGTCACATTGTTCCAACAAGAAGTTTCTGGTTTGCTTTTCTAATTATTTTTTGTTGAATATATATTATTTTTTTCCTTTCTAAAGGAAAAAAAGGAGGCTTAATGAATAAGGACTTGACTTATTTGCAGAACTGGGACAGAAATTGGTTAGTATGGGGAAGGGGGAGTACCGCATTGTATCTGCATCAGACTTGTAATAATAATTTCATTCGTTCCCTTCTTCTCTTAATAGAAATAACAGAAATTTCTATACATTTCTTCAGTACGTCCAGCCTACAGCGTACGAGCGTATATCTCGAGCTTTCTGAATCTAGTGGCCATAACATCTTTTCTTGCACGTGACTTCCCAGTTTGCCTCACGACCCTCGACGGATGCCGAAAATTGGGATGCACCGGTCCAGCGCTCTAACTACTAAACTACGGAACCCTCTCAGCCTTGAAGATTACGCCTGTATTCCTGTTAATTACTAACCGGAAACATCTCTTTAGTCTACAAATTGTATAATCGAACCTTTCGAGTACTTTTTTGTGTATAATATACTGTAACTATTCATATGTGCGTCACTGTTAAGAGAAATCAGACAATAGATTCAGTTTGATAGTTAATCGTGTATAATTTTCAAGTACACTACACTACATAAACAGTCTATTTCAGCAGAATGCCGTATTCTTAATACTCTATTCCAGCAGAATACTCTATTCGTAATACTCTAATTCAGTAGAATATTCTGTTCCTATTGCTCTGTTCCAGCAGAATACTCTATTCTTAATACTCTATTCAATCAAAATAAAAACTATTCCAGCAGAAAACCCTACTCCTAATACCCTATTCAAGTAGAATAAAAACTCTATTTCAGCAGAATACTCTATTCCTATTATTCTATTCAGCAGAAGAAAACTTCTATTCCACCAGGATACTTTATTCTTAATACTCTATTCCAGCAAAATAAAAACTTCAGCAGAATACTCTGTTCCTAATACCCTTTTCAAGCAGAGTAAAAACTCTATTTCAGCAGAATACTCTATTCTTAATATTTTAATCTAGCAGAATATTCTGTTCCTTTTGCTCTATTCCAGCAGAATACTCTATTCCAACAAAATAAAAATTATTCCAGCAGAATACTCTGTTCCCAATAACCTGTTCAAGCAGAATAAAAACTCTATTTCAGCACAATACTCTATTCCTATTAATCTATTCAGCAGAATAAAACTTCTATTTTACCAGGATACTTTATTCTTAATACGTACTCTATTCCAGCAAAACAAAAACTTCCAGCAGAATACTCTGTTCCTAATACCCTATCCTAAAAATTATCATAACTGCATGACTGGCAACGAGCGGCTTATATTTTAGCGTCATAAAAATAAGTTTCTTGGTTTTAACGGAAACTACACGTGAGAATGTACCCTGAACGTGACATTTCATTCAGCTCGGTATGGTCTATCGACTGTGTGTGTGTGACATGTTCAGTGCACAAGGGTATAACGTCCACTTTTTTTTTTTTTTTTTTTTTTTTTTTTTTTTTTTTTTTGTCAAGTCATTTTGGATTTTATTTCATACTTTTTAAAAATCTCTGTCTGAAGTTCCTTTCAGAGCTTAGCAGGTTTATCTCCAGGTATTGCATATAACTCTTAAAACTTCGTAAAATTTTTCATGTACAGCCACGAACATAAATAAGTAGAGGTTGGAACCATACGAAAATTCGTATTTCTACTTATTTTTGTTTGTGACTGCACATAAGCGTATCGTATATATATATAAAATATTTTACAACTTTGGTAATTGACTTGATTCCATTGTGCTCTGAACACGCCTTATAACAGTCAGCAACAAGTTTCACCTTGATAGATGGTGTCCTTCTCCTTCAGCACCAATTTATAAGTTTATAAAATAAAATATTTCTTTATCAGTTTTCTCGAAAACCACGCACGAACGTTACACTGGCATACTAGCCTTTGGCTAGCTGGGGGCTCCACCCCCCAGTCCTGCACGTTTGCTCAACCTTCAGCCTCTCGTTTCTTATGTATCAGTCTTTGCATCAAGAGTGAATTTTGTGCATTTGTTCTGAACATTTCTTGAATTTTGGCCAGCTGGTGGGTTTACTAATCCTACGGCCTCGCACATTTTAAACCACAATTCCACCAAATTTCAAGTTTCTTTTCGTATTTCAACTATCTGAAAGATAAGATTTTGTATTCCAAGAAAACACCTATTTAAATAACATGGGAATATCTTCACACACACACACACACTCTTTAGACCCCCTTAAAAACTAAAAATACTCACTTTTGGCAGTTTTCCTGAGGATTAGTCCTGAAAGGTCACAATAATGCCAAATTTTATCATTCTAATCCTGCTGGAAATGCTTAAACATTTTGGGGTGTAGATGATGTTCCATGTAAATAACGCGGGAAACATTTTTTTCAGTTCCCCATAAAACCACTCTAAAGTTGGATTTTATTTTTTTATTTTTGGTGATTTACTTGGGTAACGCTAACTAAAACGTACAAGCATATCGAATTTCAAGTTTTTATTCCAAGTACCTAAAATATGAGATTATAGGTCCATATAAAGCCCATTTCAATAACATGGGGAGTTTCTTCACCTCCACTTTAGACCCCCTAAAAATTAAAAGTAATCACTTTTGGTAATTTTTCCGTAGGTTATTCCTGAAAAGCTACAATCATGCGAAATTTTAGCTTTCCATGTCGACTGGAAGTACCCATTATTTTATGTCAGTTCATGTAGTTTTATATAGAGTTAGGATTAAAATACCATTTTTTTTTTCAGCCCAATGATTGGTGCCTCGTGTTAGGACATTGTTTATACATATATATATATATATATATATATATATATATATATATATATATATATATATATATATATATGTTACCGTCAGAACCCGAAATTAGGTAAAACTAGAATTTCCTAGTTAAAACTAGTTTTCTCAAAGCCACTTCGAAAGAACTAGTATTAACTAGTCAATACTAGAATTTACGATGTTAGTTAGGTAGTTCTAGTTTTTGCTATTTTTCCTTCTAGTTAAAACGTGTTATTACTAGTCAAAACTAGTATTAACTGAAATGTGTTACCGTCAAAACCCGAAATCTGTTGAAACCAGAATACCCTAGTTAAAACTAGTTTCGTCAGCCTTTCGTATTAACTCAGTATTAACTAGTGAATTGTAAAATTGACAACGCTTATTAAGAATGCGTAGTTTACTATTTATTTTCTTTAAAATACAATATTACTAGTGAAACCTGAAGAAATGTATTTATTAAGACACTTAGAAATAACTTTTCTTTTGCACAAACATCATAAATGTTTCTATATATTTCTAAAAAGTATTATGGCACTCACAATATCATTGAAATCCTTTGTTTTTGCAGTACCTTGCGAAATATAAGCCCTCTTGCATGCATAACATGTGAATCCTTGTCGTTCAAATACAATTCTATAGAAACACTTATTTATTAAGAAATACACAGAAAAGACTTCCGTTTTGCAGAAATATCTGAAATGCTATTGTATGTTAGCACAAGGTAAAATACACACTACTATTGCACTACTACTTATTCAATTCGGTGGTGCCAAAGCCAATCTACTGACGTAATATTGTATATTTATTATGAAATACAAAGAAAAACGTTGTTATTGCTAAAACATCTGAAATGTTTCTATTTTTACCACAAGGTAAACTATCATGGCATTTTGAGTTGCAGAGAAAACCTTTCTTCTTGCACAAGCATCTTTTCGAAATACATGCTTTCTTGCACACACAACATGTGAACCCTTGTGGGGTTAATGCTACTTTCCTGGCTGCAGTTCTCAACGAAATTTCAGTATCTGGTACTTCGACTGGTGTTAGGAACTGCTCGTGGCAAATGTCGAATTCAGACCTACAACAGACACATTTTGTTTAATCACATGGTGTGGGAATCCTGAATCAGTTATATAAAAAATAATAATGACTTCTCAAAACAAAATAATAATGTATTTTAACGCGCAATTACCACACTCGTCATAATTAGTATTTCAGAGAAACACCGGTAGTTAATCGCCTATGCACGCCTATGCACTAAAGCACATTTCACGAGTACCGGTTTCACAAGCTAAACAACAGTCTTTTACCGGGATCAAGTTCGTGACATGTTATCAATCTACTGGTGAGTATACAGCAGACAACAACAGATGGATTACACATTATTAAATCGGTTCCGGAAAAACATAATGGACATTATAACAGAAAATTATTTTGACATAAAATGATGTGAAGAATCCATCATTATTTCGGTTAATAATAATATTACAGATACGTATAAAACACTAACATCTATGGTTAAGGGTGTTGACCAAGCTCCTCCCCATTAATTTTTCCGTTTTTTGAAGATTGTGAGAAGTTGTAGGTCACTATCACCATTTTGGAAAGCAAGCAAGACAGAATTTAAGTAATTCTATGATCTAAAAGGATCAGCGCTGTAAACAATTTACTTTCTGTATAGAAATTTGAATAGCTGTGAATAATGATGTCACACGCTGACTACTCAAAAATCTAAACAAAAAAATAAGTTATTTAGAGGGATAATCCTTTCAGATCACAGACTTATTAAATTCTATCTTGCTTGCTATCCAAAATTGTGATAGTGACCTACAACTTCCCACAATCTTAAGAAAAAGAGAGAAAGAAAGAAAAGAAAGTGGTGGGGAGCTTAATCAACAGCGTTAACATATACAATATAGCTCTTAATTACCGAGCTGCCATAGATCAGTTGGTAAAGTGCTGGCTTCGCATTCGGAAGGTCGCAAGTTCGCGTCCAGCAGCCTACCATCCTGACTGAGGATTTCCAGCTTTTATCCCTCTCATACCAATCAAAGAATGTGATAGTACCTATAAAACTAAGCCTTAACCAACTTCCTTCCCATATGCTATTTCGTACCCCATCCCGGCGTGTACCAGAGATGCTTAAAGGCCTTAAATGAAAATGCTTAAGGCCTTCTGCGGGTGTGGTCGCGGGCTCTAAATCCCGCTGAGAGCCCTCCGCCTAGGATACAAACCCGAGCAATGGTTCGGATCCCACTTTAACCTGTAGGTCCCGTCGTTCGAAGCTCCTTAGCTTGTTTAGAACGTTAATACAAATTCTATCAATAAGGAGCACATAAAAGACAGTAAACTTTCCTGCAATATAATTTATCCAGCTTTCCATCCTTGGTTCCAATCTTGTGCAGATCTTCATTTTTTTCTAGAACAACTCCAATGACATTCCGAAAATCCGCCTTTGCTCTGTCCACATCCGGGAATGGTATTATGACATTATCTCCCACTTCAACAGGTGGATGGGTGGCATCAGAGATACATTTCATTTCCTTGGCCTTCTTTGACAAATTTTCACGTGATTCTTTCCTGGATGATGTGATATCAACCGTACTAGGACCAGCCTCATTTTCTCCTTCATCAAATGTTTCATGTTCACAATTCATGTCTTCATCGTTCATTCATGCGATGCGCTCATTCATGTCCTCAATAATACTCACGAGGTCGTCCTCATCGTTTATGTTTTGGAGAACATCTGATGACAGTGCTGAAGTCGTAAGTCCTACTCTGGCTCAATGCCGAACATCGCACGGTATGGAGACTGTTTTATTCCGGAATGATAAGCTCGATTTTTCATAAACTGAACAAAGCGGAGACCATTTGACCAGTTTGTTGTTTTATTATCATGCATCCACGAGACAAGCATATTTTCTATATCTTGATTTCCCCGTTCTACTGACCCTTGGCTTTGGCTGTGCCTGGGCTTTCCGTTGACTAACTTTAACTCAGGCCAGAGTGTCGTTAGTTCCTTGATGACAGAATTAACAAACTCTCTGCCATTATCAGAATGTAAAATGCAGGGGGCACCAAATGTCAAAAATATGTCTGTCAGTTGGTAGGCTACTTCTTCAGCTCTTTTGGTTTGCAGCGCTCGCAGTAAGACAAACTTCGTCAGATGATCCTGGTATACCATGATAAACTTGAACTTACGATCAGGGTGTGCTTGCATGTCTATCAGGTCCACTTGACATTGACTGTTCATTTCTGTGTGAAGTATTGGCTTAGAAACAAAACCCCTCCTTTTTCATACTTTTCTTCCGTTGACATGTTTCACACATTGACAGAAAAATATTTATCATTTGAGTCGTAACGTTGGCATATTTCCTAGAAGTTTCAGCTTTCATTCTATCTCGACCTCCGTGTCCCACAGCAACATGTGATGCTTCAATAACATCAAAGATCTCCTCGGCAGGTAAGTAGTACTTCACAGGCTCACTATTTGACACCAGTTTTTTTGTTTCCCCAATTTCCAAAACGTTAAACCGTTTCAAACGTCTGTACTGTAAAGGTGTTTTCTTTGCAGCAGATTTTGCCTCTTCAACTTCAGTTAAAAGTTTACTGTAAACGTCCTTGGTCATTGCATTATAGTGACTGTCATTTTGATTTTCCAAACGAATAATTTCTTTGAAGAATCTTTCCTTCAAAATTGTTTCTTTATCGGACTGACTCATTACAACGAATAATCACCTCACACTTCCCGAAACACTAACACACGCGTAGCCACGACAAGAGAGACGCACCTGCACACTTTACAAAGGCTCCGAACAAAGTGAGAGAAAACAAAACAATACTTTCCCAGTAGGAGCAAGTCCGCACTTGCAGAAACACTGTTAACTGATCCATTTTGGTCAGAACTAGTTTTAACTAGTAAAAACTGTATATGATTCACATTATATAGTCTTTTTCGTTAATTCCAGAATTACCTAACTAACATAGTAAATTCTAGTATTGACTAGTTAATACTAGTTCTTTCGAAACGGCTTTGAGAAAACTAGTTTTAACTAGGGAATTCTAGTTTTACCTAATTTCGGGTTCTGACGGTAACATATATATATATATATATATATATATATATATATATATATATATATATATATATATATATATATATATATATATATATATATATATATATATATAGTTTTTACGTTCAAATAATTTTGTAGAATGGAAATTTAAGTTTGTTACTGTTGTAAGTTATTTATGTGTAAAAAATATATTAATAAATAATTTATTTTTATTTTGCAGGCGTACCGCAATAAGGTTCTTAGAACATCGCAGTCTTCTGGTGGTGTGAATGCGTCTCATGACGGGATGATTACCGGCGGAACCGTAAGTATTTTCATTTCTTTCCTTTTTGTACTGTTTCGTACCATAGACTCCCAATAAGATGCAGATTACAGGGGACTAGCTAGTATTTAAAAGGAAAGAAAAAGAAAAAGGAAGAAAGAAAGAAAAAAGATAAATCTGTAAGTAACTGAAGCCTACAGGAATTTTTAATTATGTATGAAGAATTCTGTCCCTCTGAAATTAGTAAGCAAAAAGGAGTATAATTTTGCCTGAGTTGAAGAAAAGAGTAAGCCGTGTAATTGATGTTAATTGATACCTTTGTACCGAGCATTAAAGATAATAGGTACAATCTTGCTACTTCTTTGTCGTAAAGTTTCTGAATAGTTAAAGAAATAAAAATCATAATAATGTTCCCATGCAGATTTACGAGCGCTCATAATTAACTTGTTGATTACTCAAAGTACAATATGTAATTTTTGTCTGCGTGTTGTGTATGGTAGACGAATTTATGGTTAATACTTAAAATCTTTTGGTAAGGGAATGCTGGTGACATGTTAGATGTTTGCGCTATGCACATTAGTGCTTTTCAAATTTGAATATAAACTCTTCAAATATTCGAATAAAATTCATTATTTAAATAATAGGTAGAATAACGAATCATTATTCAAACAACTATTCGGATAACGAATCATTCATTATCCAAACAATTATTCAGATAGCGAATCATTATTCAGACAGTTATTCAGATAGCGAATCATTATCCGAGCAGTTATTCAGATAGCGAATCATTATTCAAACAATTATTTGGATAGCGAATCATTATTTAAACAATTATTTGGATAGCGATCATTATTCAAAGAATTATTTGGATAGCGAATCATTATTCAAACAATTATTTGGATAGCGAATCATTATTCAATTATTTGGATAGCGATCGTTATTCAAACAATTATTTGGATAGCGAATCATTATTCAAACAATTATTTGGATAGCGAATCATTATTCAAACAATTATTTGAATAGCGAATCATTATTCAATTATTTGGATAGCGATCATTATTCAAAGGATTATTTGAATAGCGAATCATTATTCAATTACTTGGATAGCGAATCATTATTCACACAATTATTTGGATAGCGATCATTATTCAAAGAATTATTTGGATAGCAAATCATTATTCAAACAATTATTTGGATAGCGAATCATTATTCAAACAATTATTTGAATAGCGAATCATTATTCAATTATTTGGATAGCGATCATTATTCAAAGGATTATTTGAATAGCGAATCATTATTCAATTACTTGGATAGCGAATCATTATTCACACAATTATTTGGATAGCGATCATTATTCAAAGAATTATTTGGATAGCAAATCATTATTCAAACAATTATTTGGATAGCGAATCATTATTCAAACAATTATTTGAATAGCGAATCATTATTCAATTATTTGGATAGCGATCATTATTCAAAGGATTATTTGAATAGCGAATCATTATTCAATTACTTGGATAGCAAATCATTATTCACACAATTATTTGGATAGCGATCATTATTCAAAGAATTATTTGGATAGCAAATCATTATTCAAACAATTATTTGGATAGCGAAGCGTTATTTAAACAATTATTTGGATAGCGAAGCGTTATTCAAACAATTATTCGGATAGCGAATCATTCTTGAAGCAGTTATTCAGATAACGAATCTTCATTCAAGTAAGATTGTGGTGAAAATAAAATGTACTACTGTTGATGAGGCTTTCAGTATAAAATCATAACCATATGTAGCTATATTTATACTGTATTATCTTTAACCATAATGAAATTATAATTATACCTGATAAGTAAACAGTCGACTATTTCGCATTAGCTTGGGATACTCATGCAACTAAATGAAAAGCTGGCGGGGTTACGCCAGAGTGCATTTCGCCCATGAGTAATTATGTTGAAATCAGAGTAGCGTGAAATTGCTTTTGTTACATTTACTGCAATGTGTGTGTGTGTGTGTGTGTGCGTGACAAAATTCTCTGCTTTGCGGAATTCCAATATTGTTTCCTTTTTATGTAGTCCGTGAGTAAGATGTCTCTTAGAGATATTTTACTTTTTGCAGTGTGTGTGGTGCAATCTGTTGTTTTCATTTCCAGTGGACGTGAACCACGAGGAATCTTCACACTCGCTTTCAGAAATGCGGAAAATCTATTCGTAAGATACTGCAAGTCGGTTGTATTTAATACAACTGGCAATATCCTGAACAGTGAGTGCAGTTCTGAAATAATGCTATCTTATTTTACGTTCGAATATGAAAATTCCATCAATACATACAGCTATTACTGGTTGCTCTATAATAAATTTGGATCATGCGTGCAAACTTCTTCGTTGCTGTATGGTTAGTATACGTAGCTTAGGCACGGAAGACCCGGGTCCGATTCCCGATGGGAGCTCATGTTGTTCGGGATCCATGTTAAGTTGTTGTAGGTCTACGTGTTGTATAGCCCCGGTGCCGAAAAGGGACATTAGATTTCAAATTATCCATTTATCATCACGTGGCAGACATCCTCAGCGTAATCATACTACTACGAAACTTTAGAACTATTTCTGGTGTTTTCAGACTACGAAGGCCTTGCAGTCCAGGTGTTGCTCGAATATGAAGATCCTGGAAGTATTTCTTATTAAATATGTTCACGTGACAGACATCCACATTGAATCATATTCCTGCCATTTTCGTGAAAGATCTCTTGTTATGGCCTACAGTTCACCTGTTGCCCGACTGTGAAGATCATGGAGGAGTATTCGTTGAATGTGTGCTTCCTTGGTCATGTGGCAGAAATCCATAGTGAAATAATATGCGTGCAACATTTGCGAAGTATGTCTGGTGTTATGGCCTACAGTCTGTGTAAACATATCTACCAAGACTGCGAAAGAGTATTCCTTGAATGTATGCATCATTGGTTAAGTGGTACTCATCGATTTAAAGAGTTATACTGTATTCCTGCCATATTTTGTCTGGTGTTACGGTTTACAGTTAATATGTTCCCAATTCCAAACAGCGTGGAGGAGTATTCGTTGAATGTGTGCATCCTTGGTTTCGTGTAGTGTTGTCAACGGCTCGAGCGGCTCGGCTCACGGCTCAGTCACCACCGAGCCGAGCCGAGAAGTGAGCCTAGCCAACAGCTCACCAAACCGAGCCGGCTCGAGCCCTCGGCTCATTTGGGCTGAACCGAGCCGAGCCGATGGCTCACCTGAGCTGAGCCGAACCGAGTCGATGGCTCACCCGAGCTGGTGGTCGAGTTTTTCAATTTGAATCAAATGACGAAACGATTTGCTGGTGGTCGAGTTTTTCAATTTGAATCAAATGAAACGATTTGCTTGTGGTCGAGTTTTTCAATTTGAATCAAATGACGAAACGATTTGCTGGTGGTCGAGTTTTTCAATTTGAATCAAATGACAAAACGATTTGCTGGTGGTCGAGTTCTTCAATTTGAATCAAGTGACAAAACGATTTGCTGGTGGTCGAGTTCTTCAATTTGAATCAAATGACAAAACGATTTGCTGGTGGTCGAGTTTTTCAATATGAATCAAATGACGAAACGATTTGCTGGTGGTCGAGTTTTTTAATTTGAATCAAATGACGAAACGATTTGCGCAACATGTGCATCAAGTTTTGCCAAAAAACTTGGTGATATTGAAGTTGAGATGTTTCAGAGGATCCAACAGGTATTCAGTTGAGGTGCCTCATAGACATCTCATGGATCAAAGAATAGTGTAGCAGATTGAAATTTTCTTTGCAAAATATAGCGTACCCGTAGTTCTTCAGGCTTCCTACCCACCAGACATGGCACCATGTGATTTTTTGATCTTGTCGAAGATTAAAGTGCAGCTGAAAGAGATCCTGTTCTATGGGATACGACAACGTTATGTGGGATACGACGGTACAGCTCAGCACCGTACCGAAAGACACGTTCCAGAAATGCTTCCAACAATGACAGGACCGGTGCGATAAGTGTCTGTGCATTCATAAGGAAACTGCTTTGAAAGAGATTAGAGTCATTATATGTTATCTGAATAAATAGCCGACTGCAACTTCCATATTTTTTGAACTCACCTCGTATGTTAGAGAATTCCGATTCAAGGAAGAGCAGAAGTACCCTTACATTGATTGTGCATATCAAAGAACCATCTTTTTCCATTTACGCACCGAACACTGGTTAACATGAACGGTTGTCGAAAATGAAATAAATGAATGAATACCATAGCCATTATTACACTCCAAAAGATTTTTTTTTTTTTACATTCATAATCTGCCTGTTAATTAACGGTGCTAAGCGCAAGTTAGGAAGTGTTAATTTTATTAACAGTCTGAAGAATGTTAAAAAAAATGTTAACATGCTTGGTCATTTCGGTGCTGATCATGTGCCTGTTACCTATACATTTTGCTTTGTGGGAGCAACAGTACATGTACTATGCAATGTTAAAACCAAATGCGGCACACACCAAGAAAAGCTGAGGACTGAGTTTGATTTCCAATGGAAGAACCTTGAAATTTGAATTTAGTATTCTGGTTTGGAATTTATCATGTCTTATATAGCCTTGATGCTGAAGAGGGATGCTAATTCAAACCATTATTATTATTATTATTATTATTATTATTATTATTATTGTTGTTATAAACGTGTAATCTGAAGACTTATGGGACCCTTACTTCTATCCTATCCAAAGTATGTTTACCAGTTCAAAATATACCAATGAATTAATTTTAAAATATTTATAAATCGGAATGAGTGCTAACGTTTTTTTTTTTTTTTTTTTAAGTATATCACGTTAAATTGGGAATATTGTCATAGCAGCAACATGAACACACACATGTGAGAATATATATTGTAGCTTAACTAAACTATCATATATGCGTGGTAATTAATTAAAATATTTTTTAATTAAGAAAAATAATGTTTAATACGCGAAATTAATTTAGTTTACCGTTTCCGGAACCTTGGGGATGAATAGGCAGCGAGAGATGAGATGAAGTATAAAGTATAGTTAACACCACTCGTACGTAGTTTAATTAACTTTGAAAATATGAGAAATGGGATTGGAAGGGGCGGCGGGGAGTGGGTTTCGGGAGTTAATTAACAGAAAATACTTCATTATATAGCGTATTAATGTAGGTCTTCGCGTTTGGTTTTAGTGAAGGAACAGGAAGCAAACTGTGTGAAACGCACGGGCAAAGTATTTTGCTGGAGAAGTTGTAGTTCTCCAGTCGTGTGACGACTATAAGAGACTCTGGAAAGGAGAAGAGCGCACATACAACAGCAGTCTTCAGCAGAAAATCAATAAACGACAAAGTTTTGCCGCCCTCTCCCCTCCCAACCCCCTACGGTTCTCTAACAACATTCACACACACACACTCACGTATTAAAACACATACGCTCACATTCTGTCTCTCTCCCTCTGACCGTGTGTGTGTGCCACCCACCCTCTTTAGCTCTTTGCTCGTTACCCAGCACCTCCCGTGTAATGAAAACCTACCTACTGCGACCGTCGATCGGTCCAACTAAAAAAAGGTGTACCAACCAGAATCACGTATTATCTTTTCTGTGGTTTTTGGTCTTTGTTTCTTGGTTCCTTTTAAAAAAGTGTTTTCGTTACGTATTTATTTCAAAAATAATCGTAAGACGAGAAAAATAACTATTTTTTGTTATGAATATGAAACGTGTGTGTCGGTGCATGTTATCCTGAAATGTTATACAACCTTGCTCAAGAGATTTGAAAAGTTGGTTGTAGAAAGGCGAGGCGCGCACAATCCGTATAATAAACTATAACGTATACAACTTTGCGTAAAAGATTTGTAATGCTGGTTGTAGAAAGACATAGCGCACAATGATCATTCCTTATAATAAACTGTAAAGGTCTGTGCGCCATGTTATCCTCAGCCTTGCTTAAGAGGTTTGTAAAGTTGGTTGTAGAAAGGCCAGGCGCACAGTAGTAATTCCGTATAATAAACTGTAAACTTCCATGCATTATGTTATCCTGAAATGTTATACAACCTTGCTTAAGAGATTTGTAATGTTGATTGTAGAAAGGGAAGGCGTACAATGGTAATTCCTTAGAATTAACTAGAAACGTCTCAGTTCGTGCTAATTCCTAATAGTCAAGTCACGCTAATATATGTCGTAATGGGTGTCGCTACAAGCGCTATCATTTGCTTGCCTGTCGCTAATACATCTCGATAGCTGCGGGGTGGTTGTGTGTAATAGTCCTTGAGTCGTTGCATAAAAAAACTGATATGGAGTTTGTTTTAAGTCTGCCTATCAACCAACACAATAATAATAACACAGATACTAAATGTAAGCAATTATAGTTTATAGTGTACAGCGGGCAGATGGCTTGCGCGCAACAACTATTTTTAATTTTAATAAACAAATCATAGCATAGTGCTATATGCAAAGAATGGCTAACTCGAGAAGGGAGCTCATGTGGTTCAGATCCCACTTTAATTTGTATATCCACGTCTCCTATAGCTTCTCTGCTGAAAGAGATGCTAATCCCCAATCCAGCCAACAAAGAATGACGCAGTAGATATCAATCACCAGAGAATTATATTACTGTTCGAATTCAACTAGCGAATGTTGTTCGAAAATGTTGCATATGGTCTTATGAGCCCTGAATTTTCATAACGAACTTCTTACTGATTCTCTATGTCTGTGTGTGTATATGTGTATCTGTTATTTGCGATTTTTTTTTTCAATTTTGAGCCCTGTGTTTGATAGAGCATCAAAAACTAACTGAGAAAGTGATAGAATTTTTTCGCGTCACTCTTACCGTTCCCGAGATATTGGCCAAAAAAGTTCCGATTTTGGGAGATTTAAGGAGTCATATCTCAGGAATCATAAGCCATAGAGAGACCATATTAATGTTGACCAAATACCTAAGAGGATGGTGACCATTGTGACACCAATAGTAACCAGTGGCCACTGGCCAACTGACTACCGTTCCCCAGATATTGGCCAAAAAAGTTCGGATCTCGGCAGATTTAGGGAGCCTATCTCTGGAACCGCAAGTCATAGAGAGATGATATTTTCGAAATTTTTCAATTTTGAACATGTGTCTTCGTAAAACAACATATCATAAAACGTTTTAAGAGAACTCTTAAACAAAACATGTGGGAAAAAAAATTGAGTACTCAAGGAAATTATAAATGGGTAGATATATTACAAAAATTGTTTATAGAACAATTGGTACAAAGCCTGTAGAAGTTAATAAGAAAAAATAATTCCTTTTTAAGTTTTTTTTTTTTCTGGCAATGGTCTTGGAACATTCTCAACTAGTTTTACTTGACTGATGTCTTGCGTTTGGCGTTGCCCATGAGACGATATTTGGAGATGTCTCGTCTCAAAAAGCGTGTTATCTGATTGTACTGGAAGAGCTATTTCGTCTTCGTCACGAAAATTCTCCCCTCATCTTGTGTCCAACACTACGTCCTTTCACAACTTTGACTTGATTTTGTGAATGTACGAACACGCAATACACGAGATTTTCCTGACTTTCTAACACTGATGTTACAAATTAATGTTATTACCATTAAGTCTTTAACTTGGATTCAATTTTGTGCGAGCTGGAAATCGAAATAGTATTTTGCCCAAAATGAACTATTTTGTTTTGTTTTCAGAACATTGTTTTGTTGTCAGCATCTAATGGGGCGTATATAGTAGTACATAGCATAAATCCGCTAATATTTTCATGGTCCAGTGTATATTCACCTTAAATTTACGAAAGAACAACTGTGTATACACTATATTTGTAAAAACAGTCGAACGTATACCCATCAAGCTTCTATAATTACATCACTAGCTGTTTTTTTTATCAAGATATAGAGTCTGCTATAGTAAAGATAATATTACAAACAACTAGTAAAACCTTTCTGTCCTGTGGAGTTATTTCTGTTTTACATGTGATAGATAATAATAATAATAATAATAATTTTAGTACCGTGAACAGCTTTTGGCAAATATACAGCACGTGGTATCAGTATTACATTGCGATGGAATGGAATAATAATAAAAAATAATAAACTAATAAAAAGAGTACTAATATAAAACGGAATGTAGATAAAAGTTAGTTAAGCAGAAATAATTCCTTGTCAACGCAGTAAAAAATTATCAAGTTCTTTTATCTATCTAAAACAACAAGCTAAGAACAGCAGTCATAAAATTACATTTTGGCTTAACATTTCTAAACGTCATTGGTTAAAAACTATCAGTCAGATCGCATAAAATTTTCATTTGCTTAATACAGTAAGTCTAAATTTATATGCTTAAAGAATCTGTTAATCTTTTTTAAAATTTTACATTTCCAATTCGGAGGAACTAAAATCATGCTATTCTTATGTTATGATTGGGTACTTTAAAACCTGTTTTGTAAATAATATTCACTGATATATACGTTATCTATATTTTTTTTTTTTTTTGCATGCATTCTCCGTCGAAATTTTTTCGTCTATTCATAAGACTTTCCAGACCCTAGTAATCATTCCAATATAATATTATTATTATTATTATTATTATTATTATTATTATTATTATTATTATTATTAATAATAATAATAATAATAATAATAATAATAATAATGCCAAAACTTCTCCAAGAACAGATTGAAGACTTCGCCAATATTTCCCCAACAGAAAAGAAACCAACCTTATATTTCATGTAATGTGCGATGCAGACACAAAAGCTACACTGCTGCAACTAGCCGTGACAGAGTTCACACAAACTATGAATCAGATGAACAAAACCATAGCAAATGGAAATTAAAAGGACGCCACGGAATCTTTAAGAATCATTTAGAGGACAGTAACACATATAAACAATAATAAGCTGCCTGGCAAAAAAAAAAAAAAAAAAAAAAAAAAAAACTAACTGGACTCTCTTTTCAAACAACAGGATTTATGATGACCGTACAGGACCGAGTGACCGCGTGATACAGGAAACTACTGCAAATACGTATTGAAGTAAGAGATACCGAATGAAAAGTGCTGAAAACGCGGAGACACATCAGAAACAATTGAACACATCACAGGCACATGCCGTATAATGGCCCCCACAGACTATTTAAAAAGACACAACATTGTTGCAAAAACAATTCACCAGTTTTTGACACATAACATGGAACTAATCACCGATACCAAGTCATATTACAAATACCAGCTAAGTCCAGTACTTGAAAATGATGAACACAGACTCTACTGGGATTGAGAAACATAATAGATGTAACGGTACCTGCAAATAGACCCTACATCAATAAAATAGACGAAGAAGTAACTTTCATAGATGTAGCAGTACTATTGACCCATAACATACGTACAACATTCAGTACGAAAATAGGCAAATATAAAGACCTAACTGATAAAATCAAAAAGTTATTGAAATGTCAGAAAGTTACAGTAAGACAGATTATTACGGCAATTGTCCCTAAATGTACTGGGACACTACTTGAACAAATAAACGCAAAACATCTCCTAACAAATCTACAAAAATCAGTACTTGACACCTGTCATATGGTTAGGAAGTTCTTTGGACGAGAACGTCAAATAATCGGCACATGCCTGAGATTATTAAGTTGAAACCGGTTTAAACTGGTATACAGCAATAATAATAATAATAATAATAATAATAATAATAATAATAATAATAATAATAATAATAATAATAATAATAATAATAATAATAATAATAATAATAATAATAATAAATACATCTGTTTACTCGTCATTGAAAATAACGTACTAGCATTTTGGACATTGTAAACGAGAAAGGAAAAAAAAATACGTGTATTAATCCAATTGAACTGTAGAGCGTATTAATTGATGTTATAATGGAAGAAAGTAATATTTGAGGCCAAAAGTGTGACAAGAAGAGTTTTTCTTTCTACTGGTGTCAATCTTAGTGAATATTTTGTTCCATTTTATGAGTCTTGTGTTGTGTATAAAATGAGGAGAACGCTTTCCCAGATATCTCATATATTGCTGAAGTGCAACAGGATTGGAAGGGAGGGCATTTGGTGTGATGACGCAGCTTTTAATGGTGGTTGTCCAATGGAAGCTAGCTTGCTTTTGATGACTAACACAAGGAATTCTTCAGGGAAAAAGAATGTCAAAGTTTAAGTGCGTTGAACTGCATTGGGATTGTGTTTGATACGCCCCAACTACCAGCGGTGCGTCTTTCCGATTCGTAATGAAACTGTTCCATTAGCTCACCAAATAATAATAATAATAATAATAATAATAATAATAATAATAATAATAATAATAATAGTAATAAATACACTTTATTATTTGGCCAAGAATGAATTCGTACATGTACAATCATGACGAAAATTAACACCCTAGCCGCGCTGGAATATCTCCTGTGAGATCAGCGAAGGCAAGCAGTGCAGAGTCTGGTCAGAGGAAAAATTGTGTTCACGTTGCAGCGACTACTCAGCGTGGTACGGACCGCAGTGGCTCAGTGGTAGAACATTCACCTTTGGTGCGCAGGAACTCTGGTTCGATCCCAATTCGCGTAAACTGGACTTTGTGGTGGACAAAGCGTGGGTTTTCTCGGGGTTCTCCCGTTTCCTCCCACTTTATTCATTCCACCGTGATTGCAATCATTTCTCATCATCACCGTGTCCTTGAGCCTAGCCGGCATAACCGTGGAACGTAAAACTTAAAGATTTCACTCAGGGTTACCGTTTTTGCTCTGTATTGATGAGCGTTGAAACTGAAAATGGTAAATAGATAAAATGTTATAGAAGACGGAACTGATCTTACCCATGTATAGTACAGTTTTGAAGTCGAACAGAAATTGATTAAATCGTCACGTGTGTAAGTGGTTAGTGCGCTCTAGAATAAAATCCTTTCACATGATTATAAGCTCATCTGTGGATGGTGAGGACTCTTATTAAATCGGATGTGGCTATTGTATGCCCATTTCTTTCGCTGACATTGCTGTCAAGAGTTCTTTGTACGTAGTTTTTCTATGCTTAATTATCCTAATCGGATATGAATGTCCCTTCGTTGAAAGACTGCACTCGAGTGGGACTTTGGGAGGCTTAGAAGTTCTCTCCGAAATTTATAATTATTATTACAAGTAATTTGTATTTCTTTACTCTCTATTCATTACAAGTAATTTGTATTTCTTTACTCTCTGTGTTTCTTTTTCTTTCTTTCTCTCTCTGTTTCTTTTTCTCTGGCTAACCGTTTTTAATCTCTTCTATTTCTTTCTGTCTATCCCTTTCTCTCTCTCTCTTTCTTTTTGGAATGAAATTAAGTATTTCAATTTTACATCCCAGGTTATGCCGGCTAAATTAAAGGAGGCGGTGACGATGAGAAATGAATGAAATTGTGGAATGAAGAAAGTGGAGACAACGGGAGAACCCCTAAAAAAACCAACATACACGGTGTTTGTCCACCACAAAGCTCAGTTGGCGCGATCTGAGATCGAACCAAGGATTACATGCACCAAGAGGTGAACACTCCACTGCTGGATCACCGTGTTCCCCTTGCCCCTTCTTGAGGTTTGATGATAGAAACTTCGAAAAAAAATCCACTTAAAGCACAAACTACTGTTAGGCTTTGATAATTTAAAATTGCGAGTGGTAGAGCTCAAGTGGTAGAGCGTTGGCTTTGCATTCGGAAGGTCGTGGGTTCGATTCCCGCTGCCGACCACCCTGACTGGGATTTTCTAGGGTTTTCCTCAGTTCTACCATGGAAACTCCGGAATGATACCTACTTGACAGGCCCTGCCTGGTACATTACCAAATCCTTTCCATTGTTATTGTTAGAAACCCAGTATAAAATGACCTCTGAGCTGTATCTGGTGATTGTTTGTTTGTTTATTAAATAAACGATAGTCATTTTTAATAAATCACATTAAATATGTGCAAATTAAAAAAGAAAGTAAATGTGTTGGTATATGAAGAGCATTTTTTTTTTTAAATCTTAAAATATCTGTCGTTATTTTCATACTTAGAGAAATGTATTCCAGATAACGGAACGAAAATGATAAGTTGGTGCAACTAAACTATTCAAAATTATGCAGAATTCTCCTCATAAGTTTGTTTGTCAAGGCTATCCAATCGAAGAACAAAGTTATGACAAATTGGCTAATAAATGTCTTAAAACTTAGAACTTTTGACATTGAAGGTGCTTTTTATAACTTCTAAATGTGATGTCGAACTACTGTAAAACTGCGATGTTTCCAAAAAACTTGAAAACTGCACAATTGCTTGAACTTGTGATTCATTTCTATAATACTAAGGTCACGACAACGTCTAGAGTAGAAGTATTTTTTACATGGGATGCAAGAGATATCTGTTATGGTGGTGACATAAGGTTTGATATTTCAAGGAGAACTATTTAACATTTCCAGGTGTTAGTTAACATTGGGAAATAGATGGTTGAAAAATTCATAATATGAAGTAATCCGATATTGCTATTCGCGGGATTTGTCTCTGCAATATTACTGGGGGATGCCCTGAGAATGAAAATTATCTTTGTTAAGTCAAAATCGCAACATTCAGTAGATGATTATAATATTAAAGAGATCCATCTCTGGCTTGGTACTTCACGCTACTGTTACACACGACACGAGACGAGACGAAAAAATGGATTTTCTCTCCTCGTCTCGCAAAGTTTGTAGAAGTCTCGTCTCGCTTGTTGGAAACTTTTTTCCTCATCTCGCTTGATGGAAACCTTTTTCTCATCTCGTATGTTGTGGAAACATTTTCTCCTCTCAATTATTGAAAACCTTTTCTCATTTTGCTTGTTGGAAACATTTTCTCATCTCGGTTGTTGGAAACATTTTCTCATCGCGCTTGTTGGAAACATTTTCTCCTCTCGATTGTTGACAACCTTTTCTCCTATTAATTGTTGAAACCCTTTTCTCCTCTCAATTGTTGAAAATCTTTTCTCGTCTCGATTCTTGAAAACCTTTTCTCGTCTCGCATGTTGAGAACCTTTTCTTTTCTCGATTGTTGAGAACATTCTCTTTTCTCGATTGTTGAGAACCTTCTCTTTTCTCGATTGTTGAGAACCTTTTCTCCTGTCGATTGTTGAAAACCTTTTCTCTTCTCGATTGTTGAAAACCTTTTCTCTTCTCGATTGTTGAAAACCTTTTCTCTTCTCGATTGTTGAAAACCTTTTCTCCTCTCGATTGTTGAAAACCTTTTCTCCTCTCGATTGTTGAAAACCTTTTCTCCTCTCGATTGTTGAAAACTTTTTCTCCTCCCGATTGTTGAAAACCTTTTCTCTTCTCGATTGTTGAAAACCTTTTCTCCTCTCGATTCTTGAAAACCTTTTCTCGTCTCGATTCTTGTAAACCTTTTCCCGTCTGGACAGTAAAATAAATTGGAGTGAAATTAGTGTGAAAATAGTATATTATTATTATTATTATTAACGTGTTTATGCATCTAGAAAATTTCAAAGCTGTATTTAGTATGGAAGTATGTGAAATTTAAGTTGTAAGACTTTTCTCAAATAAATAGAAAAGTAGCTTAATAAAAGCATTGTAGAAACGTTGACACTAACACACAAGAAAACAGAAAAAAATATCTTAAGAGTCTTCATCCCGGCGAAATTAAAATACCGCTAATTTTACAGTAATTATGTGATATCTTCAAATAGATAAAAGATAATTGAAATGTGGAACAAGAGTGCCCTAGGCAATATCATTTAACATGAGATAACGTTATCACGACTCACTTATCTGCTTTCGATTTCGAGCCATTTTGAAAATCGGCATTTATTTTCGCGTTTCTAAACGACTGAAAACTGAAAGCCACTAGGTGACTTGTGATAAAGGTACCTCACGCAAAATAATATTGTCTAGGGCGCTCTTGTTCCACATTTCAATTATCTTTTATCTATTTGAACATATCACGTAATTACTGTAAAATTAGCGGTATTTTAATTTCGCCGAGATGAACTCTTAATAAAAGTATTGCAGAAGGTTTGACACTAAGAAACAAACAGGAAAGTACTAACCTAATTGTTAATAGAATTAGTGACACTAACAAACGAGAAAAGAAACTTAATAACGGTGTCGTAGAAGATTTGGCACTAACTAGCAAACAAATAAAAAAATAATCAAATAAAAAGTATTGTAAAAGATTTGACAAGAACAAACAAACAGAAAAGTAAACTAATAAAAGCATTGTGGAATGGGGTTGTATAGTTCAAGAAATTGGAGTATACATTTCTACATACTTTCTGTAGTAGCAGTTGTTGTGTATAGTTAAGTTATCCCGTGTGTTATTTGGTAATCTTAACCAACCTCATGCAAATTCATAAGATTTGGTTCGTAGGAAAATTCCCCCTGAGTATAGCCTGAGAATTACTTGAGAATGGAAGAACGTGTGATGGATCAGTCTTGTCAGAAAAATCAATCATGGTCTACTACCCATGGGATCCCCCTTCCGGCTCGAAATTTCCAGATTTTTTCTATTTTCTTGGTTCAAGAAGAAATCAATTTCGTATTTCTCATCCTCTCTTCCCTTTTAGCCCCCAAAAGCATCACGTAGGCACACACACACACACTCTCTCTCTCTCATACACACACTGTACGAAATACTTTCTCGTGTTGCTGAAGCACGTTCTGGAGTTTGTAATTTATGGATCCCGTATCAAAGGATCGGCAATTAATGTTGGACACATCTACTGCATCACAAACTTTTGCATATTATGAATACAAATGCAATTATTTATTTCTTTTTTTCTTTTTCCTTTTTTTGTAGAGAGAGAGAGAGAAGGAATTGTAGACTATGTTAGCTCAATAACGGAAAATACATTTTTACTTTAAAAACGAAAAGTGGATGGCCTTCTGTAAACCGAATAGTTGTTGAGGTCAACTGAATTAAACAAGGGGGCCGCGGTGGTTCAGTGCTAGAGCGTTCACCTCTGGTGCTTGGGGTCCCGGGTTCGATTCCAGCCCCCGTCAAGTGAACTTTGTGGTGGACAAACACCGTGCGCGTGGGTTTTCTCGGGGTTCTCCCGTTTCCTCCCCTTTCTTCATTCCACCATTTCATTCATTACTCATCATCACCGTCTCCTTTAGCCTGACCGGCATAACCGTGGGACGTAAAACTCAAAGATTTCATTTTCATTTTCGAATTAAATAAGAACAAGTAGCATTGTCACGTGTACACCACGTGGAGAGGTTTGGTTAGAGCAGTGGTTCTCAACCTAATTATTATCACGACACCCATTTTATCATCCTCTTGCCAACGATCACCTTATAATTTCTGGTTTGTAATAAGCTTGTGTGGGATTTTTAATATACCTACTGCTGAGATCTCACGGTATCCATCTATTTCTATAATAGTAGAACCCATTTCTTGTATATACTGGATGTAAATTTCCTAAAAGCGAATGGATTAAAACAAATTTGGTCAGTTCAGTCATCTTCTGCTTATCTTCGCGACTCCCATTAAACCTTCTCGCAACCCACTGGTTGATATATATATATATGATCTGATTATTTTTCTTAATTTCGTCTGGAAGTTATCAGAATCTTCTACGTCACGAGTGCCAATGGAACCCAAGAAATTTCTCGTCTTGTGGGTAACATTACTTGGGCGAACATCTGAGCCACATTAAAATGAAAATAGAACGAAAAAGAATCCGTCCTCACCGAGAATCGAGCCTGTGGCGCCCTGGTTCGTAGATAGACACCTAACCGCCCGCGCTACCACGAGTCCTGTGTAATCTCTCTTTTCCTTTCTCTCTCTCTCTTTTTTTATGTTGATGGGATCTGATAACTAATGTTTTGTTGTTAGGTAGAGTAATACTTCAGCACACTTTATGATTTATATTTCTAATTGCTGATCTGTATGTTAAATGGTGCTGAAGACAAACCTATGAGTTGATCACTTTGAAATAGAGCAAAATGGAAAGTAAAGTTTTATCATGTATATCATGATGACATCTCGGAAATGTGCAGCAAAAAATGACACGTGAGTTGTAGAGTTAAGATTACTACGGATGGCCAGAACCAGAACCTGGTGGAACCGGTTTTCGCGTCTGAACAGATCCGGTTCCGGAACCGGTTTTTCGGATCCAGGTCTGAAACCGGTTCCTAAGATTCGGTTCTGGAACCTGGTTTTCGGATCCAGGTCCGGAACCGGTTCCAGAATCTGTTCTGAAAACCGGATCTCCTAGAACCGGTTCCGCCGGAACCGGTACTTTGTGGCCATCCCTAAAGATTACTTGATTGCTAATGTTTTTTTTTTATTTTAACTATAATGCTGTTGTATAATAGTCAAATGGAGAAGATAATAACTAAAACACTACCCTAGGTGAATTGTTGTGTATAAATACCAAATATGTATATATACAGGGGAGATTTCTCCTCGTTGGAAATGAGGAACTTCCATTCCTATAGTTAATTTTCTGATTTCTCCTATATATTCACTACTATGTCATGTTTTATTATGTCGTATTATTATAAGCGGGGCATAGATGCACTACGAGGTATGTTCAAAAACTAATCGAACTTGTGTTATTGTTGAGTTGGTACTGTGTTTTTGTCAATGTGTTTCTGGCAATATCCGGGAGAATGTTGGGTTACGTTAATTAGCCGGACGTGTTGATTTTGAATAATCCGGCAGAGTAGTGGAAAATTGTTAAAACAAGAGGACGTTACTATGCAGAAATATATATATACAGTGAAACCTTTGAATAACGGACTCCAATGGGACATGAATTTTTGCCCGTTAGAGAGAGGTTACAGAAATTTAATTTCTCACAACAGTAATTGCATCCTGTACTATACATTAAATACATTATGTATGAGCGTAAATATGTAAAATTCAATATAAAATATTATATTTAGTACGTATTTGAATTACTGGCAGGGATGAAAGAGAAATTCATTTATGTTAATATTGTTGCTGGGGGATGTGTTAATATATTTATATTCGTATACTGCAAAAGATAATGCGTGTAGGGAAAAACGGGAGGGGAAAGCGTTTTCATTTATTTCAAATTCTCAGAACCTTCTCAAAAGATGCGTTAAGAACCAACTAACCGGTTAAACTCTTTTGTTTAGCGAAAAAAGGAATGCTTTTTCCTCTACAAGGGTAATAAAACTTAGCAAGTGTCCTCTGATAATCCTCAGTACGATTACGGAAGAAGCATGTGTGTGTGTGTGTACTGGCGCGGTATCTTCGTTGGCAGAATGGATGAAAAGCCAAGTTATTGGGAGTGCATACATTTACTGACCCAACTCCAATCACAAAGAATATCCTCTTAAAGAAAGTGAAAAAGAAAGCCGGGAAAACCCCAACCCAGACTTGTTCCAGTATCATTAGTTAAAGAAAAATGTAAAAAAAAAAAAAAAAAAAAAAAATTGCTCGTTCAAAATGTTATTGTGAAACAATGTTTCTTTTGTTATCTATGAATTTTCGGAAAAGATGCAAGGTCCAAAGGAAAAAGGATTAAATTTGTTAGGGAAGGGAGTTTCTTTCTCATAGAATTCTTGGCCTTACGACTGACCCTGCATGAGTGTTATTGTTTATTGAAGGTTTTCTAGGATTTCATCAGAAAGCAGTTTATTGCAGGCAGAAAAAAAAAAGAATTTCAAGTTCAGCTTGAATCTGTTCAGTTTGATGGTCCACCATAGACAGATGCACTTGTGGAGAAAATACTTTTCTGTCTACTGTAATATATCGTAGAACCGAGAATAATTCTTGTCCGTTATGAAGAGGTTATTGAAACGTTAAAAGAGAAGAAAAATAAAAAAAAAAGAACTGTCTGCGTCCGTATCTGAGAGTGTACGTAAAAGAGAGTTTTTTTTTTTCGTAAGAGAAAATACATTTTTGCCGGGACAATAAAAATCTCTCCGTATTATGGAGGTGTCCGTTAAGAGAGGTTTCACTGTAGTGCACTTTGTATGAATGTTGGAAGAATTGAGCCATATGTGGCTGAGATTCTGATAGTAGTTTTGAGCAATGAAAGATGTTTGTAAGTTCAGGGTATATGAATCATTTGATGAGTAGTTAGCTTGGAGAAGCTATAAAGAATAAAGTACAAGATTGCATTATTTGAGAAGTTGATGTCTCTGAACCTCAGTGCTTGTCATGTGTATGTGTATTTACTCAGAGGTTTGTAGGCATATTAAAGATTGAAATAGACTGAGTCGAGTTTCGACTTTCATTGGATCAGTAGTTACTCTTACTGATAAGTTTAATATTAAATAATCAGCGTTTGAATACACGGCGCAGGTCTTTAATAACCCAACAGTTGTAACATTTTCATTGCTCATTGTACAACATTGCTTCCCTCCAGTGGCATAACTAAAGGTTTGGGGGCCTCCCCGCAGACAGCGTGGAGTGGGCCCTTTCTCTACGTCCAACTTCACACTTTGGGGGCCCCTGATGGCTTGAGGTCCCCCGCAATGCGGGGCCCTTATTTACGCCCCTGCTTCTCTCAAAGTAGTTCTCTGTACTAGCAATACATCGTTCACAACGTTTCTTCCATTTTTGAAAAACCTTTCAACGCACTTTCTGAGATGGTGCGCAGGTCTCTTGTCGCATTGTCTCGAATTTCCTCTATGATTTAGAAATGGCGTCCTTTAGAAGTGATTTTAAGTTCGGGAAATAGCAAAGTCTGCTGGGGAGTCCGGAGAATAGGGTAGAGGAGGCACAACGGGAGTTTGATGTTTTTCCTGATAACTGAGGGTGAGGAGAGAAACGTGAGTAGACACATTGGCACAGTGTACCATCGAAGTCTGGTTTTCCCACGATTCAGTCCTCTTCCTGCACACAACATCCCTCAACCGCGCTAAAATGTTCTGGTACAGCTCACAGATGACGAGAAGAACCCTAAAACAGGGGTAAGCGGGGAAAGGTCAACGACACGGTCAAGTCCATTTTTGGTTTTTGAGGTGTGGTCTATACTTATATGTCGTCTGCTACTCCGGGTAAATTTATATGTGTGCTACTTCGAGGTGTCATTTGAAACCCCCATGCTGAAAGTGGGCGAGCCCATACCTACGTCACACTACTTCTGCTAGGGTTCTTCTAGTCATCTGTGAGCTGTACAACCGTTTGTTTACCATCTGACAATGCGACGTAAATTCATGATGGACACTGCATTTCCAATCAAAAAATAACCAACATCAACTTGATCTTTGACTGACACGCACGTGATTTTATTTATTTATTTTGACAAGGAGACTCTGAATGAATTGAAAAACAATGAAACATCTCTGTTATACAAATGTTTGTAGCAAAATTTCACACATACACGATATTCTTTAATCTCTTCTATTCTCACTGTATCATTAATCCGACATACAGCAATGTGCACGTACTCACTTCCGCGCCTGTAGCTCGACAACTAACGATCGTAGCGAAATGCAGCAAATGGCAAATTGTTGTCTGAACCTACCGCTAGGTGCGCTCAGTAGGCGCAGGGAGCTCACTCAGCCGGTTGGCGCGCTATTTCAAACGTTTGACTTCTTAAACACACCTCGTATAGTCCGCGTGAGCAGTTTTATTTTTAGTGACTTTTTTTTCGCTTCAGTTGACTTCGCGCTTCGACTGAACCGCGATGTACATTCGTCTAAGTAGTTCCATAGTTAAGCATTTGTTTATCGCTACCCAATCCTGATCATCTTCTAGCTTGGGGTGTTACGGACTGCGGGGGGAATTTTATATACACACAAGTAACTAGCAGCAAAAGTTCTCAGAGGCTGCAGAGTTTGTGACAAAAAAATGAGTTAATATTTTTTGTAGATTTTGTATTGTCACTTTTTCGTTTACTATTGTACGTTACCAATAATACTTGTACGGCGTTCATTTGTTAAGTAATAAATTTTAAAAATCAAAATAAATCTATATTATAAAAATGAAAGTGACTATGTTTGTAAGTTAATAAGTTTTGAACCACTCGACCAATCTTGATGAAATTTTCAACATAGACGAGGTTCAAGCCTGGGATGTTTCTTGTCTTTCAGTTTGAAGGTGCAACTTGAAGAAGAAGAGACATAAAATGATCAAAAATGGCCGATATTAGTGTCGAATCCATATTTTCGGTGTCGCTGAGATGAACAGTGACACTTCCGATGTCGTTTAAATCCAAATTCAGCTCCCATTAGTACTCCTGAAGTGGGGAGGATGATATGTAAAAATAATTGAAAATAACCGATATTAGTGTCGAATTCATAGTTATTGGAGTCCCTAATTAGATTGGTAACAGTGTTGGTGTCCTTTATGTCCAAAATGAAACATATTCTTCCCGTGCGAAGAAAGAGTATTCTGCTAGTATTACTTAAACGTTAGATAAAGATTAAAGTAATTTTTAAAAAAATCAAAGAGTTGCCGCTGTCCGTACAATGTTGTGTCGGCTTTAATGCACGAAATCCCACTGGTTTGGCCTTACTGACATCAAATGTCAACTATATATGCGGCGAAGTGTTGGAATGAGAGGTATGTATGTATGCATGTATATATATATATATATATATATATATATATATATATATATATATATATATATATATATATATATATATATATATATATATATATATATAATATATATATATATATATATATATATATATATATATATAATATAATGTGTGTGTGTGTGTTAAAGCATATATTAACATCCAAGGTCTTAATGATGTGGTTCAAAGGAGGCAGTGACACTGAAATGTGACAAAAAGATCTCGTTTTAGTAACATGTAGCTATGACTACCAGTTCGTTTGAAGTTTCCTTGTATTCTTTTTTTTTCTAACAAATGAATGCATGAGGATTTAAAAAAAAAAAACAGAAAGGAACACCTGTGAATTAGTTACCTCTTTTTCTGGTTGTTTTCGTGGAGTAGGAGGCGGAGGAGGGGGGGGAATAGAATGTAGTGTTAGAAGAAGTACGTTTGAGTTAGTGAATCAGTGGGAAGGGCGGAGACCTTTCTCACTTGTCGTTTTGTTGAATCCCGGAAGAAGTGGGAAAGAATCCCTCTTGTTATATATCCTCTCTCGTTCTTCTTTTCTCTCTCTCTCTCTCTCTCTCAAAGTTTTTTTGGGGGTTTCTCCCACGTGAGAAAGATTGAGAGAGAAAGGCCAACGGTGTTAGTAGTGGTGTTACGTTGGTTTACGTAATAGCTTTGCGCGCACGCCGTGAGTTCAGTTCACTTCAGTTGGTAGTGTGGCTGGTTTTGGTCTTCCCCCGAAAAAAAAAAAGAGACAAAAGAAAATGAAAGAGAAAAGTTCTCCGGAATTGGAACTTGGAAAACTTGACAGGGCTTTGCGTTGCTTTTGCTGCTAAAAGAGCGAAGGAGAAGAAGACGACAAGAGGGCAAAAAGAAGTAAGTGATGACTGTAGAGAGGAGAGGATTGAGTTGAGGCATAAAGAAGAATGGGGAAGATATAGAGGAGAGGTAAACTTAAAGAGTACAAAAACTACTACTACTATTACTACGAAAGAGAGGAACGACCCTCATCTCCCCTCCCTGACCTTGTGTGTAGCTTTGTCTCTTCCCAGTCGGTGACCGCAAATCAAAAGTAGTTCTAGGGGATGTTGTATGTGTGTGTGTGTGTGGTGTAGGGGGCCCCCCTTTCCGCAGAAATTGGGTGAATTGTTTTTTTCACCCTTGAACAAGAGACCCCAATCGCTTTCCCCTTATCTTCTGTCTATTTCTCACATCCGTTTTTATCTTTCTTCTTCATTCCCCTCAACTTGTGACACTTTGACTCACAAGAAGTACTACTGATTTGATTAAAATAGCTCTGATTTATCGCCTTTTAAATCCTTTATATTTCAAATATTTGTTCTTCCCATTCAGATTTTGCCCCCTCCTTCGTAATGTAGAAGCATGTGAATCGTTTTCGATTCGCACGAATGCATTCGTGCACAACCATATGCTTACTGATGATATATCCCTTATTGCCGTTCTCTTGTTTTTTAATTAGTGGTCTTAAATTTCCGTACACATATTCTTTTTTTATTTATAATTTTAATTATAATTTATTTCTTATTTGATTCAATTATGCTACGTTTCTGTTGGTGCTTAATGCGTTACATGGCCGAAATATTTCTCTTTACCACATATCATATGCAGAAACTTGATCCATAATGTCAAAGAACTTTGCTCTAAGGAAAGTCAAAAATAACGGATCTCTTCCAATGTTATTGCCGGACATACAATAGTAGGAAGAAACACACTTGAACTTTTTAACAATATAATTAATCCTATATGTTAGGTTAAAGTAGTTACCAGGAATTTATAACTAAGAACTTAAAAAGCTCTTAATCGTTTATCGAAGAATCATGACCGAAAATTTTTGGCTGAATAGATAGCCATTAACCAACGTGAGATTTCAATGAATATATATCCCACAATTCCTGAGATTTTAATGAATAAAATAGCCTACAATCATCGTGACATTTAGCCTGTAATCTACCTGAGATTTCAATGAATAGATATCCTGTAATTATCCTGAGATTTCGGTGAATAGATATCCTGTAATCTACTGGACATTTGAATAAAGTTATCCTGTAATCTACCTGGGATTTCAATGAATAGATATCCTGTAATCATCCTGAGATTTCAATGAATAGATATCCTGTAATCATCCTGAGATTTCAGTGAATAGATATCCTTGTCATCTACTGAAGATTTCAGTGAATAGATATCCCATAATCTACTTGAGATTTCAATGAATAGATATCATGTAATTTAACTGCGATTTCAATGAATAGATATCCTGCAATCTACCTGAGATTTCAATGAATATATATCCTGTAATCTACCTGAGATTTCAGTGAATAGATACCCTGTAATTTACTTGAGATTTCAGTGAATACGCCTTCTGTAATCCAGTTGAGATTTCATTGAATTGATATCCTGTAATCTACTTGAGATTTCAATGAATAGATATTATGTAATCTACCTGAAACTTCAATGAATAGATACCCTGTAATCTACCTGAGATTTCAATGAATAGATACCCTGTAATCTACCTGAGATTTCAATGAATAGATACCCTGTAATCTACCTGAGATTTCAATGAATAGATATCCTGTAATCTACCTGAGATTTCTTTAAATTGATAACCCATAACCACCCTGAGATTTAAATGAGTAGGCCTACATAGCCTATGACCATCCTGAGATTTCAATGAAGCTACTAGTAAAATCGGTCTAATAATTTTTATTTAAAGAAAGCGCCGCATACACTACCCGTTGCATTAGTCTTTCCCATCGGATCAATGCAAATAATCAGAATATGTCTTAATACTTGGAACGGACATCTGGAAAATCGAGAAGAGCCAAGGATATAAGGGTTGGTAAGTTGAGCACTGTTGGTAGTTTACAAGTAGATATGAACCCACGAGTGGTAGTCACAAGACTGACTGTCAACACTGCTTCTACAACGTGCAAGTTACTCTGTCTGCTCCGTATACTACACCTCAGGTTTACTGAGAATGAAACAAGCTGACTACGTATGATACCACAGCATCAAGGTGTAAATAACTATGTTAAAACTTACTTATAAATAAAATTCAAATGATGTACCTTATACTACAGGAAAGGATAAAGCATTATGGATTCCTAGTACTTTTACTAAGAAAAGTCTTTTTTCTTTTTTTAATAGGTGTCTTCCCGTTCGGAGAGCTCTAAAATGGAGGGCAGAAATCGCCAAAGCAGTAACAGTGCCAACAGTGGAACTGGAACCGGTACAACAGGCAGTTCTATGGTAAGTGTTTCACTTTCATATTTTGTACAGTTTTTAGACGGTATGTGCCTATGACGCAAGTACCTATGACGACATGTTTTGGTCACTTGCAATGTTGTTTCTATCCACTATATAACTGGGATAAGATCACAATGCCTTTAACACGTGGAAAATCTTTGGTTCTTAAACAAGGTGCTGCGTTTCTGTCAATCGTTCTGTTGCGATTCTGGTATTTCAAGTAGATTACCATCAAATAGCACAACATGTCATGTTCTATACGTTTCATACATGTCCCGGGAGATCCAGGCACCAGTAAAAACTTTAAGGGTAATAGAAATGATTATGGGATTTCCCTTAATTTCAATGGTATTGCCTGTCACGTGACAATATTTGGATGTCCAAGAAGTCATCCTTCGGTTATTCTGCGAAGAACCCAGAAATATCCCACAGAAAGTCCCGTTACCGTGGCATAAGTGGATATCTGGATTTCCACAAAGATGTTTACTGGCAAAAACGGAACGTCTCATGGATATCCCGGAAACGTTTCTAGGCTATGTGGATATCTGCAACACTGTCAAGTTATATATATGTAAACATTTAACTAGTAAGAACAGTGGGTCAAATTTAATCCCTCCCGATATAATTACAAGGGATAGCTACAAATTATTGTCACCAGAGGATGTCACCCAAATAAAGCGGTTTTAATTTATTACAGGTTTACATTCAAAAACCTCTAGACCTGAGGACTGCCGGATTTTTGGATGGTTATACGTGCTGCCATATTTAACAAAGTGATTACCCGTACAGTCCATTTAAAGAAAGAAAATTCAGTAAATGAATGAGAGAAAATAAAAAGGAATGAACAAGAATGCCTGTTGGCAGTTTGCAAGCAAGACCGAACAACTGATTGTCGACTACAGTGCTATCAAAACATAGAACGGCGTCTCCAGAAAACACTGACGCGCCAAACGCGGCAAATTTGAAAATGCGCTTCAAAATCAATGACGGAAACATGAAGAAAAAAATCGGATTATCGATGGCTGGATTTTTGAATGTCCAACTGCAATTTAAAAAACAAACAAACAAACCAAAAAAAAACTTGTGTTCCTAAGGTCATCTATCCTTATCTGTTTGTGTAGTGTGTTTACTGTCTAGCTTTCCTGGACAAATTAGTGGTGGGTACAAAAACCGGTTTTTCGGTTTTCTCCAAAAAACTGTTCCGTTTTTTTTTTTTCAAAATTTGTTCTATTTCTGACCAGAAGTGTTTCGTTGTTTTCCGAAAACCGAATCCGTTTCCACAGAAATAGTTTTATGTGTTTTCCAAAGGTTTCCACCGAAACCAGTGAAGAAAACCGAAACCGGTTTCGATGAAAAACCGAAACCGATTTCGGTGAAAACCGGTTTTGGAGGAAGCCGAAATGTCGAGTTTTTTCTAGAAACCGGTTTCTGTTTTTTATAAAAACCGATTTTGCCCATCCCTAGGACAAATAGACTATAATCTACCTTTGGGCAGAACGCCCACATGTGTATCACTATTATTTGTCCAGCCTTACCTTTAAACGGAGATTTATTACTCCTACTTTCGCTCAGGGAGGAGCAAGTTCTATACACACGCATTTTGACAATACTAGACCGTGCGGAATACTGAAAGAAAAAAACAGACACATCTACACAGTTAAACTGTTGCCACAGGCGCGCACCCAGAATTATTTTGTTGGGGGGGGGGGGTCGAAGCTCTGGGAGGAGAGTTCAATACTACAAGCCATTACGTCTATGTAGTATTGAACGGGTAATATTCTGCAGCCGAAAAGACGATAAGTAATTGTAAAATACTTCTATATATTTTTCAGTGAAAAAATTTATGGAACTAGATTTATTTATATACAGTGGCGTATTTAGGGGGGGCTTCCGGGCTTAAGCCCCCCCTCGAAATCTTAGTTACTATAGTAAAGTATATGAAATATCTTGCAGAATTTTCACATTTTCAGGCAAAGCCCCTCCCGAAACAAAATCGTAAATACGCCACTGTTATATATATATATATATATATATATATATATATATATATATATATATATATATATATATATATATATATATATATAAAAGAGAGAATAGAGATAAAATGTAAGATAAATTTTCATATTATATCAATCATTTCCCTGTTAAACAAGTATAGTTTTAATGAGAAAGTGTACAAATGTATATACTGAGTTAGAAAGTTTTCTTTTTCTTTTTTTCTTGGGGTGGTGATTGTGGTCCAGACTCGGTGGATTCCCTCTCCATTGGTGCGCCCCTGTATTACCATAATCACTATGTATGTCAGGGACGTACGCAGGAATTTATTTTGGGTGGGGTCTAAAGTGTTTCGGGTGGGGGTCAAAATACAATTTGAGGCTAAATTATATAAAAATTTCTAAAATTGCCCCTAAAAGTAAACTACATTTATAAAAAAAAAAGTCGGGATTTCGGTGAGGGGTCCGGACCCCAGGACCCACCCCCTGCGTACGTCCTTGATGTATGCATAAATGTAATATTTCTATTATTTCATTAAACAAACTTGATTGCAGTATTATTTGTCATATATTTTTGTCATTTGTAATAATGACAAAGTTTTGTATGTTTCGTAATAAAAATAATAATTAAAAGTTTTGCAGAAGAGTACAAGTGGTGGTGGGGTAAAAACAAATTACCATGCATTAATTACACACGTAGCGTTGTTTATTGCGGTTTAAAGCTAAGAAGGAACAGATAATAGTTGCTTTCATATTCCAAGTAGGGTTGCATACGAAACAGGAGCTGAAGGCTGTCTTGTCTCGAAAAAATGTCGTGAAAGTGATATCTCTTCTCGGAAAATACAGTAAAGCCACGATTATCCGCGAGTGCCGCGAATTTTTTTCCAACCCTGTTGCAGTCGCTGCGGACTGGCTCCGCATGAAAATAAATACTCTATGTTGTAAAACATAAAAATAAATTGCATTGTAAAAATCAATGTTTCCAACAATAGTGCACGTTTCAAAGTGCAATTGTACTCTGAATCATTTTTTCGAGTTTGCATCTCATTTTTAGTCTTTGCTTTGGGTTATCTGCGATTTTCGCTATTCTTGGTGTCCTTGTCACCCAATTCTGCGGATAATCGGGACTTTACTGTATATGAGTATATGTTTCTATTAAAATATCTTTGTCTCGTCTCGTCTCGTATCTCGGCTCTTCCCGTATCTTCTTCAATCTCGTCTTATCTCTCTTGTGGACTTCTTTTTTTTTATCTGGAATTCTCTTAAATATGATTGAACTAATCAATCAGTAATGCGGAGAGGGGGAGTTATTTCTTCATTATTAGAAATTAATAGAGAATCGGAATATAAATACTAGTATAATGTGCAGCTCCCATCAATTGGTGTTTATTTAAGGTGGATTAGACACATTACATCATGAAAATAATATAATCATGTTTTTATCATCAAATGTTATATCTAGTACCTTTTTTATTTAGTACCCCCAAGTGTGTAATCACGTGACTATTTTGTTTATATTGTGATTGTACATATGTGTTATTAAGTTTATATACACATGTGCACGTGATGTGAAGTATATAGAGGAAGGTCAAAGACCCCCTCTCCTACTCTCCCCTCAGCTATCTGTTTGTGTGTGTATATATGTAAACGTACATATGTGTGGTAGTTGAAAAGAGGGGAGTGGGGGGGCAGTTGCCTGGCAACCTGCCACGGCCCCAGGGGGAAGGGGGGCTAGCCGCATTTACCACGATCGCCACGTGAGAGAGTGAATGAGCGATGTCGACGAGTAACTCAGACAGACAACTAACTACTGTGAGTATGAACTGTGTTGGTTTCCCAGCTGTTTAGTTCTAGGCATCTCATCTCTCTGTCTCTTTGAATTGGATGTGTGTATTATGTGTGACTGAACGTATTTGTGTGCGTGTGTGTGTGTGTTAGTTACGTATAGTTGAATCACACACTCCTCACTTGTGTTGGAAACAATATATATTCTGAAGTCAAGACGTGTTGGGGTTGGCACAGAACACACATACTATTAAGTAAAATGTCTCCATCTATATTCGTATCTATATACTTGGAAGCTGCCATAGAGAAAATCTGTTATTTTCATTTATGAAAAATATGTGATAGTTTGCAAAGAATTTGAATTACCAAATATTCAATACTTTTAAAACTGAAATTCTCTACTTGTTTTGTTAATAATAATCATAAAATACTACTACTAATAATAATAAACGGAGGTGAATCGAACTCAAAAGCTCGCGGCGTGCAAATCTGTGGAACACACCCTCTGTTGCCGAGCCGAGCCTGTTCCTGGCCCAGGTCGGACACCAAATTTTGTTCAGGTCCGGCCAGTAATTACCGAGAAATAAAGCACCACACACACACACACACACACATACACATATATATATATATATATATATATATATATATATATATATATATATATATATATATATATATATATAGTGACGCAGGCAGCTAATAATAATCAATATAGATAAAAATGTATATGTTCCAGCGTAACTCTGGAATGTCTGGAGCAATTTTAAGTTCAATCGAAAAAATTTGGGAGTAAGACACTCCTAGCACCTCTAGGGTGGCAAGGGAATTACGTTTAATAACTCTTAAGAGATTAGGCAACACTTCCTAATTTAAAACAATGTTGGTTGCCTACACAACAGGAGTAAACTCATTGAAATGCGTGTCCAGAGGTAAGGAGTTCAAGTATTTTTCATAAGCACATTCTCCCTTTGCGAAATACGGGTATTGCTACTACTACAGCTTATTATTATTATTATTATTATTATTATTATTATTATTATTTCAGAAACCTGAATCCAATGGGACTATTTTTTTTTTACCGTACACGTCCATGAGGTACCTAGAAAAGTTGTCTTAAATTTTGGATTTAAATAAATATAAATATCCTAAATTTGAGATTTTTTTTTCGTGACCCCATGGACGGATATGTTTTTAAAATATTTCCATTGGGTTCAGGTTCCTCAAATTAGTACAGAGCGCAATTAGAACTGTATCTAAGCATAGGTTAGTAGTCACTTTTTACTCTGTATTCTAGTCATTTCCTGAGAAGTTATGCAACCACATCGACCATAAAACATGTTTGGTTGCCTATGTCTGTAGGAGTATACCTACCAGTTACATGGATAGCAAAAACTTGATCGAAGTCGTAGATTCATCCGTGGAGTTCTGTGATATAAAAGTGGTCTTTTTCTTCTGGCACTTGTAGCCGGTTTTATAATATTTACAGTGAACACTGTAGTCCCTACCTCTGTGGAATGTTATTTGTGGTCCTAAAGAGTATTGGAAAGTTTTGTTTTCCAACCCTCAGAAGTCATGGAAATTCTTGGTACAATTTATTTTTTGTTGTTCATTTTTGGGAATGGTTCTCAGCTTTACTTACTTAGCGCCCCTTCGTAAATCCTCCATAATTCCATCACCTCCTTCTCACTTGTTGGTCATATGTGTATTTTGTCTAATCCAAATATAATAATCTCAGCAATTTGTTTTCAGAAAACTTCTGTATACTGTTGTAATACATTATTATTATTTTATTACATTTGTTAATAATTGAACCACAGTTCTTACTCAGTAATTATTATTGTGTTTATACGGAATGTAACACCTCGTTTATTACAACTTTCGCAGTGTGTGGAATTACTGAGGTACACCGTTTCTTCCAGTAGCTTTCATTCCCAGGTTGGGAACCACTGCAAAGTATAGATAATTGGGTTCAGAAGAAGAAATTATAGAACACCAAGATTTTGTACTTTTTTTTGTCCCAAATTTGTTATTGAGCATCCAACCATTTTATTTTTTCTTCTTTGCTTCACCTTTATTATTCAAAACTTCTCCTTAACCCAGTTCGCATCATCAGGCATTATGCCGTTACTGGTAAGCCAAATGCCACAAACTGAAAGACCTTCATGAACTCAGTCTTCAGGTAACAATTTTCTATTCTAATACCATCCTTCAATTGCAGCGTCTTTCGCCCTTCCTCCTTTTCCCCTTCTATCTTATCTTCTGTCAAATTCCTCATGATAACAGCTCTTTCTCAGCCAATATTCCAATTTCTTGTTCTTTTTTTTCAATGGCATTGAATATCTCTTTTCTCTCTCTCTTTCTCTCTCTCTCTCTCTCTCTCTCTAACTATTGCGAACACTTCCTTTGTGATTTTCCGTTAACCCAGCTATTTTTCATTCTTCTTCACATCCAAAATTCGAAAGTTTTTCAGTTTTTTGTAATCGCTTCTGTGTACTGTCAATGTTTCTATATCAGTATCAATACTCCAACATGGTTGTTATAAATGTTCTCCCTATTTAAGAATTTTTATTCCAGCACACACACACTGTCTTTGTTTCCCAGTGTATGAAATATTATCTAGGTTTTCGTCGCTCCCATCCTCTGTTTTAATTTCCCTTCAAAGATAAGTTGAATCTTTTGAATGCCATATTTGATGGGCAATCAAGTTCCTTCTTGCCTCCCAGAATTTCGTTATTTTCCCAAGATACACGTAATATTCCTTGTCAACACTACATGCCTACAGCTATTAAATTTTGATTCTTAGTGTCCATCTCATGATTTGTGGGACACTATGCTTCTGCCAGTTGTTCCGTAGCAGAATCCCGCGTAACCTTGTAGAGTGATGTTACAACTTAAATCTTCCGAACTCGACCGAAATTCAACACGGCATTCGAGTTAGTTGCAGATATTAGCTGAACTAAAACTTCATTGCAGCTTTTGATCTGGAGCCTATTTCTCAAAGCAACAAGTCTTGTAACATATTTTATTACAATTCGTAAAATATAATGAAGTAGAAATGTTAGAATAATAAAAGTCACTTCTAAATACTAATCGCTCTAATTTCTCATTTTATTTTTTATTCAATTTTTGATATATGCAATATTTGACTTAGAAGTAAGTTTGTACTAGTTGCAAAGACTAGCTATTTTGAGAAATAAGCCTCTGATTATATATACCAACCAGGAAATCCCTCGCTGCCTGAATCGTATTTGTATAATAGTCCACATTTCCTGATAGATTATGCAACCACTTTGACCACGAAACATGTTTGGTTGCCTATCTCTGCAGGAAAACTACTACCAGATACTGTATATTGTGTTATAAAGCGATGAAAATATAATTAATTCATACCGCTTTGAGAGATAGGAATGGCTTTCTTTTTCTAGTTTATGCAACCTATTTTTGTAATTTTGTAGTGAACATTTTCTGTTGTTATTAACAGCACTGAAACATTTTCGTAGTTTTCCATCCTGAAAAATCCTGGAATTTATAATTTTCCAGGGCTTTGAAACCCTTGATACAATTTCCTACTTGTTCTTCAAGGCATGCGTACTTCATTTCTGGAGAGATTATATAGTTTTATGACCTTTTTGTTTCCTATATAATATTCAAATGCGGATAGAATCAAATACGTAATAACTTCTCATCTTAAATCTGTTTTGATTTGTTAAAAAACAGTTTTGTGATGGAGACACAAAGTTGGCCTAATTTTATGGTGCTGAACACGAAAGCAACTACGAAAAATCGAGATTGGTTCTTGCTTTGAAGCTATAGACGCGGAAAGAAAGGGGAATTCCGAAATTAACGTTGTTCTAAAATTTATACCTATTTTTCAAAAGGGGGAGACATAAGCCGGCACTTTGGATAATTTTAGGTTGCTGAACACGAAAATGATAGAAAAATTCTAAATTGGATCTTGTTTTGAAGTTGTAGAGAAAAAAAATTTAGATAATCCGAAATTTGTATACTTTTATGTGACTCTTATGACGGAAGTCCTAAGTCTACACATTTTCCATAGCCACGTATGCTAGGACATTCGTACCGTTGTATGCACAGAGTTTATACTACTTTATTGAAATGGAAATGGGAAGGTTTATAAGCAATTTTCGTACATTTTTTTCATTTCCCATCGAATAAAGTGACATAAACTAAGTAACACTGCGAATATCCTAATTTATGTAGTAATTATGACAAATGGGTAGAATCTGAAGATTGCTGTTATTCTTTTTTAAAATTAGCTAAGAATAAACGTCAACATTTTATTTTTATATATAAAAGAGCTTGTGAATACATTCTGCAAGGTCAGTTTTACCGTAACAATCAAAATGAACGGTAAAAATGAGAAAAGAAGTAAAGGTCGACTAGGACCTGTATTGGAAAGACTATTCAAGTATTCAGCTTATAATAATACTGAGAAAAAAATTCTACGGAACTTCAGTCAGGACAGCCAGACGTGGATTTTGTATCCGGAACCATTCTATTACGAAGCAAGAAGACTTAATAATAACTGGCTTCCAAGCCCACTCGATTTTTTCCTAATGTTGAACTACACCTAAAACTGTTGCATTTGTCCGTTATAATTATTTTAGTTCCGGAAGACGTTTTTCCAAGCGACATATAATAGGGCAAGAATTTTAATTTTGATATATTTCTTACCTTTATTGTAGTTTTCGCATTAAATTTTTTCCCATATGAACCATACTATATGCCTTTTTTTTAATATATATATTGGTTGTTCACGTGGTTCGGATTCCGTGTTAATCAGTAGGACCACTGTCATACCCTCGCTGCTGAACGGAACTCAAAATCAACTCAACTTTTTTCTGAATTACAGACCGGGTCGCTGTGGCTCAGTGGTAGAGCGTTCATCTCTAATGCATGGGATTCTTGTTTCAGTCCCATTTCACGCTATGTGAGCTCTGTGGTGTACAAACACCGTGTGTGTGTGGGTTTTCTCGGGGGTTCTCCCCTTTCTTCCCGCTTTTCTTCATTCCATCATTTGATTCATTTCTCATCATCACAGTCTCCTTTAGCCTAGCCGGCATAATCGTGGGACGTAAAACAAAGTTTTCATTTTTTGCTCTTAAGCGGCATTGAGATTGCCGCTATTCATCTCAGCGACCCCCTATCTTCGTTTTCGATCATTTTTACATGTCACCCTGCCTTCTCTCCTCACACCTTCTCATTCCCCATGCGGAAGATTGTCAATATAACATCATAAGATCCTTGAGAGGCCTAATGGCTTTGTGGTGGAGAAACACCGTGTGTGGGGGGTTTCTCGGGGTTCTCCAATTTCCTGCACTTTTTCATTCTACCATTTCATTCATTTCTCATCATCATCGTCTCCTTTAGCCTAACCGGCATAAACGTGGGACGTAAAACCGAGATTTCGTTTCTTTACTTTTTCTTTCTTTTTTTCGCAATAAAATCCTTCCCGTATGAACAATACCATTTTTCTTTTTCTGTATTACACAATTTCATTTTCACTTGCACTTAATCTTTCCCTAACTTTTCCAAGAGCACTTTGCGCACTTCTATTTCATCTTTTCAGCACTGACAGCTGCTCTATAAGCAATTTTCTCTTATCTCGTATCTTCGTAGTTGCTGCAAGTAAAAGTGAAGAAAAAAAATACTATGTACACAGTGTCCCTCTTCATTGTTGGAACCCTTCAAGATTTCATTCCAAGTTGAAACACAGGCAACATTTTCGCAAAACTCTTCGTCGACAGTAGCAACACCGTCCAGGTATTCAGAATAGTTCAAAACAACTTCGATCCAATTACCTCGCTCAGTCATAATAGGTTGCTTACGAAAACGAGTTTCAAGAAGTTTTCCCCTCAAAAGAAACCACTTCTTGATGAGGTTTTACAAAAAGTTTTTCTTCACAAGCGAAATTAGACTATTTTCTAAGGGAAATTCGTTCCTCCTGATTATGTTAGAAATTGTGTGTGAAAAGCATGTGCTAAACAGAGCACGTGAATTAGATTAAGGTAAACAATTTTAAACAGATTAGAGACAGCAGAATCTAGGAAGTAGGATCGTGGATCGGTACAAGGGACGAAAACTTTAGGATCATTTACAACATCAAGATATATAAATGCTGCAGCTTTTATTTATGACAGATAATTGACTCGATATTTATTGTCTGGAGCAGGGGCGCCAGAAGAAAATTTTTTTAGGGGCTCATCTTCATGGTCGCTATATTACGTTTCGTATTTAGAGGTAATATACGTGGTTTGCTTTATTACGTATGCATTTTCGTGAGGCGGGGGCCAGGCTCCCCTTCGGGCGGCCATGGTCTGGAGTTCGTGGGGTTGTGGAGGCCTCCCATCAAGTTTACATACAATTGCATTTGTTATATATTTGTTTCATACATCAATTGTTTTATCAACGTCTACCCTAATGCACGTTTTTTGTATGAGAAGTATAGAAAATCTTGTAGAAAGGATATTCTCTTCCATCAGTGGACAGCAATCAGATTAAAATTGGGGAGGGAGTACAGTGGGTCAGTGTAAGAGCGCTTACCGTGGGGGTCCTGCATCGATTCTTGGCCTAGTAAGTTTGTGATGGACAACATTGTTCTCGGGGACTCCCGTTTTCTTCTACTTCCTCATCCCACAAATTCTTCCATCATCATTCACTTCTTTTAATTGTCTCCGTTAGCCTAAGGATCATAATCGTGGGACGTTCAACTGAAAGATTTCAGAAGATTTTCAACGTAAAATAACAAATGTAATATTTTATCATTGAAAAAATAAATGAAAGTTCTCTGGAAATTCCTAAACCCTTTGGATACAATTCCGAGACAGCGTAGATGAACGGTTAATATTCATGCATAACAATCGTGAGGTACCGAGTTCGAATCTCGCGATGGAAAGTTTATTTTTTTTCTCGTTTCGTTAATTATGTAGGTCTTAGACTTGGAAGCCTCGGCTTCGATTCCTTCCTTGGAGCTCATATGGTGCACATCTTGTTCCTATAATACCGTGTTCTGATGAGTTCAAATGGCATAGATTATACGGATGACAGTTAATATTCCACGAAGATATATAGGATCTCATGTGAATGACGGATTATATTTGAATAATTCCCAAACAAAATTCGTTATTTCGTTGCACACGTATGTAAGCTGTGTAAAGAAATCTTAATTTAACGTCCTACGGATACGCCATTTTAGGCTAAATGAGACAAATGGAAGTGATCCCATAATTATGAGTAGAAGTGAATTATTACTATACAACAAATGAAATGAGAATGTGGAAGGAAACGGGAGAGTCCAGAGGAAACTCTCAATGAGATTATGTTCACGGCAAACTCAAATAATTTATAATCGAACCAAGGAGCCCATGCACCAGAGGTGAGCACATTACTACTTTAAAAGAAAAAAAAACGAACACCTCCAGTTTCTTATTTTATTATAATCTAGTATTTCTTACTACCAGATTCAAGAGGAACACGAACACAGAAATATTGAGGACAGAAACGTTTAGAAACGTCCGTGTTCTCCAGTGGGATTCGGTTCCATGAATGGTTTTACCTGATGAACGTCATTCTAACGCCTTAGAGCACTCGACTGTTATTACATCGGCTTACTCTGAGCCTCCATTCCCTATAAGCTAGGTCTTGAATATTTATTTATTTTGGAATAAGATAAGGGTAGATCATAGATGGTCATTTTGCACTGGCTTCGCTCGAGCTCGCGCTCACTTCTTTCAACTGGGTTCGGGCTCACTTCTCTCAACTGGACTCACGCTTACTAATTTCAGCTGGGCTCGGGCTCACTCGGACTTGCCAATTTGGATCCCTATGGGTTTAAGTGCATGTATAATATTAAGTAAATTTTGAACAGAAAATTTATCCCTTTCCCGCTTAACTCTTCTGTAAGTTTAGTTCGAACCCTATTAGTATGCAAGTTCCCAGATGCGCTATATACTTAATGATAACTTAATTTTTGGGGCTCATCATACATGAGTGTAATGGCCCTTCCATGAGGGGAAGAAAGGTTAATAATTAATGAAATTATTGCATTCTGTCTATTGTTTATACTAAATCACGGAGAAGATTGCTATACTTCTTTGCCCTATTTTGTTGATTATTTCTTTTTTCTGTGTGTATTAATGAGAGGATAACCACCAGCAAACACATCATTTTATAATTATTTTTACGGCCAAAGTACCATCCCAAATAACAGTGTTTGAAGCTTTTGAAGAGAGAGAGAGAGAGGGGGGGGGGCAAAGGGCCACAACTATCATTGTTATAAGCAGGTTTTCGTAAATTGTATCTGATTTTGAAGGTCACGATATTAAGCGTGCAACCCATACTTAGCTGAAGCTGATCAACTGGCGAAGGGATTCAAATCATGGAGGTCACATTGAAGCGTGACTTTTGGGAAGGTTGAAGCACGGCGTGAACCAAGTTTTATGCACGTCGCTGCTCGTTTTCATTGCTTGTTGTTGAAAATTTTCAGCAACAAATAGTTCTCAGCTTTCTTGCCCCCCGTCCCCCCCCCCTTCGCTCCGTTCACCTGTGCTCTTACATTGACTTTGAACTGTACTACCTCTCTGTAAACGCTGTTGTTTTGTTGATTTCAACATGGCGCTATTGTGGGAACGTACTTTTACTGTTGAACGCGTTTTTATGTTTATTTTTTGAATCTATGCATGAGTATCAAAATAGAAAAAAAATGCTATTTTTATGACTGTCCGACTCATAAAATCGAGTAACGAAGGCATAAGTTGTATTCAGAGTATCTGAATACAACGTATTTTTACTGAGAAATTATCATCTCAGTCTGTCTACTCAAATCATGTATGTACTTCTTTTGAGAAGGGGACGCGGAGGTTCTGGACCGATACATGTTGATACATGAGGTAGTATTAAATTAAATATCATTTTGTGTTTGTTTCATCGTCTGCATTTATATCATAACACTCCTGTATGGCATGTATTTGTGGCATAGGCGCCCGAAGAAAATTTTCTAGGAGGGCATCTCCATGGTTGCTATATTACAGCTGGTATTTAATATACGTAGTTTGCTATATTACGTATTCATTTTCGTGAGCCGGGAGAGGGCCGGCGCCCATGATTTGTGGGTATCGTGTTGGTCAGAGTTTCTCTGCGGGAATAGAATACTCCGTACTGTTAAAGCATCGTGAGTGAGGCAGTTGGAAAGCTACAAATGATAGGATATATATATATATATATATATATATATATATATATATATATATATATATATATATATATATATATATATATATAATATTAGTGAATAGCTTGAATACAATACAACTAAATTTAGAAGCGAGCCAGGTAATATCCACCACATGATCTGGGATCCCTGGAGCTCTCACACTGTCAACTGTGCCCCCCTTGAATTTCTGCGAAGTGGTTGTCAGTAAATTGGACAATATTCGACGCAGTAAAACAGGAGTGTCAAACCTTTTCAGGCTTGAGGGCTACTTTTCATTTCAGAAATCATTGGTGATTTACTTAACCGATTCACTGGCCTGCTAGAGGAAGTCATAAAACAGAGCAATGATGATACATGCAGTATGACAGAGACCAGTGTAGGTCACTAGTAGATTGCGGTCCACGCGTTGGCCACCTTTGCAATACAGGGTTTCTACAGATCTGAAAAGTCAGGGAAACAACATTAAGGTTATCTGAGCCAGGAAAGCGTATAAATAATAAGGAAAATCTACCAATATATATATATATATATATATATATATATATATATATATATATATATATATATATATATATATATATATATATATATATATATATATATATATATATATATATATATATATATATATATAATGTACATCTTTAATTCCTGGTAGGTGTAGGAGTTTTTAAATATAGGCCGCAAGTCTCGTAAGTTGGCTTAGCCACGACAGGATTAGTGCCGAAGACAGCCCTAGGACCAGACAGTTGTTAATATGTAATTGAATTTCAACTGTAATTCCATGTGATCAGTATTTGTGAATTACCTATACTGTTATAGTCCACTAAGCAGATGGAATTGAAACGACAAGAAATGAAATAAAACAATAAACAAATAAATAAAATAAATATGACAGGACATTTGTTGGGAGATTTATATATTTTCTACTTCGTACTGAAAATTAAATAGTAATATTAAAACTAACGTGAAAAGGTAGAAATTTCATGCGAAATATGGTGGACAATAAGAAAAAGAGGAGACCGGCAAGAAAAGTCAGGGAAAATTTTTATTGAAATCAAGGAAAATTAGAAGTAAAGGTATCTGTAGAAACCCTGCGATGCTAATTCGTTATAAAATATTTAATATTAATATCGTACAATTCTTTTTATAATCATTTTCAACGAACTTGAAGTTCGTTACTGAATTATCCATGTCTCTGTCTCTCTCTCTCTCTCTGTCTCTCTCTCTCTCTCTCTCTCTCTCTGTATGTGTGTCTGTCATTTGCAAATTTTTCCATTTTGCGCCCTTCATTCGATCGAGCATCAAAAACTATCTGATAGAAAAGATGGAATTTTTCGCGTCACTCTTACCTTTCCCGAGATATTGGCCAAAAACGTTCCGATTTTGGAAGATTTAAGAAGCCATATCTCGGGAGCCGTAAGTCATTAGAGAGATAATATTTTGCGAATTTTTTCAATTTTGAGCCCATCATTTTGAGCGTATGTCCTTCGTAGAACAACATATTATAGAAAGTTTTAACAAAACTCCTAAACAAAACATGCGGAAGAAAAATTCAGTACTCAAGGAAATTATAAATGGATAGATATATTACAAGAATTGTTTAGTGGGTATAATAATAAAGTACATAGAACAGTTGTTGGTATAAGGCTTGTAAAAGTTAATAAGAAATATTTAATTATTTTTAAAGTTCGTTCTGGCAATGCTGTTGGAGCATTCTTAACTAGTTTTACTTTTGGAAACGTAACTGAGAAATTACGTGCAACAACTTTTCTCCTGAATGAAAATAGTGTCTACGAAATGGAGTTTTATATATAGCCTATATATATATATATAATATAAAAATTTTGTTAATTCTATTCTTCAAAAAATTCTGATTATGCAGCATTCACAGATAACTCATTTTCCATTCCATCTGAAAATTTATTTACTTTCTCCGTTCTTTTACCACAATTATCCAAATGGAATTCATAATCACTGTCATTTCGCCATAATTTCTCGTTAGCAGTTGAGAAATAAAAGCATACAAATCTCCTAGCCATATTATTATTATTATCTGTTATTACAAAGCTCCAAATCATATCTCACTCACGTCGAATGATATATCGCGATGAAATGTTTCATATGTTATCGACTCACGCAGAGAAATTCCAACGCCTAGAAATATGACCGTCTTTTAATAATACATATGATTCCAGAAACAACGTAAAATCAACAAACAAAGGTTGAAGACGTGTTTCGTAATGCTAACCAAAATGGGAGAAGCTTCACTTGAATGATCTGACCATTCGGATCTGTTTGGAATTTACAGATACGTGTACCTCATTGTGATGAACGTGGGAATGTAAAAGGTGGAATGCATTATGAGTGGTAGATGATTTGTTTACTATTTTTAAAAGCTTAATGAGAGAGAGTGGATTCTACAAATATTTGAAATTTATGGTTTTGGTTTTCATTAGTAGTTCCTGCTTTGTAGTGCGCAGAGAAAATAACATTGTCGAACATGAAGCCCTAATTCTCTGCAAAGCTCTGATGAACATTTACGAAAAACGCGTTCTTTCATAGCTACAAGCTACCGATGAAAAAAAGCAAAATACCAATTTGAAACATTCTTCCTCAAAAACTACGAAGCCTAGCAAAAGTGGATCAACATCTAATCGTACCTTTCTCATGTTATCTTCACGTTTCCTCCCTTTTTCCAATGCCAGATCGGGAAGGCAAAAACGGCGGCGGGGGGAGAGAACCCCCAGACGAGGACATGTTTATCATGAGTTTAAATTTTAACCCTCCAGTAAACTACCTTTGTTTTTAAAGATGAGAAGAAAATCGAACTCCCCTCCCCAAAGCTGGAGAATATATTGTACAGAGTAAAAATCCTAAAGTTTAATTCCTATCGCCGCTCGGAAGGGGGACATAATGTTATTAATTTAGAAAAATAAGTCATCAAAGATCCACAGAATGGTGTTAAGTAAATCAGTGGATATTTCCGGATATACTTGTGGCCCCACGAATTGATGCAGTTTATGTCATCCTAATGGTCGAACCACGAAATTTTGGTACCAATACGAAATCTTAAAAAAAAAAAAAAAAGGCAATTCATTTAATAGCAATTGAATATAAATATTAAAGAGAGAGTTGTCCGAAAGCTTTTCACATTCTTAGTTGCTATTGCGTTACTAGGACAAGTCTGTGTGTTGCGAGTTCTATTTAAATATTCATGCGGTACCGACACAGCAAATTTTTATATTACGTGTATATTGGTAAGGCAAGATTATCGGAAGGGTTTCCAGAAGATTCTTAATTTTGTTCTATTAAAATACATAGTTGAGTGGTGGCACAGGATTTGCAAACATCGATATTTAGGCAGAACCTACACTATACTACGCGACATCAAAATCGACGTTTCACGTGAATCTATAGAGCTGACGACGCGCTAATTGCCAAACCTACGGTGAGAAATTTGCTTCAGAGAATGACTATTGATAAAGTCTTGCTCATATACTGGCAACTCAACTCTGTTTGAAAAGTTTTGTACTCCAATCTACAGCTGTTGGAATTAAATCTTAAGAAATGCTGATTTTTTTCTCACAATTGAAATTTTCATGTAGATCAAGAGTACACGGTGCTTTATAATTTTATATATAGGATGTTTGACTGATTGTAGTATTTGTAATTCTGGACAAAAAGTTTCTATATGGCAACAGTGTAGCCTGAGAGTAGGGACAACTGTCACTGGACTTAGAACTGTCCATGCCATACCAATGCTAGAGTGGCTGAACGAAACATTCCGGTCGACATGGGCCTGTGGAATGGCCAGCTCAATCTCCCGATTTGAAACCATGTTACTTTTTCTTATGGGATGTTTTAAAGGACAAAGTATATCAACGTCACATACGCAATTTAGCCGTACTACGGGAAACTATCACAGAAGAGTTCCACAGGATACCAGTACGGGTCTGTCAGGCTGCATGTGACAACGTTGCTCTTCGTCTCCAGGCATATGCATTGGTGGACCATGCCATGGAGAACATAAATTAAAATTCTTATAAGGAAAAGTATGAAAGTAATGTGTTTATGTTAAATTTTACGTTCAATTATGTTAATAGTTTCTTTACTGTCGTCTTTGAAACACAATTATGGACCACACTGCATTAAAATTTACACACGTACAGGATGTGGTCTTCTAAAGTAAAGTGGGTGGCCACGAATTTTTCTTGAACAATATTGTACGTGTTGACCAGGGGCGACTTTAGGACTTTAATTTTGGGTAGGCCCGCTCCCTCGCTTATGGTTACATATACAGACTGTTCCATAATTCGTGTTATTTTCTACAGCGCTGGGAGAAGATGAAGTTTATACACTATTAATGTAAAATTTGGTACTCTTATTGAGAAATATCTGAATTTTTCGAATTTCTAAAGAAAATAAGAGAAAATTGCTGTTTAGCCCCCCTTTTAGGGGTGTAGACACGAAAGTTCATTTTCCTTATGGGAGATTCAATGTTAAATTTTAGAAGCAGTTTTCTCCAATATTTATTCGTGAAGATTTTGGAGCAAGTGAGTTGTATTTGTTACAAAATGCAAAAACACTCATTCACAAAGCTAGTAAAGCCCTCTCAAATATTATTTTGCGAAGGTCCCCCTTTTGGGGGGCAAGAGGCGTAAAAAAGGTGGTGGGTGATATGTTACCAAAATCCCAAAATTTATTTTCGGAATGCCAGTAAGCGTGAGATTAATCACAAATGTCACAGAATTAATGCTCCAATGTCCTTACATGTAAGAGTGACTGATACTGGGGCTACAGCCCCCTTTCAAAAATAAAAAAATTACCATAAATATCCTTAGTAGGGACATTTGAGAATAAGGTATTTTTGTTAATTAATGTGAAATTTGGCGTCATTGTATCAAATGAGTATGCGTTTTTCAAATCTGGAATGTTATTTTGATAACGCACCGCCTTAGGGGGGCACAGGGGGCGAAGCACTCAATGATGGATCTTTATAAAAATTCAAAATTTTGTTCCGGAAATACCAGTGAGCGTCAGATTTTTCACCACTGTCACAGAATTAATATTCTAATGCTCCTTGCATGTGCCAGTGACTTATATGGGGCTATAGCCCCCTCTAAAAAATCACCATAAATATCCTTAGTAGTGACATACGAAAAGAAGGTACTTTTTGTCAACTAATGTGTAATTTGGCGTCGTTGTAGCATAAAGGTATGAGTTTTTCACATCTGAAATGTTATTTTAGTAACCACTGCCTTAGGGGGGCACAGGGGGCGAAGCATCAGATGATAGACCTTTATAAAAATTCCATTTTTTTTTCGGGAAATGTCAGTGGGGGTCAGATTAATCACAAATGTCACAGAATTAATATTCCGATGCTTCTTGCATGTGTCAGTGACTGATATGGGGCTGCAACCTCCCTTCCAAAAATCATATTAAAAATTCACCATAAATATCCTTAGCAGGAACATACCGGAAGAAACTATTTTTTTAAATCAATTAAGTTAAATTTGGTGTTATTGTGCTAAAAAAAATATGTTTCTTTTAATATGGGATGTTACTTTGGTTCCCGCACCGCCTTAGGGGGCACAGGGTGCGAAACATAAAATGATGGATGTTTATAAAAATTCCAAATTTTATTCTGGAAATGCCAGTGAGCATCAGATTAATCATAAATTTCGCAGAATTAATATTCCGATGTTTTTTGCGTGTGCCAGTGATTGATTTGGGGCTACAGCCCCCTTCCAAAAAAATTACATAAAAAATTAGTCATAAATGTTTGAGCAGGGACATCCGAGAAACCATTATTTCTTGTTAAATTAATGTAAAATAATTTTTTATCTTAGTAAAAAGGTACGCGTTTTTGAAATATAGAATGTTATTTTGGTGACACCGGATTAGGAGGGCACAGGGCGCGCAGCATAAGCATTTGAATCTTTATTTTTTAAAAAATCCAAATTTTATTCTGGAAGTGTGAATGAGTATCAGATTAATCACAAATGACACAGAATTAAGATTCCTATGGTCCTTGCATGTGCCAGTGATTGATGTGGGGCTACAGCCCCCTTCCACAAATCACGATAAATATCCTTAACAGGGACACACCGCAAGAAGCTATTTTTTTAAATCAAGTAATGTGAACTTTGGTGCTGGCGTTTTTTTTTTTTTTTAATTCGGTATAATTTTGATAACGCACCACCTTTAGCGGCGGCAAAGGGGGCGAAGCATAAGATTGTGGATCTTTATGAAAATTCCAAATTTTATTTTGAAAATGCTAATGAGCATGAGATTAGTCACAAATGTCACAGAATTAATATTCCGATGCTCTTTGCATGTCCCAGTGACTTATATGGGCTACAGCCCCCTTCCAAAAATCACAAAAATTCACAATAAATATGTCATAACTAATATGTAAGTTGTCATTATTGCAAAACAAAATATATATATATATATATATATATATATATATATATATATATATATATATATATATACACAATAAACCTGGAAATTACTGTAAATGAATAACTTCTGTCAGTGTAACTGATTATGCATATAGCTTTGTTGTTATGGTGTCACTGGAATATAATCAAAGAATTTTATATTTTTAAAAATCAATTAGGGCTCTTTTTATAGCAGAAAATCTCACACACAAATCACCTACGTATTTTCTACACACTTAAGCAGAACCATCTCGAAATAGAACACAAAATGACAATGAAAAACGTAGCAGGAACCAAAAAAAAAAAAAAAAAAAACTTAATGAAAAGTAAGATCTTAAAAATTAAAAGTGAGCTTTAAGTTTCAATATTGTTTGCTTTATTCGTAAAAAGAAAAAGCATGTATTTTCATTACTTCTTATACAATAACCGTATTATCCAACTTTCCATATAACAACTTACTCGTATGTACTGCAGACGTAATACACACGGACACACGGTTGTAATAGAAACAAATGTTTCCCGAGGAATAAGAATTAGTTCCTGGAAATTATTCTTTGTTGAAAACAACTCTTTTTGGCTCTACTATCACTAATTGTTTAAAAAGATCATTAACCTAAGTGTAAAACCCATAAAATCAACTTACTTTTATTCGGCATGCCCTCCTGAACGAGCAAGACATAAATTAATGCGATTTACTAAAGAAACTGTGAACACCTTCTCCAACATATCTGGAGTAATCATCTCTATACTGTGGACAATCCTCTGTTTCAAGTCCTCTACACTGTTACATGATTTTTGGTAGACAATTTGTTTTAGGAATCCCCACAAGAAAAAATCGCATGGTATAAGATCCGGACTTCTTTGTGGCCATTTGACATTTGACCCAATAGAAATAATCCGTTCCCCAAATTTCTCTCTCAAAAGATTTATAGTCGTATTTGAGCGATGCGCTGGCGCTCCATCTTGCATAAACCATAATTCATCACTTTGACCTAAATTTAAACGATCAAGTTCAACAAATACTTTTTTTCTTAGTAGCTTTTGGTATGATGACGTTGTTACATTTTCATCAAAAAAGAAAGGTCTTATCACCTCAGTCGCAGTTATACCATACCAAACCATTATTCCTCGTTTGTCCATTGACACTTCTGATCTCACGTTCGGCTGTATCGATGACCAATATCTTGCATGTGATAAGGACACAGAACCATTTAAGAAGAATTTTGCTTCATCGGAAAACCACTTGAAATAAGAACATAGGGTTTTCATTTAACTTCTCGATAAACCAGTTACAGAAATAAACACGATCACCATAATCACTTGCACACAATTCAGAAACCATTCGGACCTTGTATGGTTTTACCTTCAAGTTTCTTAAACTTCTTTGTAGCGTAGTTTTCTTAATACTTAAGCCTAAGCTTCGACGAGCAAGGGATTTCCGCGGTGAACTAGTAACAGATAACAACACCTGTCTTTTTGTTTCTTCTGTAGATACACTTGGAGATCTTCCTGCACTTTTTCTAGATGCAAGATGGGCAGTGTGAAAATAATTGCTGCGGAACTGTTTGTACAGCGGGGGACACTTCTAAATGGTACAGCCATATGGAGATTTACGGCTAAGGTGTACCATTTAGAAGTGTCCCCCGCTGTACAAACGGTGAATTTGCATATCGTGTACTTTTAATCCGAGTTCTTTAACTAGCTATACGGGATCTTGTTGCTCTTGCAGATTTTTCTGATAAAATGTACCATTCAATCACATTAGCACGCTGATCCTGAGTTAAAGACTGCATGATCGAAGGACACTACATTATGAATGCACTCTTAAAGTATACTGGAAACGACAAGTAATTATCAAATGATTAAGCCAGTCTATCCCCGAGATTCACCTACTATGTAATGTACATTTCCGAAGAAGTCAATCTAACCTAGGTGTTGATTACAGACACGAAATCCTATTGAACTGTCAACACGTTAACTGGTAAATCGTTGGTGTATTGCGATAAGAAAAGGTCTGAAACTGGTGTCAGCACACATGAACAAGAAGTTGAGTCAGGAATTAGAGGATGTTTTATAAACAAAAGTTTGTTGACATTGCTTAAAATCAGCTTACAGTGGGACGTCAACAAATGATTCGCACGTGTTCCAGAGCTTCTTAAACACATCTCTTAGCATGCATTTTGAATAGGCCAGAGAGAAGTATGGAAGATAATAAAACAAAGTGGTGTGGTTCTTTAAATGATTTTGGGATCGGGAAGGGGGAATTGAATCACTAAAGTGGTCGCTGGCACATGGAGGTAGCTTCTAAGCATTAATTTTGGTATATTTCCAAATATTTTGACGCTCACTGGAAATAACGAAAGGTTTGAATTTTTCTTACTGCCTATCTTCCCTAATTTGGAGGTTTGGCGTAATAAAACTAGAAACGCATGTACCATCATAGATGAAAGGGGAGGAAGAAGAGGAATGGTATCGTATTTTCTACCTAAAACTGCTTATTTACAGCAAAATTCGTATAAATATAGAGCAAACTGCTTTCCGCATTTTACATTGAAACTCCAGTTAGGCCAATCAAATTTTGAGTTGACGCCACTAAAAGAGATCAACACATGACCATTATAATATTGTCGCTTTAGTTCTTTTTCTAAACAAACATTTTTCGACAATAATGCCAAATTTCACTTTAATAATGAAAAATATTTACCTTCTGTCAGTAGTCCTTGCGTATAAGGACATTCATCACGAATTTCTATTGTTTTATGAAAGGGGATTGTAGCCTAATATCAGTCACTGGTACAGTCCACAGCAAAAAACCTGCAACATGAGCATATATGTTTATTGTGAAACGACGAAATCTTTTGCTCCAAAATAAGTGAGCAGGGGAGGACGCCGAGGTTTCTCCTGGCGTGATTCATGCCACTTAGACGTTATGTTGATTCCCTGTGCTGTTAGTCGTAGTTTCACAATAAACTTACATGCTCATGTTGCAGGTTCTTTGCTGCGGATTGTACATGGAAATAGCATAGGAGCATTAATTCTGTGCGCCTTGCAATTAATTTCAAGCTCATTGGCACTACCAAAATAAAATTTGGAATTTTTATACTTCGGCCCCTGTGCCCTCCAAAGCCAAAAATTACCAATCGCGCCCTTTGTCCCCTGTTACCATAATAACATTTCAGATTTGGAAAATACATACTTTTTATTACAATAACGCCAAATTTCACATTAATCGACCAATAGAAAAAAAGCTTCTTCAGGTATGTCCCTGTTAGGGATATTTATTGTGATTTTTTGTGATTTGTGGAAGGTGGCAGTAGTACCACATCAATCACTGGCACATGCAAGGAGCATCGGAATATTAATTCTGTGTCATTTGTGATTGATTAATCTAATACTCATTCACCCTTCCAGAATAAAATTTGGAATTTTTATAAACATCCATCATTTTGTGTCTCGCCCCCTGTGCCCCCCTAAGGCGGCGCGTTATCAAAATAACATTCCCTATTTGAAAAACGCATACTCTTTTAATACAATGACGCCTAATTTTACATTAATTAAAAAAATACCTTCTTCTCGTATGTCCCTACTAAGGATATTTATGGTGATTTTTTTTATTTTTGAAAGGGGGCTATAGCCCATATAAGTCACTGGCACATGCAAGAAGCATTAGAATATTAATTCTGTGACAGTGGTGAAAATCTGACGCTCACTGGCATTTCCGGAACAAAATTTTGAATTTTTATAAAGATCCATCATCGAGTGTTTCGCCCCCTGTGCCCCCCTAAGGCGGTGCGTTATCAAAATAACATTCCAGATTTGAAAAACGCATACTCATTTGAAACAATGACGCCAAATTTTACATTAATTAACAAAAATACCTTCTTCTCGTATGTCCCTACTAAGGATATTTATGGTGATTTTTTTATTTTTGAAAGAGGGCTGTAGCCCCAGTATCAGTCACTCTTACATGTAAGGACATTGGAGCATTAATTCTGTGACATTTGTGATTAATCTCACGCTTACTGGCATTCCGAAAATAAATTTTGGGATTTTGGTAACATATCACCCACCACCTTTTTACGCCTCTTGCCCCCCCAAAAGGGGGACCTTCGCAAAATAATATTTGAGAGGGCTTTACTAGCTTTGTGAATGAATGTTTTTGCATTTTGTAACAAATACAACTCATTTGCTCCAAAATCTTCACGAATAAATATTGAAAAAAACTGCTTCTAAAATTTAACATTGAATCTCCCATAAGGAAAATGAACTTTCGTGTTTACACCCCTAAAAGGGGGGCTAAACAGCAATTTTCTCTTATTTTCTTTAGAAATTCGAAAAATTCAGATATTTCTCAATAAGAGTGCTAAATTTTATATTAATAGTGTATAAACTTCATCTTCTCCCAGCGCTGTAGAAAATAACACGAATTATGGAACAGTCTGTATACGACATTTGATTGATTAATGGCAGTAGGAAATTACTTTTACAGCAGTGGTTGACGCTATTTGTTAAATAATTATCTACTATTAATATAAATAGTGGAAATCTTTTAGGGTTTATATATTTTCAAAATTTTTGGGTAGGCCCGTGCCTGCCCGGCCTACCTGCTAAAGCCACCACTGAAGTTGACAAAATTTTCGTCTGTCCAAGAACATACATAGACCCGTGTCTTCGCTGGAAACGGATTGGACAGCGTAAGAGCAACGGCGTCAAGGTCAAATGTATAATAAGTCGGCGTGTGTAATAGTTTGTTTTTCTGTTAAAAAAAAAAAAAAAAAAAAAAAAGTAAAAAGGAGACTGAATGTGCCGAAATCAAGTGAGTGTGGAGACTTACCTTTCATTCTGCTAATGGACCTAGTTGGCATACCCCGAATGGGGTGGATACATTTATTTACTTTTATTTTAAAAGGCTCTATGACAGTACAGAACGATGAATGTAAAAGTAGATGTACAGTGTGTAGGTTATGTTTCAAGCCATTGTTGAACACATTACATTTAGTTTCTTTCAAGTGCATTCAATTTTTTGCTTGTATTATTATACGAGAAGAAGTCGGAAACTAAAGGGACTTGAGAAAAGGTACACTTATTCTAATGATAGAAAACTGAAACAGACATTATTTTCCTACATAATCTCCCTGCACTTCAACGCACTTTTCCCAACGTTTTATAAGTTTTTCGATTCCGTCGAAAAAAAAAAAAAACTTTTTTCGGTTGTACTTGTAACCAATTTTGCATCACATCGATGACTAGCCAATGGTTGCCGTTTAAATTTTCTTAAGAGTCTTCATCCCGGCGAAATTAACATACCGCTAATTTTACAGTAATTATGTGATATCTTCAAATAGATAAAAGATAATCGAAATGTGGAACAAGAGCGCCCTAGACAATATAATTTTACATGAGATACCGTTATCACGACTTCTTATCTGCTTTTGATTTCGAGCCATTTTGAAAATCGGCATTTATTTTCGCGTTTCTAAACAGCTGAAAACGGAAAGCCACTAGGTGACTTGTGATAACGGTACCTCACGCAAAATAATATTGTCTAGGGCGCTCTTGTTCCATATTTCAATTATCTTTTATCTATTTGAAGATATCACATAATTACTGTAAAATTAGCGGTATTTTAATTTCGCCGGGATGAAGACTCTTAACTTCTGGTGATGATGAGCGTTTCCAAATCATGCTCGCAGCCTTACTTTCCAGTACGTGATGATGTACCCATCGTTGACGTGGATGGATTGTCCGATTTTTCCCCGTCACATAAAGAAGTTCTTCCCTGTTTGAAACACTCTATCTATTTGTAGATCTTGCTTCGCGATAAACAGCTGCCACCATACTGCACTTACATTTGACGAATAATTTCCTCAGGTTTAACACCTTCCGCAAACAAAAAGCGAATCACTGCCCTCATTTTCCTCTTTGGCGCAGATCGACAATAGAGCTGCCATGTTTAACAGTCTGCTACACTCCAACGACTAACGCGGGAATAATAGTGACATGTTGCATAGAAATGTTGCAGACGACACTGGATACTAGCAGTGTTGCCAAATTCAAGTGCGAGAAATTGCAGGTCCCTTTACTTTTTTGACTCCCCCTCGTATTTGAGTATTTCGTGAAGTGTGATCTTTAAAATTGTTGAGAATCCTTAATTACAAATAAATCTACCAACTTGGAATTGCTACGTTTTATTATTCGTTCATTAAAAAAAAAAAAAATCCAACTCAAATCCTGGAACTATCAATAGATGATGGTTACACATGTGAACTTCGTGCAAACACTTTATATAAAAGAACGGAAAGAAAGAAGAGAGGAAAACCAAGCAACGTTATAGCAACTTTTTTGTGGATCGATCGCTCCGCTTTTTTCATTTTGGCAAATGTTTACGACGACGTAAATTCATACCGTAAATCCCATTTCGTTCACTAAGGCCAATATTTTCCAGCAAAATTAAACTCAGTGCATAAAAACCATTACAAACTTGCTTCTTTTGCGCGCGCACTTACACACACACACACACACACACACACACGCGTGTGTATATATACACACATTACGTAGAGTTCGTCCCTTTTTGTCTAGCACATAAAAAGCTACACTTTCTTTATATTTATTTTTTTAAAAATATATTTTTCTTAACAGAATGTGGCAAACTGTATGTAATTTATTTTTATTAGATTTCTTTTTCGTGATCTGAATTTTTATTTCACAGCCTCTTTGCATGTTTATGAGTTTGAAAAGAACTTTTTTTTCCTCGTAGCAATTTCGGCAAATGTAGCGCATTGGAGAGAATTACTACACTCTCGGGCCAGAGTTCACTCGAGTACTAAAAAAGAATTTTGATCTTTCTAGTGGATTCTCTCAGGAATCAAGGCTCGAATTCAATCCGGTTTCCTTTCTGAGAGAAGTTTTTGTACGAATGGATCTCACTCAAAAAATTAGAGACTTTGCACTTCTGGGGTAGTTAATAGTCATTATCGAGGCTATTTTGTAACAGTCACCCTCAAGATTTAAAAAAAAAATCCCATTGTTTTCGTATTGAACAAACTCCATGGCTCTGGATAAGTAGAGTAACAAAAAAACACAGTTCTGACCAGAGCAGAATGAAATATATTAAAAACTGTAACATTGTAAGTATAGTTTTTAATATATTTCATTTTGTTTTCGTATCTAGTGGATATTACGTCAGTATTTACATCCGAGGCCATGGAAAATTGTGGTGGACAACATCGTGTCCGCGGATTTTCTCGACTTTCTCCTGTTTCCTCCCATACTGTGTGGTATCCTCGGGGATGCGGCACAGGACCGACACTTCACAGGATCGACACGGCATACGACCGACAATTCAGCTCAGAAACCTGTTTCGGTCCTGTGCCGTGTCGATCCTATGCCGTTTCGGTTCTGTGCCGTGTCGATCCTATGCCGTTTCGGTTCTGTGCCGTGTCGATCCTATGCCGTGTCGATCCTACGCCGTGTCGGCCCTACGCAGTGTCGGTCCTGTGCATGTAACCCGTATCCTCCTCTTCCTCACGCAAATGAGTTTCCATATAAGGTTGAAAGGAGAAACTTTTGCTTTGTTCTGTCCTGATCTACTTTTGGGACAACAAAATTTCTTTACATTCAGGACTATATAAAGCTTGCGAGCTCGGAGCTAAGACGATGTGGTTCTCGGAAGAAAGTGGCTAATCGGACGTAGCTGATATATACTGTACACATAGTTACGTTGTACTAAGTACCAATAAAAGAGCAACTTCGATTTCCAGATGTGAATAAATTTACATCCAATATATTTTGATATGACTAATGTTACCTGTAGGATTCTGGATAGACAAATATATTACATACACATCATTTTCTTGCAGCTATTTTCTCTTAATAATTCTTTCATCCAACTAAAAGCAAAACAGGAAAAATAAATGGATTAAGTTACAAAGTTGGGCGTCCGTTTCTAGAAAAAAATTTGAAAATTTACCGTTAAGAAATGAATAATTTGGTTGTTTGTGTGCTTGATAATGTATAAGGAGAGCGAAGGTTGTGCTTATTTTCTTATATAAGCGGTTCTAAACGTGGAACTATTTAGCAAGCGGAAGGAACTACTTGGAGAAAGGTTACTGCATGATAGCATTGTGGGAATGTAATCAGCATTTGTTTTATAAACATGGCTGCAGGTATACAAACACGCAGCCCTGGATATAACATTATTACAGTTTGTGAAACAGTAAGGTGATAATCAGGAAAATCTATTAAAAGTAAGTCAAAGTAATAGCCTAATAAATCTAATAATAATTGTAAAAATGTGGTAAGCAAATAACTGTAAAGAAACGTGAAGAAAGTTACAATTTTCAATTTAACAGTAAATAACATAACCAACATGACGGCAAGATTTTAAATTTTAGTTGTAATAAAGAGAAAACAACGTGCCCTGCGGGGCTCTAACCCGCCTTCATTCGCTAACGCTCGCTCGGCAATACTAAATATTAAACTTTGGTACAGAAAGGAACCAATTATTAGCTTTTAGCCAAAAGCTAGGCGGACGACAAACTTCACAATAAATGCCAAATAAATATTTGCAATATATATTATAGCGTAAATATTTTGATGCCTAAGAATAAATAATACTGTCAACGAAGTAATTATTTCTCACTTTTTTGCTCAACGAAGACAATTTTTATCACTCCACCCTTCCTTATTTAGTTTTAGTTATAAAACTTTCCAATCTAAGTACAGATAAAGAATACCATAGCTTATTACTAGAAACATTAAAACAGAATGGAATGTGAATTTCATTGCATATAAACACAAAATACTTAACAAACAATAAATGAAAACACACAAGTAACAAATTAACATACTGTTGGCAGATAACAAATAATAATAAACATAAATCAGTCAACATTGAAACACTGAAATAAAAATGAACATCTAGAAATTAAGGTGCATCACTAGATATTCTCGGTGCTATACTAAACCGTGCTTGAATAGTGCGGCGTTGCCAGATAGTGTCGAGTGTTTACTGATGCCAGATAATAAAGGGAGTAATCATGGAATTCTGTTTGGATACTTAATGGAGAAATTAGTTTTCGACCCTTACCGCAATTCCGCTTCTCGAACTGCAACGCTAGAATCCAGGAATTTTCTTATTGCGACTACTACAGTAAACGTACAAATTTGGCAACAACGCATTATGGCGTTCTGCACAAGTTTCGTCTCAAAATATATTTCCTTACATGTAAATTAATATTTAAATAAAATGTGGAACATAACACGAGATACGGTCAAACAATATATCTATTTCGTAATAAGATAGTTACTTTAAAATACTTTACACGTACATATAAAAATTTCATAAAACTGAACACTTTTAGTAAGATCTAACAGCAAGTGCCATCTTGTGTAAACAAACGAATCAAATATTTTCTTTTATTTGTTATCTTTTTCGATATCAGAAGACACAACCAAATGAATCAGTGTCTTGCTAATGTGTTTACCGCAGTCTTTGTAACATCATATAGGTATACATAATTATGGGGCCACCCTGTATTTTACAGAAATGATAACAATAAAGTAGCAATGTGAAACTTGAGAATATGGTTAGATTTTACTGTTATCCTGCCTACTAATTTATTGCTATTAGAAACCGATAGGATGGGCTTATATCTGCGAGATGCTTGTTTCGTGAAAATACGTAAGTAAATAACCTTTTGTAATACTGGTATATGACTTTTCTTAAAAATCCTTTACTGACTGTTGTAGGGATCTATGTATTTATACGCACACCAGTCGCGAAAGAGTTAAAAAGTCATTGCCCCCCCCCCCCCCCCCAAAAAAAAAACATGTCTGGAAGAAACACTGGTACCGTGTATACGTGGTATCCAGAATTCTAATCGTTACTCTAAGCCTTTACTTCAGTTCCGTATTTTTTTAAACTTCGTTATAGCTCTTTACTAAGTTCACCTTTACATTTTGTTTATTAGTAAAAATTTAGATAATGAGTACCGGTATCAGAAATTTAAAATAAGTAAGCCAAATAGTATTTACAAAATGATATTATATGAACTAATAGTTGATTTCAAGACCCTGCGTAGAGGGTATAATTTGGGCACCCAACAATTGTGACGTCATAAACTGCACACCCAAATTTATATTCTATAAGAAAGAGGTTTGAAAACGGTTATTACTTTATTTCCGACTTTTTTTAAAATAGTACCTGTCCCACTTTGTTTTTTCTTTTTAAATATTCTTCATGGTCAAGCTAACCGGGGAGCCTTAACGGAGTTGAACACCAGTGCCATCTTTGATTTTTAGCCCAATACAGATAATAATTATAAGGACGTTTAACTAAGCTGCATTAAGAAATCAACACAATTCACATTTCCACGTATAAATCAATGGATTTGAAAAATAAAAGATCGCGTATCTACTCGATACACTCTTTAAATAAGAGAAGAAAGGAACTGGCTACCCAAGTCCTGCTGTCCTAGGCAGGGTTCAAAATCGAAATAATTGGAAGCGGGATAGAAACGGTAGTTTTTTTCTTTTAAAAAACTTTTTACACTGGAATGTTTCTACATGCAGAGTTCACATATTTGAACGTCCATAATTACTAAACTAGCTAAGATTAAGAAAATCGTTAATAACAAGTCCAGTCATTAATTAGGTCTGCATGTGAAATATATGTTAATTGGGCCTATATGAATTACTGTAGTTAATTTCTAAGCTTCTAACAATAGTATCATATTATTTACGCCCACCCCAGTAACTTTTTTACTGAGGGGGTTGGGAATTTTCTTCCAAAAATATTGAATGGGGGGAATTTCCTTTCATTCCGTCCAGGATTTCGTACTCTGATTTTAAAGTAAAGATCCCTTCTAAGATTTCCAGATTTTTCGGGACGAAAGGCAAGCGGACCATCGAATGAAAATTTCCACTAAAAGCCCTGATTCTCTATGGAAATTTAGAGTATGGTTATACACTTCCTTTTGGTTAAAATACTAGAATTAAGTAAATAAAGGTCAACATACACTATCAACTGAATAATTAATACAAGCAGTATATTTTTAAAAAAAATATGGCACGAAAGATAGTATGTTTTGGAGAAAAAAACGGGACATTTTGAGTTTCGAAAAATTTTTAGGAGGCGCAGGCCAGATGATGTAAATCCAGAACTCCCCCACTTAAGAGTCTTCATCCCGGCGAAATTAAAATACCGCTAATTTTACAGTAATTATGTGATATCTTCAAATAGATAAAAGATAATCGAAATGTGGAACAAGAGCGCCCTAGACAATATTATTTTACATGAGAAACCGTTATCACGACTCACTTATCTGCTTTCGATTTCGAGTCATTTTGAAAATTGGCATTTATTTTCGCGTTCCTAAACATCTGAAAACGGAAAGCCACTAGGTGACTTGTGATAACGGTACCTCACGCAAAATAATATTGGCTAGGAACAATACGCTCTTGTTCCATATGTCAATTATCTTTTATCTGTTTGAAGATATCACATAATTACTGTAAAATTAGCTGTATTTTAATTTCGCCGGGATGAAGACTCTTAAGTTGGGGATTCTGGGAGCCCCGTCTCCTACTCCTAACAGTGCTAGATATTTACCTTAGAATTTGCCGTTAGGCATAACATCACCCACTTGCATACGCCGCACCTACGTCCACGTTGGCGCAGACGCTGAGAGAACTTCAAAAATTGTGTCCGCTCCGGGAATTGAAAGCTGAAATAAAATCACAAGTAGAGCATTTGTTTGTTATTCGTAAACATTTGAGTTTGCTTTATTTTTTGCAGCGAAGTGGTGTATATATATATTTATATGAAACGCACCTAGCATGTTTCTAGTACGGTAATTATTTAAAAAAAAAAAAAAAAAAACTCCCCATTATTACAAAAACATATGTGCAGCTTAATTTTACAGCTGTAGTTTGTCTGGTCTTTTCCCATAAAAGCATGAATTAACCAAAACAATATATGGCGTTGTTTTGAAGGAAATATTTTCTGTGCGAGGCAGGCAGGCTGGCTAGGCAACAAACCTCCAGATGATTTGATGGGTAGCAAAAGGCACCAGGTGTTCAAATCACCGCGGTGCAATGTTGCCACATTGAACAGAATACATTTTTCTTTTCCCGTTGTGTAATATATTTCTGTTTGTCACTGTGGCAGTGATTGAGTATGTTTATACATTATGTTACCTTTTTTCCCCCTGAATTTTTGTAAAGTAAAGAAGAATAGTTGGAGTAGGGTATCGGGATTTGTTTTTCGTCTTTTGAACATTCCTCGAAAGTTAAGCCGTGACTCACTATCGGACACTCATATTTCTTAAAATCTGAAATTGTTTTGAATAGGGGTTCAAGTACATTTAGAGCAGCCATAATCTAATTATTATTTTTTTTTTTTCGGTTTGAGAAAATTAAATACTGTCCCGTTGAGCTGAGTAATAACAAACAATATTTGGACGCACTTTTTTGTCATATCACTACAAAACTTTATTATTTTTTATTGTAATATACCTCGTTATATGTTCATGTAATAATATTACTTTTTGGTCCTGACTGACAGTAAATACCTATACTTCTGGTGAAAGGGTCCCCGGTTTAATCCCAGCTCGTGCCAAGTGAACCTTATTGTAGATAAACACCTTGTTGGGGGGGGGGTCATTGAAAATGTCACGGAAAATTTCAAAGATTTTCATTGAAATATAATGGATCTTTTGAATCAGGAACCACAAAATATTTGAACAATCCCTAAATCGAGTTTTCGTACTTTTTACGGAATAAGCACATCATACTGAGTTAAGATAGTTTGGGTTTGACTACACTATATGTAGTTCTCCAGATATAAGGCATACAAAGAAAATTTTGATTGAAATATATTTTGGATGTTTTTATCCAATAAGCTTTTGCTGCAACTTTTTTTTTTTCTCTCTAATAAGTGACTCCTTTTAGCTATTGAAATTATGTCCACCCTAAATACAGTGCTTTCACGAGTAGTTTCGTCTCGTAAATACGAGCTTAAATAATAATAATAATAATAATAATAATAATAATAATAATAATAATAATAATAATAATAATAATAATAATAATAATAATAATTTGTTAAATGTAAACAGAACTTTTAAGATTCTAAGCACGATTGTAATCTATAGTGTGCAGAAGCCGGAAGGCTTGCACGCAACAACTCGTTATGAATAATAGCTACGTACAGTATATGGGTTTGGATGCATATTTTGTTTTACGCTTCCCCTTTCATTACAGTGTAGAAGGATGGTACAATTTCTAGATTCACATATATTAGGTTCTTTGTGTTTATGGAGACTCCCACAGTAAAGAATGCTATCCTCTCTTCTATCTATATATCAGACGTACATGGCAGAGCCAGGGCCGGATTAAGGGGGGGGGCTTAGGGCCCCGGGCCTCCAGTTGGATAAGGGCCTCTACTTTGGTCAAAATCTCAACTGGCTAATCTAAAAAGAATCATGAAGATACAATCATCACCATAAAATAAAATATGACCAAAAATTTTAAACATATTCCCTTAACTTTCATTCTGTACTTTCTAAAAATGTATTAGCAGGAGCCACATATTTTTTTCAAGTTCCGGGCTTCCAGATGGGTTAATCCAGTCCTGATAGAGCCTACAATTCTTTGTAATGTCAACTTGATAATGCGCCTTCAATAAAATAACATATTAATTTACATATATATATATATATAGTTTAATTGAAGATCAACTCATTACTCTCTTAACATACTTTTCATCAATTTACACGCTATATAGGTAATTAACACACTCATTACATCTCATTCTACTATTTATATCTGTATTCATTTCCATTCTTATTTTTATGTTATTAAAATCATATTTATCCCGTTATATTTAGTAGAGGGCTATTTTAACAAGACGCACTTGAATCATCTCCTTAACACATATACATATAGGCATCCAACAATTTATCGGTTACTCTGCTTCTTGAAACTGCACATTATGTTATCCGATAGACTAATTTTACTCAAAATATAAAATACGAACTACAATTGGTATAGCTTCGATGTCCGATTCGAGGCTTACATATTTGTAAAAACCCACACTTCTAAAATACATATTCCCAACTAATTCACAAAATGTTTCTTTCACCACACATATTATTCCAATTTGTTCATCAATTTCGATTCGGAAAAATTGTAATTTGTTCTAGATGTGGGGATTTCTAAAATCATCTGATACGGACTGGTGTCCCTTTAAAACATTCTTAAGAGATGTTTTGTAATGCGTCGCTCAGCTATATAATAGCGGCGCATTACAATTTCCTTCTGTTATATAATATTAGGATGGTCCTTATTCGACTTCCGAGTTGTTTTTGCATCATCTTCTAAAATGATTCTATATCAGGTCACAGTAAACCCATGAGAAAAATTAGCTCAATTGAATATTAAATGATGTCCCAAGCGGTCTCAAGTTTTCAATGCGTTTACAGTATACAATATGAGGCAGAGGTACCGTGTAAGTCTAAACCGACTAGAGAAACACCATATCCTGGATACGAGTAATGAAGGCAGAACGGCATCTTATTACTGTGTAATACTATCATGGCAGCCATCTTGGATTCAGGTCCAAAATTTTTAGTAGGATGATTTCACCACAGACACACGTGTGACGTTATTTCTAACATGTCTCAGTCATTTAACAATTATTATCTTCACAATTACTATCTTCATTAAATTACAATTTTCTTTTCAAATTTACAAGCTACCTTTACCTGCATCGGCGCAAACCTGTCTTCAAAATTGGGAGACGGGAAAGACCGTTCCCATTTTTCTTTTAAGCCGTAGTGATGCGCACGAGACAAGATTTGTGGCTGTCTCGTCTCGAAAATGTGCTATAAAAGTGTTGTCTCAACTCGAAAAATGTATATTTTACTATTGGAAGAGCCGTGTCTCGACTCGAATTTTGTCAGGAAAATCCTGTCTCGACTCGTCTCGTGCGCATCCCTATTTAAGCGATGTTTAAAATATTTATGAAATTAAAAAAAAAAAATGCTGTGGTAGATCAAGAGAGCAGAGTTCGTCTTCAGCATTGGGAGGCGGGCAGATTTGAATCTTATTCTGGGGCGAGGGATTGAGGCTTATAATACGGTAGATAAATCTGATTTCTAAGGTAAACCTGTTGTATATTATACAGCAAGGGATATCAATTTCATCTCACTTTCCTTTGTGGCTGTCGGATACAAATCATCGCATTTATCCTCTCCCCAAAAAATAACATTTCAGATTGGATTATTGGGGGACAATCCTCCAGTTCCAAGATTGTCGGAACATGCCCCCTTCATTCCCTCGGAATTTACGCCAGTGTTTACCTCATACATACTGTAAGTGCATTCAAAACTTGAGGTCTCCATGTAATGTTATTCAACTGAGCTAATTTTTCTCATGGATTACTTTGGCTTGATATAGAATCATTTTAGGGAGTGAGAGACTAAAGAAATATCTGGAGTAATTTATAGCATATTCTATGCTACATATAAATAGATACGCAAGCATTTTTTTTTTTTTTTTTTGCTAGCTTGAGTTTTAAAAAAATCATATATAGGACGGAATAGATTCATTCGTTCGTTATATATTGGTCGCTCGGAGAAGCATTTGCTGAGGCAGGCAGAGCGATGCGATCCAGCAAGGCAAGCAAGCAAGCAAGCAACTTCGATTTAGCTGCGGGGCTTGCTGGGCATAGCGACCATCAAATAATGCAATTTGGCGGCCCGGGATCGTAACAAAGGCAGAAGCAATATTCTCACTAGGCGCTGCAGCATTGCATAATTAATAGTTGACAGAAGCTTTTTTTTTTCTCCTTCTTTCTTGTTACTACTATTTCCCTTTCCCCTCTTTAGGGTTGCCAACTTTGAAAAAAAAAAGGCACCCCCTCAAAATTCCCTATTTATATTGGTCTAAGTGTGAAGTATCTCTGTTCGGACCCATCCACGGGAAGGAAATGTACTACTGTGAACAAAATAAATTAGCACCTATACATTCTGCATATCCTTAGTATATTCACTAATAAGTTTAATAGATCCATTGTGCTATAAATGAGAAACTGAAGTCGCCATTGATCATTTTATTTTATTTACCAGTAAACTGCCACTTCTTTAAAATTATCGAAACAGATTTACAAAAGTATATTAATCTTTACTTGACAATTTTGGATTTGGAAAGTGAAATTTGCCGAGCTCTTTCGTGGCTAAGCGGTTAATGTACGTTTCTTTGGCGTGGGAGACCCAGGTTCGATTCCGGCGGGAGCTCATGTAGTTCGGATTCCACGTTAATCAGTAGGTCTCATATCATATAGCCTCGCTGCTGAAAGTGATGTTAAACTTAAAATCAACTCAACTACAGGAAATTGCTTTAAGAAGCCCTTTTCCACTCTCAATAAATGAATAAAGTTCCTTGCAAGTAAATTTTAAATTTTTCCCTGGTACAGTCCTGTCATCTCTTTAAAATTATCTAAGCAGATGAACAAAATATATCAATCGTTGATAGATGGTGAAAGGTGACAATTTTGAATTTGCAGAATGAAAGTTACTTTTAAATCTTTACTTCGAAGTAGATGAAACTGCTTCGAACTAGATACAAATTTGAAATAACAAGTCATAAAGAGGCTGGTAAGAAGTTTGTACCGGTCACCGGCTTTCATCAAAATAACAGCAAAATATTTCCGGCCAGGCCGGGGAAAATCCGGCCAGTTGGCAACCCTACCCCCTCTTCCTCCTCATCCATGGGTTCTAGTAGGTTCCTTTTTAGTAAGCATAGAAGAATGATGTTGCATAGAAAATGATTTCATTATCTATTTCTTTTGTTGGTTTTGCTAATGTGATTTTTTTTTTTTTAATGTTTGTTGTTTCAAATGGAGGTAGGGAGGGTTGGCATAAGCAAAGTTTTCAGAGATTGCTAAGGCTATATATCATGCAGATAAAACAGTTGTGTTCATTTCAAAAGCAACTTTAGCTTGCTTCTGCTGAATGTTAAATAAGCTACTGAACAGGAAGGCGCAAATGACACATAGGCTATGGGGCGGTTTTCAGAACAGGAAGACTATTGCAATTGTGGTACTATGCAAACATGGTCCAATTGTTATGATAATCATTGCAGTTTGAGAAAGAAAAACAGCATAAAATAATGAACGCAATGCTCGTCTTATGTATTTTATTTATTTTATCTGACACATTCTTTTGTTACGTAAAAATAAATTGTTTTTTAGTTTCTAAAGGATCATCCAAATCTAAATGCAAATAAATAAAGGAAATGTAATTATATTCTGCTTGCAGTCGGCAAATTCTTCATTATTAGAGAAATAACTTTCTTTCTTTTTTTGAGATAGCTACAGGAATAAAGAAATGCTTTATATAATTATTTATATAGTATAATTGGATATTTAAGATTCACATTTGACGAGGTTCCTGTATTTTGCGTTCTTATATAATACCAAGGTTAAAAAGGACAGAAGCTTACTATGAGCGTGGGCTATGAACTGTGACCAAGACTTGTCATGACGAGTGCACAACTCGTAGTATAAACCATACAGCATGGCGATTGCGCAGACTCACAATATGTCATACCCCATGGCGAGTGCACAGACTCATAGTATATGCCATACCCCATGGTAAGTGTACAAACTACTATAGCCCACCCCATGGTAAGTGTACACAAACTACTATAAGTCATACCACATGGTGAGTGCACAGATTCACAGTTTAAACCATACCCCATAGTGAGTGAACAGACTCAAGCATACTCTATGGCGAGTACATCGACTCATATAAGCCATACTCACTTCACTTATCCCGTCTTCAAAACAGGGCCACACAACTGGTCTCGACAAATTTTGACTGAATTTAATTCAGATGGGAAATATAATTTTGGTTAATAGGCGATATTAACTGCGGTAAATATGCTCTCAATACTCGGTGTTTGTTGTTGAGCACGGGACCAGAAGTGGCATATTTTTAAATTTTAAGATGAAACGAGAAACATTACAATTCTCATCTCGTTTTCGAGAACGAGACATTTCTCGAATCTTCTGGACAACGTTAGCTCGCCGAAATATTAGATCTCAAACACTGTTGTTAAGTGTTACGTGATTCATAATATAAATTGGTAAAGATCACAATGACGATAATTTATGAACGTTTGAAAGAAATGCAAGTCCTTGCACAATATACTTCAGTAACAAACCTGGTTTAAATGGTATATCCCATCTTTCGTAAATCTCTCGTGACATGGAAGGATTCTGAAAACTTTAAGATGAAATTTAAGAAAGAAACCAGAACATAAATTTACAATACGATGCAGGAAAATGTTTTCGAGAATTGAGACGAGACGAGACAACGTTAGTGCTCGTCTCATCTCATGTGCAATATTATTAGTACTATAATATCAAATATTAATATAGTGGCCCCGCGTAGCGTAAAAAAAATGAAATGAAATCTTTGAGTCTTACGTCCCACGGTTATGCCGGTTAGGCTAAAGGAGACGCTGATGATGAGTGATGAATGAAATGGTGGAATGAAGAAAGTGGGAAGAAACGGGAGAATCCTGAGAAAACCCACGCACACGGTGTTTGTCCACCACAAAGTCCACTTGGCGAGGGCTGGGATCGAACCCGGGATCCCAAGCACCAGAGGTGAACGCTCTACCACTGAGCCACCGCGGCCCACACGCGTAGCGTATACGCTAACGTCCTTACCTTTGGTGCGAGCGGTCCCAGGTTCGATTTCTGGCGGGGACGCTCGGTCGAAAAAGTGTGAAGCTTTTTTTTCAGCCCAGCTATACTGATTGAGGTTTTCCTGGATTTTCCTCATTCACACCAGTCAAATGCCGGGATGGTACCTAACAAACAGGTCCCAAGTCGCTTCCTTCCTTCCCCAATTCTTTCTCCGGACGGTGTGATTCGCCGAGGGACGTCATCCCTTGTAGGTGACGGGTTAACATGGTCATAGGTGCCGAAAGCTCAAAAATCTAAATCTTAATCTTAAAATTTAAATATATTAAGTGCTTTAATGTATGAGCAAATCTAATGTGTTTTACATGCATTTCAAAGAACTTAACCCCCTTTTAAAAATCCAAGGAGGAGTTCCTCCTTTTCTCCACCCTACGGACAACTACGAGTGTGGTATGTAGGGATGCGCACGAGACGAACCGAGACAGGATTTTCCTGACAAAATTAGAGTCGAGACACGGCTCTTCCAATAGAAAAAATATACATTTTTCGAGTCGAGACGTCTGTTTTACAGCACATTTTCGAGACGAGACAGCCACAAATCTTGTCTCGTGCGCATCCCTAGTGGTATGAATTATGTTTCATGTGTGTTATATCTAGAGACCGGATGTTTAGACATTAAAAACCTGGGAAATAGGCAGGCAAATAGGCACTTAAAACTTTAAAAATAGGCAGCATAATAGGCACTAAAATAACTCGAAATATGGCGATAAAATCTTAATATAATTTAAAAATAAATTGAAGTCATAATTAATGTTCAAAGAATATAGAAATATGCCTGTTTTCTAATAACTTCTTTTACTGTATATAGAAAAACGAAACTTGACATGTATTTTATGTATATTTAGTAAATACATTCTATACAGCCAGGGGCGGCTTTAGGATTTTAATTTTGGGTAGGCCCGCTCCGCCGCTTATGGATACATAGTCTACACACATTTGATTGATTAATGACAGTAGGAAATTTCTTTTACAGTAGTGGTTGATGCTATTTGTTAAGTAACTATCTACTATTAATATAACTAGTGGGAAATGTATTTACTCTTTATTGTATCATTTAGCGTTTATACATTTTTAAAAACTTTTAGGTAGGTCCGTGTCTACTCGGCCTACCTGCTAAAGCTGCCACTGTATACAGCACTTTATCACAACATATAACAGTCCAAATTCTATACACTTTATCAGTACACTCAGCAGTCGAAAGTTTTACATTACTTTATCAGTAACATAGCAGTCCAAAGTTTTACGGCAAGTTATTACTACAAACAGCACTTACATTTCTCGAAAGTTGCAGTTGTCCGAGTTCTCGTGATATATTAGATTATATATATTTTCCCAATAAAGTCTTATTTTGAAGAAATCGCATAGAATAGGCAATATTAGGCACTAAAGCAATTATTTAGGCAGGAAGGGGCGAAATAGGCAAAATAAAATTGGCTTAAATTGAAATTACAACCCCCCATATAAACTTTAAAACGTTATTTTCGATCATATTTTTAATATTAAAGAATAGGCATTTTGCCTAACATCCGGTCTCTAGTTATATCCTTTATGAGTATGTTAATCATTATAAGGTTTCACATTATATTTAGAAACGTTAATTTAAAAATAAAAGCAGAGATATGTAAAGTTCCGCTGTTGTCATTTCCAGTTATGAGACCTGAGGCTTTTCAGCCAATTAAAAAGCTAAAAATATAGTTAAAAATCGAAAGGGATAAATAATTAAATATATTTATAAACGCAAACAAAAATAATTATAAACAAATGAAATGGAAAACAGGACGCAATTCATGTTGGAAAAATACCTTTTGACGTTTTATTGACGTTCAATACGAGATTCTAGAGTGCGCTCTTTGATTCTTCCTCTTCTCTCTCCCATTCCCTCGTTCCGTCCACCACAATAATTTATCTTTTGCTACTGTTATCTTTTTCTTTCTCATGAACTGTAATGTTTAATTGTTGAACGATATTGTCTGCATTGCATTCAATTATTATCTCTGAGTCACGGGTAGTGCTTTTTTTTTTTTTTTTTTTTTTTTTTTTTTTTTTTTTTGCATTTATGCTTCTATCTCTCACTGATTGAATCCGAATTAGTCGATCACTTTTTAATTCATTCACAGTGATACCCCCTCCCCGCATATCCTCACTCTTCCCTATCGCTCATACTCACACAAAAGCACGTATTCAGACAAGTAACAAAAAAAAAAAAAAAAAAGTGAGAAATAAGACTATGATGACAGATACCATCTCTATTCTTGTGTACGAATCATTCAATTGTAGTGTACTCTGTTCTGTCATACAAGCCAAATCAAAATGTTGGATTCGATTTCAGAACAGAGCTCCTTCGAGGCTAAGCGGTTAGCGTACGCGCATATGGCGTGGGAGACCCGGGTTCGATTCCCGGCGGGAGCTCATGTGGTTCGGATTCCACGTTAATTAGTAGGTTCACGTCTCATATAGCCTCGCTGCTGAACGGGACGTTAAACTCAAAATCAACTCAACTCGATTTCAGAACAGGGGACTGCGGTGGCTCAGTGGTAGAGCGTTCAGCTTTGGTGGATGGGATACTTGGTTCGATTTCAGCTCGCGACAAGTGAGCTTGTGATGGACAAACACCGTGTGCGTGGGTTTTCTCGGGGCCCTCCCGTTTCCTCCAACTTTCTTCATTCCACCATTTCATTCATCACTCATTATCACCGTCTCCTTTAGCCTACCCGGCATAACCATGGGACGTAAAACTCAAAGATTTCATTTCATTTCATTTTACATAAGCTCCTCGTCATTCCTCACAACATCTGTACATGTCCCTTTACAGACATAAGTGAAAGATGTCTTGATAAAAATCGGCAAGGGGTACCATAAAGGGGAGATTTTTCGATTATTTTATCAATGTCTCGCCCCGTTTGCAAGACTTGAACTTACTTCCGGTTGGATTTTCTAATTCATGTATGATCAGTATTTCCTTTCTTCTCACATGCAATATGTAATAAGCAAATACATTACACACACAATTAATTGCATCAGTGATATATGTTGTTTATTGGGCAGATCACTCCAAACAATAAAGATTAATCTTAGATTAGAGAAATGGTAATAATTTGGCCATGAGACGAACGCCTGAGAGATATGCAACCCCTGCATACTTCATTGTTGTGTTGGAATGTATAACTCGTTTGATATAATGTTTTACTTTTTTAAAAATTTCAACACTTCCAGTGTACCTCTAAAAAAAATGTAATAAATAACTGCCACGTTTTAAAAATATTCAATTAGAACTGGACAATCTACTTAAAATTTGGAATCGACCAGCGAAAACTGCACGTGTGGTTTTCGAGATCTCATTGTTGAAAGGATTGGAGACAAACATATGAATTTTTCTTCGGAGACAAACATATAATCCTATCATTTTAATATATAGATTATTTGTTAAGCAATTACATGGAACTAAAAAGTTTCTTAACAGAAATAATTTCTTCCTAAGTAATTGATACATAAAATGTTCACAACTAATATATGAAAACTCATCAAAACTTCCGGATCCTGCCCACAACTTTGAGACGGGTGATCCTTTTAGGAAAAGAATTGGTTTGCGTCGGTAACATATAAGTTGTTGCCTCAAATCAAGTGATAAATCTTTCTAATGGAATCCACACAGTCTACAGTTTCTTTTCATCTAAAGTACAGAGTAGGTCTTAGTTGCAGCAGCGAGAATTAGTACGTCATGTCATTCATTTTATTACTTATTTAACATTTAAAAACTATGGCGCATTACCGACTAAGCAGAACTCGAAAGGAGGTTAATTCGGCCCATTTAAAGGCTACATTGAGGGCCCCCGCATTGCGAGGTTTTTGCACTATAGTAACTACGACCCTCTACAGAATCTGTACTAATTACGATTAGTATACGCACAAACAAATAGGTGGCGCTTCATTGTAATAGATGGCGCTACCGTGCAGACAATTTGCAGATTTAAAACTGTTATGACAATTGTAATTCCAAATTAAGCTGTCAGTTTTTCACAAGTAAATTCTGAGATTCCCGACTGCTGCGCGTTCAAAACGAATGCGGCGTAATAATATAGCCCAAACAAAACATTGCAGGAAGAACTCTAACTGAAACAAAGAACACTAACTAAAACAAGGAATAACCCTCACTAAAACAAAAGAACATTACCTAAAACAAAGAATACTAACTATAATATATTTGAAATAATTAAATGGAAAGAATGCAGTTTTTAAGTAATATCGTCGTAATAGTTTTAAATTTGTAAACTGTGTCTGCTGCACACTAGCACCATCTATTGAAATCAGACAGGCAGACAGTGCAGCTAGAGGCATCTATTACCCTAATAGGTATTAGGCTGATGCACGGACACGTTTGTCTGTTATCAACAGAATAACTTAAAGTTCCATGTATTGTAAAGTGGTCCAATTGAACGCATTTTGCCCAACAGTTTTTTTTTCTTTCTACTTTTTGATTATATTGACAGTTCAGACTTAATAGTGTCGAGTAGGATACATGAATTCATTTAGGAAAAAAAAAAAAAAGCGTACAAATAATTGCACATTGAAGTTGAAATAAAACTATGTTTATATTACATTTCCAAATTAGAATTTCGGATATTCACTGAGAACATAACATTTGTATATTGAGAAATGCTCAGGCCAATTTACATTAATAGGACTTTAACGTGGTAAAAAAAAATAAAAAAATAGTATGTGTTTGTTTATACTATAGCCATATAAACTTGCAAATTATTGACCGTATTCTTACAAATTACTGCAAATTTAGCTGTAGTTTACTGGAAATTGGGAACGAGACAAATACGCTTGAAATTGCATCCAACATCCACCGTTAACCACCATTTTTCTCCTCTTATGGTGTTGGTACCTCCACCCCCGTCACACCCCGACGAGAAGCTTAACACGCTGCAGTGATTACAAGCGACGTATGTGGTTCGAAGTATGGAAACATCCGTAAATGTATATTTAAAAAAAAAAAAAAAAAACAGAAGTAATTACGTTTGTTTTTTATGTTCTTGCCCGCTCATAGTGTGAAGCCAGTAATAGGAATGGTATTTTCAGGGGACTAACTTTTTTTAAGTGAAAAAAAATAGCACGTACGACATTTGAGCCAAGCTGCAATTGTGAAAAATTTTGTGAACTTCGTTACTTGTATTGCGAAAATAAGTGCCCATACATAAAAACTTAAATTTACTTGCACACTGGGTATGCATTTTTTATTGCTTTAATTTTGCACGTTTTTTTTTTTTTGCAAGAAAATTCTTTTATGATTATTATTATTATTCTCATTATTATTATTGTTACTTTTGTATTCGTGTGGTATTAGGATCAAAAGAAGTGAATAGAAAAAAAAAGATATAGGGATGGGGGTGTTAGATGGCCCTGACACTTGGAACAATAGGCGCTCCCTGTGGTGTGGTGATATTTTCGTTGTTCGTCTGTCAACACTGTTCATTGTTTACCTGTCATCTGAATTTTTCGCGTTTATTGTTCTGCGTTTCATTTGTTCTTTATTGTTTTCATAAACCACCCCAAGTTGACTACATTGTTTCAACAAAGGTTTTTTTTTTTCTCCAGTTCATAAAGAGTAATAATAATAACTCTGATATTTTTTTAAAAGTTCAGAAGACAAAAATAAAGAATGATTTATATTATCCCTTCCCTTCCCCCCCCCCCCATGTTCTCACACATTCGTATGTTACTGTATGCATGCGATAAAGTTGTGGTTAATTGAGTTCATTCTTTTCGTACATTGTACTTAACTAATCATAAATAAATTTTGTTTCATTGAATCTGTTGTCGGACGCAGAACGCATAGCTGGACAGGATGCTATGATTTTTCTCTCCGGTAAACGTTCGATCATTTTGAAGAAATTAAAAGTATAAAATATATAGGGTGTTACAAAAATGTCATAATATTTTGGGAACTAATTCCTTACACCAAAATAAGAGAGAGAAAAAATGGTTTATATAGACCTGTGCTCAAACGTTGATAGTTTCGAAGTTATAGGGTGCCGAAGACGAGAAACAAGTGAACTTAAAAATCTCATAGCTCCACTACTATGGGATCTATTGTAGTCAGGTCAAAACACCACTGAGTAACTGCTATGTGAATTATCCCAAATAACCATGTTTAAGAATGCTCCAGTACTTGCACAACAATTTTTAGAGAGGTAGGTGGAGAGTGATCAAAGTACTCTCAATCTCTCAAAAAATGTGCAAGTACCGGAGGTTATGAAGTGTGGATATTTGAGATAGTTCACATACTAGTTCCTCAGTGAATCTTGAACCGACTACGATTGGTCCTATAGTAGTGGAACTATGATCTTTTTAAAGTTCATCCTTTCACGTTTTGCGGCAGCTATAACTACGAAATTGTGCACTTAACCCTTCAGCACTCGCGCACAGATCGTCACGCGAAAACTCGCACGCGGTCGAAACGACCGCGCTGTAAAATTTGACGTTAAGGAATGAATTACATAATTTTAAATGAATTGTATACTTTTTAATAGTTAAATAAAACATTTTTCTCACAAAATGTGTTACAGTACATAGTATCATGTACGTCCATGTTCACGGCGTAGTACCTGATTGGCAGATTCCTCTTTCTCTACACTCAGAAGCAATTTTTTCAATCCTTTCTTGTTCTTTCGAATCCATATTTTATTCAAATCATAACTAGAACACTCACTAAAATACTAAGTTAATCAATCGTATGTGTTATATTTACAGTATATCTAAAAAAAAAAAATATGAATAAACAAATTTGAAAGAAAAAAATATTAAGATAAAAGAAATCTAATACGTGAGCACTCGCGTGCGGAAGAAATGGCCACAATAAGCGTAAAGGTCCAGTTGACAGAGCACACAAAGCACTGGGCACCAACTAACGCCAAAAGCGGTAGTATGTTGCAACAATAGTCTGGGGAAGGATTAGAGGGGGTGAAGGGAAGTTTGCTCAAAGTCACTAAACAAAATCAAAGAATATTTATAGGTGCGGTCGAAAAGACCGCGCTGCGAGTTCTCGAGGGTTAACGACCAGGTTCATGTGAACTTTTCTTTTATTTTGATGTGAGAAATCTATTCCAAAAATATTTTGACAAACTTTTGTAACACCCTGTATATATAAACAGTGTAATTGTACCGTGTTGTGCTAAGAAATTGTCAAAATTAGAAAATCCGAGTACGTACGACGCCTGGATAGTGATTCACATTAGAACCATTATTGCTCGCGAGACACGATTTGGAACAGTCTCGTCTCGAAAGGGCGCCGTCAAAGTGTTTTCTCCTTTCATTTTTTTCTTTTATTGGAATAGCTTTGTCGTCTCGTATCTAATCAGGAAAATCCCGTCTCAACTCGTGAGTAACACTAATTAGAGCGTTACGCCAATACTAAATGAGTGGAAAACTTCAATTCATTTCACTTTAGCTGTTGGCAGGGATTTATGTCGAGTGATCCAAGTTGAATATAAGTTATATTAAAATTTGTAAAATTATCCCTAAAATTAGACAAACTTTATATTAAAAAAAAATGGGCTTTCGGGAGAGGATTCAGGGTTCAAATTATTTACGAGGGCTATCCAGAAAGTAGATTACGTTTTCGTCTGTGTCCGCTAGGGGCGGGGCTAGCGCGGCCATCTTGGGGTCAGAGCGTTGCGCAGCTCAGTCGGCATCTAGCCGTGCTAGTGAGAGGTTCGTGCTGTGCTCCGTTAAGATACTGTGACGGTTTGAAATGTCTGCGTTAATTGAAAATCCCGCGAGCTGCGAGGTGCGTGCAGTAATAAGGTTTCTGACAGCAAAAAACTGTAAACCGATAGAAATCTATCGGCAGCTGTGTGAAGTGTATGGGGACAACATTATCACTGAAGGTGGAGTGCGACAGTGGGTCATAAGATTTAAAAATGGCCGAACCAATGTTCACGACGAAGATCGAAGTGGGAGACCCAGCAAAGTGACTGCCGAACTTGTCGAAAAAGTCGATGTTAACGTCCGTGAAAATCGAAAGTTCACAATAACGGAACTTTCTTTGAGTTTTCCACAAATTTCGCGAAGTTTGTTGCACGAAATCATCAGCGAAAAGCTTGGTTACCACAAGTCGCAGGCGGCCGAATTTTTCGACGAAGGAATTTCCAAGCTCGTACATCGCTACGATAAATGCCTTAATTTGAATGGTGACTATGTCGAAAAGTAGTATTTGTGTGTGGCTTTCATCTGTATATAATAAAATTTGTTTCCTATACTTTGTTGATTTTTTATTCCAAAACGTAATCTACTTTCTGGATAGCCCTCGTAGTTTGAATAAACAAGTATTCCAGCGATCTACTGCGACCTTTTTCGATATTAATTGTTCCAAGGAGTACCTTTCACCGAAAAGGAGTTATTCCAAGAAAATTAACTCTATTGTGCCCAGTAAGTGAATTTGACGTTTGAGCGACTTCTTTCACGTCCACCGGTTCTGCTTTCAGCGACGTTGCCAACGTTGCCATATGGGAATCCAATTCAGCTGACGTGCTGTATATACCTAGCGAGGCGATAATTGTTATTAAACATTTTGCAGTATTTCCTGTAAGAAAAAAAAATCTCATCGAAAGTTTGGCAACAGAGCGTAGCAAACTCATTCGTTCATGCCAAATGTCAATTCTGATGTCGCGTAAGCATAGAATGCGATGTTGCCATATGTCGATCGAACTGGCTGATGAACATTACTGAATGGTACGTGTGCAATTGACCGATACAAAACACAGTTTGTCCTAAGATATGACAACGGTGACGCGATCTCATTTGTGCTATACAGGCCTCGTTAAAATGGGCACATGGCGCAATCATAGAGTAATGATATAATATAAGAGGTTTCAGCTGTTCTTCCCGTTAAAACTGTGGCGCCGCCACTGAAGGAAGTTGGGTACTACAAACTACTAAAAGCAAGAACGAATCAAAACATTCAGAGCGCGTGAGTTTGATATAATTAGCCAATGATACACTTAGCTACTGCCAGTAGCAGACGATGCAGTTAGTTACAACTCTAGCCGGTAGTGTCGCCGAATCACTTTCGTTGCATTGTGGGAACGATTTGAATTTCAATTAGGAATATAGGTAATGGTTCACCAGGATAATCAGTGGGCGTAATATTGTGGGTAGAGAGGGCCGAATCATGGAAGTACGGATCCTTATCTTCACTCCAGCCCTGGGGCCTGTCCCAAGTGGGAGGTAGGGGGCGACCTTTACTTTAGTAGATAAAACTTGCTGCTGTAGAATTTTTAACGGCTTTTAGGGATGGGGAAAATTACCGATATTCGTTTATTTCCAAAACTGGCCCGGTTTATCACCGAAACCTGTTCCGGTTTTCTTCAAAAACTTTTTTATAAATATACCGAATCCGTTTTCCGCTTTCTCCAAAAAATTCTGGGTTTCTACTGAAACTGTGATTTTTACCGAAGTTACACGTCAAAAAATGAGATGTTAAAAAACACAAAATGACTACCACTTTAGGGTGTTACTAGTATGTTAATTTGAGACAAAGAACATCGCCTTCCGAGAATATCAGAATTAACAAGTAATTGTCAGTGAGAATTTACATTGGATTTTATTGTGCTACCTTTGCGCAGTACAGGGTAGCTCAAAAGTAGGTATACACCCCTGCATTGATCAAGTATAACATTCTAGTTTATGGGTTTATTTGCTTCTACTCTTTCGAGCTTAAGATGTAAGTAAAAACAACCTGAGAACAAATAATAAAGAAACTAAGTCTACCTGATGGATAACAATAAGAAATGCAATGAGCTGCTCAGTATACCTACTTTTGGGTCACCCTGTATATTTGGCATTTATGCCGAGTAACGAGTAACGTACTATGTTTTCTGTAAGTGGCCACGAAAATAGTTTTGTAAGCCTATGAATTGTGTGACAACCGTTACATGAGTAGCAATTCTGCCATCTGTTTTCCTTATCTGTTTTCTTATGTGCTAGGACAGCGTTTCCCAACCGGTGTGCCGCGGCACACTGGTGTGCCGTGAATGGGCCGCTGGTGTGCCGCGAGGAAATCGAAACAAACTATTAACTCTATAGCAATCAAATTGCAAGACAAAGGAAAAATGTATATTTGTATTTCACATTACTATGAACCTCTACTATGAATCTACAACTTTAAGTTTCATACCGTGTTACTTTTCTGTACATTTTTAATGTTGAAAAAAGTATTTGTTATCATTGTTATGACTATTATTGCTTCTTTATTGCTGCAGACTATTTCGTAACTTGAAATTTTAAAATATCATTCAATCCTTTCTACAAAGCAAACATGCATACAAATTACCTACATTTGTGTTTTAAAACTAAAAGAGATTTGTTTGTTCGTTCGTTATTTAGTGATCTTTCTTCTTAGTGAAAGGTTGGATACAGTTTTCGAAAAAGAAAGCTTCAATATTTCATTGCAATTGTTTTCTATTTTTAAATTAGAATGAAAAATAAGATTGATTTACCACGGGGAAAAACCAGTGATCGAGCTTTCTTCTCTGTGAGAAGGAGATCAGTAATCACAGAAAAAAATACCACGGTATTATATATATTTACAAATAATAATATCTATGAGTGTGCCGCGAGAATTCAAGTTACACCCGTAGTGTGCCGCAAGTTGAAAAAGGTTAGGAAACGCTGTGCTAGGATATAAAAAAACAACAGATGGCGGCACTGATACTTATATAACTGATGCCACACAATTCATAAGCTTACAAAGCTATTTTCGTAACCGATTACAGCAAAACATATTACGTTATTCATTACTTGGCATAAATGGAAAATATACTGCGTAAAACTCTGCTCATTGAAGCAATAAAATCCAATTCAGATTCTCACTGACAAATTACTAATTATTTCTGATATGCTCGGTAGGCGATATCTTCCAGTAACACACTAAAGTGGTAGTCATTTTGTATTGTTTCAACACCGAATTTTTTGCTGTGTGGTGGTATCTGTTCCAGTTCTTGTACTACTAATTTCCAAACAAGCTGAAGAAACAGCAATACGTTGGCCACTTTGAGATAGAAAACTGGACGAGTTGCGAAAATTCTAAACCCGTTTGCTAGAAAAACTAACCGGTTTTTGTATGCACTGCTAATAGCATTGTATTAATACTAATAATAAAATAGTGTATGACAGTCCATATGGAACATATGAATTGTGTATAGAGAAAAACAGAACGAACTAATTAAACAGAGACTAATGTTAAAATCAATACTATTTTTAATAGTTACAACTAACACTTTATTATTGAATTTTTATAGGACGTATCCTAAATGGCTAATAAAGCATTAAACTGGTTATTTCTGTAATATACTTTTTTTTAATGGGTCATGTGTAAATCGATAAAAAGAAAACAATAAAAATGGAACAATATTTCATACTAAACTAATAGGGTAGTGACAATTGTTGCTTCAATTACCTCGTGTTTTTATTTTATTGCTATCACCGTGGAATAAATGACCCAAATTGTTCCAATTTTAACTTCAGATTGAAATATTACTTCGTCCAAATGAGCAGTTTCATCATTTAATCATATAATACAGAATTTTGTATTCATATCCAATGAACCAACCCAGTTCGTATGTGGTTGTGCTTAGTACGTTTTATATTAATATACTAATTGAAAATTGAAAATTGAAAATTGAAAATTGAATTAATAATTGAAAAAATATTGCTAATAATTAAATTTAACATACTGTGAAATATTTTAACGTTCCGTTAAGGGAAAACTTGACATTGTTTTCCTTTCTCCTAAAGGGGCCGCAGTGGCTCAGTGGTAGAGCGTTCACCTCTGGTGCTTGGGGTTCCGGGTTCGATCCCAGCCTCCGCCAAGTGAACTTTGTGGTGGACAAACACCGTGTGTGTGTGTTTTCTCGGAGTTCTCCCGTTTCCTCCCACTTTCTTCATTCCACCATTTCATTCATTACTCATCATCACCGTCTCCTTTAGCCTAACCGGCATAATTGTGGGACGTAAAACTCAAAGATTTCATTTCATTTTTCCTTTCTCCTAAAAGAACTACTCATCCATACCTTGTGTGTTTGAGCATAGTGAGACTTTAAAATAACATATCGTCGCTTCAATAGTTGGTGGTTGATTTTAGAGGGATTTTAGAGTTCAGGCCTAATCACTGCGAAATTAAAATACCGCTAATTTTACAGAAATTACGTGATATCCTCAAATAGCTAAAAGATAATCGAAATGTGGAACAAGAGCACGCTAGACAATATTATTTTACACGAGGTACCGTTATAACGAGTCACTTAGTAGCTTTCCGTTTGCAGCCATTTATAAACGCGAAAATAAATGCCGATTTTCTAAATGGCTGAAAATCGAAAGCAGATAAGTGAGTCGTGATAATTGTATCTCGTGTAAAATAATATTGTCTAGTAAGCTCTTGTTCCACTTTTCGAATATCTATTATCTATTTGAAGATATATAGTTACTGTAAAATTAGCGGCATTTTAATTTGGCCGTGATGGGGCCTCGTAATGGATGCTGTGTCGTTGTTAGTAGAAATTAGACTTATATTTTCGGTGGTCATCCTGCCACTAATTGGCGTATCTAGGATATTTTGCTAGGGGGAGGTAGCATAGCCATCAGTCACTTCTGCAGTGAGTACTGTATTCTAAAGGAAAGAGGGGCAACAGTGTTCTAGTGCAGTGGTTCTCAACCTTTTTTGACTGAGGACATACTTTACTGTAAATCTATGACATCGCGATACACGTTGTTTGATATATTAAAATTTTATAATTTTAACGTCAAAGAAATACGCAGTTTCATCAAGCGGATGTCAATCATTAAATGTAATTTCCTTTCAGAACATGCGCGATTTATGTTTATCTTAATGTAATATACTAAAAGTTTCTTTTTCCATAATATCTTGCTCAAGGGGGTTAAAATCCCGAAACCCCTCCTTGTGGTGTACGCCACTGAAAATAGTGGAAAACTGTTACGTTTCTAAAAAGTAGTGTCTCTACATAATACTGTTACAGTTTGTCTCTAAATTAATTCTGACTAATTGGCTCATTAAATTCTCTAATTATAAGACACACTTTGAGACTGCGCGACACATCAGTGTGTCGCGACACAACAGTTGAGAACCACTGTTCTAGTGGAGAATATATAAAATTGTCCTAGTGTTCTGCTTCTTTGGACTTTTAATGAAGACCAAACACACATTAAGTCTGAGGCTTATAAAAGTGATTTTAGATTTAGATATTTTTTTTAACGCACTAAGGCATATTTAAGACGTGAACCTATAGTTCAGTGGGACCCGAACCATATTAAACATTGGAAATCCAACTCAGGTCTTTGGAAGCTCATTTAGGACTGTTGAATATTTTAGAAAGACACGTAGACAAGGTATCAATTTGGTTCAATTTCCGGCAGACACTGTGGTCAGTAGCGTAGTTTCAGGTTGTGTTTGGGGAGAGGGCGGGTATGTATGTATATAATATAGTTTCATGTTTTTCATTCTTTTTAGTTTAACGCCCCTTCTTGTGCACGGAGCCTTAAGGGTGACGGTGATAGTGATGGAATGAAGGAAGTGGGAGAAAATGGAAAAACTCCGAGAAAACCACGCATACGATATTTGTCCACTACAAGGCCCATTTGGCGAAAGCTGCTTTCTAATTATTGACTTCAGTAAAATGTAGCAGTATCATACTGTTGGTCAAAGTATGTAACATTTATTCCAACTTCAGCTATTTCTGTTGAACAGTTAGTTACATATTTGCCCTAAGTTCGTCAGAATACTATATGATTATTGAACTACTTAACATGTAATTCACCCAGTTAATGTTCAATGATAACACAAAATAAAATAACATGTATTTTCCGAAGACTTTCACATTTACCTTATATTTTTACAATATTTCTTCCTTTTAAATTGAATATACACGTCTTTTTGGATTATACGTAGTTTAACTGGCTAGAAATATTTCTGGCCACAAAACCTAACAACATAAATGTGCAGGTCTGGCCATAAAAGAAAACGATATCTTCCGTACCAGACCATTTTCCATAACAATATTTACACATTTATACGGATCATCGTTAAAATAAGTTTCAATTACGTTTCGTAGACAGTGCTTCGATACCGGTACCATTACAGAATATCTGTTTTTTTTTTCCTGCCGTATGTGATTTGTGTTCTTTATGCACAAATTATATATACATTATATAATTACATTATATCAACTGAGCAGGAGATATATAATACAATATAATATAAAACAATAAGTTTGTTTTCTCCATTGTACGTCCAGCCTTCTTGTTGCTTTGGGAGTTCTTCTCTAGAGTTTAACCTTGAAATGCCCTTGAAACATCCAGCTGGCCCTGTGTTCGCAGAGGAAAGCTGTATGGCGTTCTCCAATATTCCATATTCTTTCTGGAATGCGTATAAGGTCTCCGCAACTCGTTGATAATATTTTTAACTTTTAATAAATAAAAATATTTTAAATTAAATATATTCCTTTTTCTTTTTTTTTTTAAATATTGTACACACATGTTATACATGCTTTAAAAATATGAATGCCACACATGTTTTGAGTAAATGAAAAGATCCGCGTGCCGCTTGAAAGAACCCTTCCGGCTATCACGGCCATAGTTTAGTCTGCATTGAATGTCAAAGCCTCTTGTTTCTTTTCTGTGATACGAATGTGTTTGTGTGAGTTGTGTTTACATATATTTCATATATATATATATATATATATATATATATATATATATATATATATATATATATATATATATATATATATATATATATATATATATATATATATATATAAAATGTGCGTGTGTATTTGTGTGTGTGTTTGTTGTCTAGCCTTCAGCGAAAGTAACGGGAATGAAAGGGTATTTCCCAACAGACACAAAGGTTTTGTGGTGTTACTACAACTTTCTTCGTGTATTTTCTCCCCTTTTTTCTTGTTTGAAATAGAGGTTAAAGAGTAAGAAAGAAGAAGAGGAAAAAACACAAGAGAATCGTCTTAAAGAACCAAACCGCCTTTGATTAAAGACTCTTGAAAGAGAACACAGAAGTTAAAAAATAAAAAAAAAATTACAAAAGAAGCATGGATTGCCATAGTTTTCTGTTACCATCATTGAAAAATCTTTTTCTCCGTTTTCTGCCAAGCCAGCCGAGCGATCTTTCTTTCATGTCAAATTCTGTGCGCAGCGTACATGACGCATCTCCCACCACCACATGTTCCTCTTCCTCCTTCCCCTCAATAAGGCTTCGTTTATGACGTCACTGCAGAGATCGATTGTAGCTGCCAGGACCCGCCACTGCAAGCAATTGTGTGCTGTGTTGCCAGTTGGTGCAGGGAAGCTGCGGTAATTTGGGAAGAAGGTTCACCCGAGCCCTAGCCCCTTGCCGAGCGAGCGAGCTCTTGCTGCAGAAATTTTATGGACGTTTTCCCTCCTACCTCTTGTTTCGTTTACGACCTCTGCGGCAGAGACCAGCCCCCTCGGTCACACATGCAAGTATATACGCCTTGGCTCTGAGATATGAAAACCCATGGACAAGACTGGCAAAAATATTACATCGCATTCCCTACGCTATTCGTTGCACACTACCCTATTTCTCCTTACATTACACATACAGATACAAGAAAAAAATATCATTCATTCTCGTATAAATTTTTTAAAAGTTTACTTTATTGCAAAGTTTAACTACTCGTTATGTTCTTAAAAAAAATACATTATCTTATAGAAAGTACTTTCGTGTTCCTCGTATATGTACGCCAATACACGAAATTTCAGTGTCTAGCATTTGTTGGAAGAGAGAGAGAGATACCCTTTTGTATCTTTTGTTTCATTGGAAACTTTTGCTGTTTCATGTTGTATGTAACCAACCCACTATCATGCAAGTTTTTTTTTTTAATTTTTTTTAAGCAGTAAGAACGCACGCTTTTCTCTGAACTTCTATGTTTTTGTGCTGTTGTAAGCTTGTAAGAGTACACGAGATTGGAGATACGAATCAAAAACAGATGTTAAAGGGAGTGGAAAATGGATACCGAACTAAATTTTGAGATTTTATTTCTTCAACATATTGGATTATTGTTTACATGTGCGCTTATTTTCACTCTTGTAAGTGGTAAGCATTGAAGGAATATGCATTTCTTATTGTTTCCGAAACTATCTTCGAATTTTCCTAGAATATTTCGGAAGAAAATAGGTGTGTTCGGAGCCCGAGCGGAGAATCATTTTCGCTAGTTTCAAGAAAGGTCAAATCTGTAGCCTTTTACAGCACACACGGTCGGCTCTATTTCGGCCAATGATCGGCATGGGTGGTTGGGGATTGGTCACTGTGACGTTGGCCCAAATCGAAAACGGTTTAGAAAACAAAACATACCGGTTTTAGAGAACCGCAATGTCAGTATCTTTAAACGGTTCTGCCCATTAATATAAATCAGAGACAATACAGAACCAGCCAACAAATACAATACACTGTTTGATTTGTTTCTTCTAAGTTTGGCGGTTTTTTTTTCAGCACCCAGGTTATATGAAATGTAAATCTACAGTTTAAAGTGGAATCCGAACCACTGTAATGATTTCAAAGGCACGCGCGCGCTAGATACTGGATCAGCGAGGGGGGCAAAACACTGCCTAAGAAATATTCTGAAAATAATCATATTCACAACGTAAGACTACAAATGTAGATGCCAGAAATATCCAGAAACAATACATATACTACGTCCTAAGTGGATGCATAATAATATGAGAAGCAGAATGCAAGGAAAAACACTACAGAGTACCAAAAGTTACACGCTAGAAATGTGAAAGAAACTAATAATAATCAGGGCCGTGCCGTGGAAAATCAGCGCCCAGGGCGAGAGTATACGACGGCGCCCCATACATATATTCCAAGCAAACTTTCCCATCTTTTTTCCTTTTTCTCCCGAATTTTTCTTCCCCTTACTTCGGCGCCCGGGGCCGTCGCCCTTCCCCCACGGCACGGCCCTGATTATAATACCAGAAGTATCATGTCACAGATGTTTACCAGAAGAAATAGTAGAAAAGAACAATACTAACCAAGAGATTTGTACATCTTAATCAGGCCAGGTATCACGCTAATAAGTAATGGAGGAAAAAATAAGCAATTAGTCCAAGACATATGGTAAGAGACTAATGGACCACTAAAATATTAAAATAATAATAATGTATACCAGAGTATAGAGGTGGATCTAGAACGTAAAAGCTGGGGCGGGGGAGAGCTGCTAGAACCCAGATTATGATAGGTGTATCATGAAGTTAAAAGCTTCGAAAAATATATAAATGATACCTTAAATTATTTTTGTTACTCAAAAAACTGGGTGGGGGGAGGTAGGCCACCCACCTCGGGTTAGATCCGCCACTGGTGGAGTAGTCCACAAGTAATCGGAAAACGTGTTTAAAGTAATCGGAATCGAAGCAAAATTATAGTAGCAGTGTCACGTGTATACCGTGTGAAAGACTGGTTTTACGGCGTGACACTTTCTCAATATAGACACCGAAAGTAATAGATTTCTACCACTTCTTCAGTTTTAGTACAGAGAGATGGAATGGGGCGTTTAGTTGATTGCAGAAAACCACGCCTTGCTATGGCTTTTTTTTTACTCTATCAACGTTAAAACCGGAAGTAGCTGATTCTGTCACTTCCGGTTAAGATAGAAGGTAATACCTATTCTTAGAACGCTAAATTGATTTTTTTAAAAAATCTTTTCAATATCGCTTATCAATTTTGTTCTAATTAGATTAATATTGATAACGGAGTGTAGTGGAATCCTATCACTTTCAGTATAAGTAGAGGGTTAAGGATGAGAATAAAATGTACCGTATTCTTGGGATGCTTAATCTACTGCAGGACACCACTTTTCGGTATCTATTAATCGTTTGTGCTCTATAGTGATCAATGTTGAAACCGGAAACGGTTGATTCCTATTACTTCCGGTGAGTGGATCACACTTTCACCAACGAACTCAGTTCCTAATTTTTGACCCTCTACATAAACTAACCACTGGCGTGACAGTCCTTTGTGGACATGAGCTGCCTCAGCGCCATCTGTTAGCGACCGGGTGGACTACGTCCAGTCTAGCTACGAACTGCGTCGCCCTCTCTCTTTACAGGGGCGGATCCAGGACCGACTTCTGGGGGGGCGGTGGATTGTCATACTGTTACTTTTAAGGGCTCCAAACTTTGGGATGGGTTTTATTTATATATATAAAATAAAAAAAGTTTCCTCTTCTGGGGGGGCAATTGCCCCGGTTGCTCCCCCTGGATCCGCCCCTGTCTAACAGGTGTATCAGGAACTTTCTAGACCTATAGTGGCCGGTCAGTCTTTTATTAACGTGACTCTTCAGTTTGCTTCACGACCTGGATGGACGCCGAAAATTGGGAAGCACTAGCCGGGAATCGAACCCGGACGACGCGGACATGAGTCCAGCGCTCTAACCGCGAGACTACAGAGACCCTTTCTCCGTCTACATCCTAGCCAAAATGGATGGTGGCCCATCAAGTAGTTCTTTAGATTTTTGTCTCCGGGCGGACAGACAGACAGGTTGATTATATACAGGAATTTTGGTAAATCAAGTTTTTCATAAAATAGAGATTTCAACAGAGATGTCCGAAGTTGCGAGCTTGACTCTTGGGGTCCATAACTGGGTGTGAAGATGCGTGAACAATGAGGTTGCGTGTGAGTGAGCGAGCCCCATGAGTTTAGTAAGCGTAAGCACGTGCAAGTGCAAGCCTCCTTTGAGGTGAGGCAATGTACGAGGAAGGACCCAAAAGAAAACGGACTTTCGTTCTAAAAAAAAAAAAAAATACATTTTTTACAAAATTCTTTCAGTCTCCTTTCTCCCATCTTCTTTCCCACTGTTTGAAGTATCTCTGGAACTCTGGAACTTTTATATCATCCAATGCGCTCTGCGAAGTTCTTTTTACAGCCTCTACACCATCAAAACATTTTCCTTTTAGATTTTGTTCAATTCTCGGAAAATGTCATCATGTTGGTCAAAAAGTTTGGATCACTTTCAATCTGATTTTTCAAGTCCTGGCTCAAATTCAAACGAATGATTTGATCCTGTGTGAGCAGGCGAGAAACAAACTTAGCGGCAACATGTCTCATTTGCAAAACCTTACGCTGGCCCGAGCTCCAACTCGCTCCTGCCTGTTTTGAAATATCATCGATCATGAAACGACGATCCTCGCTGATTTTGGGGTCAGATTTGTTCGATGTTTTCGTCGTTTCGAAATGATGTAGAGCATCCAGAACGAGCATGATCTTCAACACTCATCTCACCACACTTAAAGCGCCCAAACCACTCAAAAAATTGTTCATAGTATCCTTCTTGAAAGCCTGTTGAAGCATTTGGTAACTTTTCGTTTCCGATTTTCCAAGTAGGAAGCAAACACACTCCTTGTTCCTTTGAATCTGCCATAACGATTTCTCAGGCGGCAAACGAGAACAGTTGAGAAAAACAATAATACGATCAAACGTTAACCTCCTACGCAGACGCCGCTTGGCCAACTGATTTGGGAAGGTCTCTATTAGACCCTTTAGCAGAAGAACTCTCTACTACGCCTAGGAACGGCAGCGCTCTTTCAATCCGGTTTCTTTTGGGTCCCCCCTCGTATTGTCTCACTGAGTATTCGGCATATTCTAGTCGAATGTCCTGAACACTCAGATCTCAGAGCGCGTCACGGACTGTTGCTTACACTTGACCGTGCATTGGGTAATGATTTTGATATTGTTGAGCGTGTACTTGCTTTTGTGCACACTTGTAACATTGTTCACGTTCTCTGAACATTTTAGTCCTTTCCTCTTTTATTTATCGCTGCTACACTTTCTATTTTTTACTTCTATTATTATTGTTATATATTTTCTTTTGTTACTATTATTACTATTCATTGTTATTGCTATATATTCCTTATTCTCATATATGTATTATTTTTTAAAGGTTTTTATTTCTATTTTGCAGCAGTGTTTTGTTTCTTATATTTCGATGTGTTCGTTTTTAAATTTTATTTACGGCAGTCCGTGTTTGAGCAGTCGTGTTGATCGGAACATGGGCAAGTAGCCTCGGTGCTGCCGTCAGCATTAAATCTCAATCAATCAATCAAAAAGAGGACAGTGAACCAGACCCATTAGAAACCACGAGTCTAGGAGGGTAATGAGCACGGGATCGAGCTAGTGAGGCAAAGCTCGAGTGAGTGCGAATCCTAGCTAGAGTAAGTCTCATTGAGATTAATAAGAGTGAGCCTCAAGCTAGTGAGCCTGGCCGCGCGCGAGCTCCAGTGAGGTTGCTAAGCGTGAGCACGTGAAAATGCAAGCCCCATTGAGGTTAGTGAGTCTGATCCTCCGCGAACCTCTCTAGTGAGCGCAAGCCGCATTGAGAAGAGCGAGCCCGATCGTTTAGAGCGCGGGCTTAATGAAGTAAATGAGCACAAGATCGAGCTAGAGTCAGCGTAATTGAGATTTGAAAGCACGATTCCCATTGAAAATAGTGAACCTGAGCCCGCACGAGCTGGAGTGACCCTTCATTGCAGAGGCGGCAGTTGCAGGAAGTACGTATTATCGCTGCAAGCAGAGGCGTCATTTCAGACTTCGCTTGAGGGGTGGGGGCAAGAGCACCACCGACTTTCACGTTTTGTACTAGTATATTAGTAGACAATCTATTAAACTATATGCATTCCTCAAACTCTTGGGGGGGGGCAATAGCCCCTTCCTGGCCCTCATAAATGACGCCCTTGGCTGCAAGCTGAGGGAGGGAAAATTAAAATATGGGATATTTAGTTTAAGGAATCAAGTCACATTTCTGAAGTTGTGAGAAAATAGACGTAAAGTTTGTATAGAACTCAATTACAGGAAAAAGTTTACACTGTGTTTGTTGATTTTTACAAGATTTAGTTACAATATCTGAACATGAGTTTTTTATAAGCTCTGAAAGAAACTTCCAGTGGCGGATCCAGTCCGGGGGGCCTAAGCCGACTCAATTTTTTGAATGCCAAAAATAATTTAAGCTATTATTTATATATTTTTTGAAAGTTTATAGTAAAATCATGATATACTTATCATAGTCGGATTCTGGTTGCTTCAGCAAGTTTATACCTTCTAGATCCATTGGAAGCTACAGATAGAGATCTTAAAGATGAAAGAAATGTCCAAAATGACCAATAATAATAATAATAATAATAATAATAATAATAATAATAATAATAATAATAATAATAATAATAATAATAATAATATGTAGCGCTGTGATTTTCCCCTCAAGGGTCTCTTTGCTTCATCTTTGAGTTTAGTTTAGCGTCCCTTTCAGCAACGTGGCTATATGAGACGTGGATCTACTGATTAACGTGGAATCCGAACTACATGAGCTTCCGCCGGGAATCGAACCCGGATCTCCCACGCCAAAGGCACGTACGCTAACCACTTAGTCACGAGTGAGCTCTGTCTCATCTTTGAGTGCTAGACATATGAAGAATAGTATTAGACTTCAGGAAAACTCTTCAATAGAGAAACAAAATGAGAGAAACTGTTATATGATGTCCGTTTATCACCTGCTTAGATCAGAAGTGAGAAAGATAATACAGTTGCAGTAGTAGTAGTAGTACTAATAATACATTTCGTGTTGAATATCATTGATATAAATAATGTTTATAAATAAATAAGTTCTACCGCAAGCCCTTCGGTGACAACTCGTTTTTCACAATTGTTGCTGATTAATATGTTATTTCAATTTTGTTTGGTGTTTGTAAACACGTTTTCTCATTACGAGGTTAATAAAAATAGCTTTATTTGTCGTGTTCGTTCAATTGCTGACTCTCAAATGTGGTTTGAACTTCATCCGCTGCAGGGTCAAAAGCCTTCACGAAATCAATAACGGAGCGCGTTTTTGCCTTTGTTTGTCATCCTCCGTTGCGTTATTAATAAAATGGAGTTAGTTGTTGCATGATATGATTAGTTTTTGAAATATGAATAACTTATTTCCATGATTTAAAAAAAAAAGTCATTTTAAAACATCACATTTGAATATCTCGTTTAATTTGTTTTCATTTTCGTTTTTACGTGAAGGGGGTGGCACTTTCAACTTTATTTTTCATGTGTTCATTTTTCCCCTTCTCATTTGAAATGGATAATTTTACGGAGTTCTGCAGTATTGATATACGTAATATACACATGAATGGCTTAACATTGAGCAGCTATGATGCCTGTATGGTAATTGACTGTAAATTTGCATTTTGTATAATGTCGATTATAAGTAAATGCAGAGAAAACTAAATACATGGAAGATCGTCGGGATCGTAATACACCAAATTATGGATGCGTTAAAATATCAAATAATACTTTTGATAAAGTGGATACTTTCAAATATCTAGGATCAGGATCAGTATCAACAGACCAAAACCATCTTCACGAAGAAATTAAATGTCGACTAAAGTTCAAAATCTCATGTCGTCGCGAATTCTGTCGCGGAATTTGAAGCTATATAAACAAAAACATATAAATACCAGATAATCATGCCTGTTGTCCTGTATGGTTGCGAAACATGGTCGCTTACTCTGAGAGAAGAACGTAGACTGGAAGTACATGTGAACAAGATCTTGAGACGAATATTCGGACCCACGAGGAACGGGAATGGGGAATGGCGGAAACTTCATAACGAGGAACTACATAATTAATACGGTTTACCAAACATTATTAGGGTCATCAAATCTAGGAGGCTCAGGTGGGCAGGTCATGTAGCCAGGATGGAAGAAAGTAGGAACGCTTTCAAAGTCTTAACTGGAAGACCAATCGGGAAACAACCATTAGGAAGACCTAGGCGCAGATGGAAGGGCAATATTAAGATGGATCTCGCAGAAATAGGGATACAAAGTAGAAACTGGATCCAGTTGGCTAAGGACAGAAGTCAATGGAGAACTTTTGTGGACGCGGCATTAATCCTCTGGGTTCCATAGGCCATTGAGTTAGTTTAGTTAATTAGTTAATAATATCGATAGCATGCACATTAAATAGTATGTGATCAAAAGTATCCGAAACCCATACGAATTTGTATTGTAAAGTTCACTCATCTGACTGTCTCTTGTAGTGGCTCCTAATACGGGGTTAGCCTAAGTTCTTGTCTTTACGACAGTCTCTTCTTCCAAGCATTCAGAGGGCGAAATGTGTTCTGGGAAATGACAGCCCATTGCCTCATTGTATGGGGAGAATTGCAATTAAGGTAAGCATAAAGGTGAATCTTTGTGATGTGGCGCGAAGTCTGCGTTCCAAAACATTCCATAACTGCTCATTTGGGTTGAAATGGACTCTGTGTAGGCCAGTGCATTACCGGTACGTTGATACCATAAAACCATTCTCCCACGGACCGACGGTATGAATGAATGTGGTGACACCCCCATCGCCCAGTTCTTTTAGAGCTGTAATAGTCACTGCTTCTCTAGGCTGGGGGCTCATTATCCTTCCGTAAAACCCCTGCTGCGGATGATCGCCTAGATCACTAATGTGCTGTAGGGTAATGGGATTACTGTGCAATATGATGCCTTGGATTAAGCCGACCTGATTTTCTGTTGTGATTAGGCAAAGATTATGGATCCCGATTTGGTTTTGGGCTGGATTTCCATTTTTTAAAAAAATATTTTGACCTGGCAATGATTCTTGGAGCTTGTTGGCGCCTAGCAGTACTGGATGAATTGTTGCCCTGAAAGGGAAAGCTAGGTCGGGGCTATACGATGGAACACATTCTTCACACAACTATAACTTTCGGTCTAGAATTTTGTTTCGGTTAAAAAAAAAAAAAAAAAACGAACCCATTTTGAACTATGTATAACTCCGTTTCAGTTTAAAAAAAAAAAGTCTTCAGTATCGTAACATACAACGCAGTTTAAGTTACAACTCTACAGTCTTTTAGTCTTAAGAGATTGCAATTATTATGTCCAAAAATAAGATTTTTAAATTTACAGAGAGTTAAAGGATATATTATTATTCAAGTATTCTGCCTTTTGGCACATCCTGGGACTTAGTTTTTTTTTTTTTTTTTCAATTTTAGATTTGGACCTTGAAATGTTTCTTCCATGTTTCTTGATCTTCAGTTCCTCTTTTAACTCCAAATAGTTTCTTCTATTCTTCAAATCATCGATTAGTTGTGTTCTTCTTCCTATTCCTCTCTTTCCTTCCATCTTCCTTTCTATGGCGGTACGAAGACGACAATTTCTTCGTAAGATGTGTCCAACCCAATTGGTCTTCCTATGAAGGATGCAGACTGAAAGCGTCCTCTTCTCTCCTATCCGTTTTAAAACATCTTCGTTTGTTACTTTCTTCGCCCATTTTATCTTTTCCATCTTCCTCCAACACCATATATCGAAGCTTCTAAATATTTCTTCTTTAACTTCCCTAATGTCCAAGTCTGAACCAAACAGTCCAATGCTCCATATGTAGCACTTGATCAACTTCTTCCTAAGTCCAATATTGAGCCTGCTAGTTAAGAGTGACCTTTTCTTGTTTAATACTTCTTTGGTTATGGCAATTCCTGACCTGATCTCTTTGGTACAGTAAGTCTCTCGTCAAAATACTTCCCAGATGCTTGAAATGATGCACGTCTTGAAGTTCCCTTTGTTCTACTCTGATCCGTAAGGGAGTATTACCACAGGATATTCCCAAAACTTTCAAAAAGAATAGAGGCTGTATATACTTTTAACAAATCAGGACTTAATAAATATACCTAAGGAAATAATTATTGTAAACTATGCTAGAAAAATGATGCTGTTATTTTCAGTGAAATATAATTTATTTCATGATATAGGGGTATATAATGTATTCTTAATAACATTAATAGCTGCAGCATATAATTACTTACTTACGAAGTCTTATATGTGAAATAACATGATACTAGTAAAGCCATAATAATCTTTTTAGGAACAATGGAAGGCATAAAATCCAATCAAACTGTTGTATGTTTTAAAGGAAATAATTTCTGTTTCGTTTCGAGAAATAAACTTAAGTCCGCAATAATAATAATAAAAAAAAGGTATACATCCCCACTCCTTACTCACATTATTCGAGTTATAAAATATTTGAGTTGGCCGATGCAAACCCTGCTAATATTAATTTTTCAGTTGCACAAGCAGCAAGCTGCGAAGATTATAAGCACACCAGGTTTTCATGTGTTCCTCGTTCATCAAAAACTGTCAGATGTTTTATGACTTGGGAAAGAAAAATGAGCGAACTGAAATATTTCATAGGCCTGACAGCACATATACTGGAAGCTTTAGAGTGGCACGGAGACAAGATGGCGTCATAAGGGAAGGGGGATGTAGGGAAAAATTACTTTTACACTCCCTTCTCCACTGCTGTTACTAATTCCAGTTTCAAAAATTTTAATGTGTTACGAAACATCATTTATATTCCCTCATTATTCCGAAAAATTCCTCCCGATATGTCGTTTGTAACACACATGTAAACCCACTTAAGTAATTTAGATTCGTTTCTCTTGTATGGTTATTATATGAGAGAAACAGTATTTGAATAAAAGATAATTAAAGACAGGTTTGTTGTTGTATTTAATTCAAGTCAATGTACATTACTTTACTATTATTATTATTCTCATGTATACAACAGCGGAGATAAAGACATTGAAAGTGTAGAGGGTTTTTTACGTTTGAATTCTGCTTATAGCTGAAATGGTGAATGAACAATATTCCCAAAACAGATCTTTACCAATAAATACATATACAGGGTAGCCCAAAAATAGGTATACATCCCTGCATTGATCAAGTATAACATTCTAGTTTATGGGTTTATTTTCGAGCTCAAGATACAAGTAAAACACATTAAAAACAGATAATAAAGAAACTAAGTCTGGACAACAATAATAAATTATATAAAATGCAATGAGCTAATCAGTTACCTACTTTTGGGCCACCCTGTATAAATGAAAGGCTTCATTCTTACAACTGTACGTATTACAACGTAATATTGTGGGATCTTGATAACTCGAAGCTGAAGGGAGTAGATAAAAATGCGAGTTATCGAGTTTTTTCGATTAATCAAGGTTCGAGTTATCAAGGTGGCCACAACAAAAATTCGAGATATCGAGTTTTTCGAGTAATCAAAGTTCGAGTTATCAAGATGGCCACAACAAAAATTCGAGATATCGAGGTTTCGCATTCCTACTGAAAAGTGACTATACAACCTCTAGAACTCGAAGTTGTGAAAGTTCTGAAATTAAATGAGATGACCAGTAAAAATAAAATATCAGACATGAGTAAAACATAGTTACAAAATTGAAGTGAAATGAAATCTTTGAGTTTTATGTCCCACGGTTATGCCGGGTAGGCTAAAGGAGACGGTGATGATGAGTAACGAATGAAATGATGGAATGAAGAAAGTGGGAGGAAACGGGAGAACCCCGAGAAAACTCACGCACACAGTGTTTGTCCACCAGAAACAATTACAGTACACATTAGCAACAATGACAATTATGTAAAATCATAGAGCTATGGCTTCGAGTTATCGAAGTCACATTAATAGAAATTCGACCTATAAAGGTAAACTTTGACTCATAGAGCTTCGCAGATACGAAAGTTCGAGTCCTCGACGTTTTTAAATAGGATTATGAAACTCTTAAAATTCGACTTATCGAGTTGTAATTTTTAGACATTCGACTTACAGAGGTTATTTTAACATTGAGTATTATGGGGAGTACAAGGGAATGTGAAAAAGTTCGACTTATCAAGCAATTCGAGTTAACGTGGTCCAATTGTATTTCGGCTTGAAGGTGATTGTAAAAGCTTGATTTTTCGCCAACTGATGGCAGCACTTATCCCTTATCTTTCTAATGTATGTGATAGGGAGAAACAATTTACACAACAATTAAGTCAACTTCATCTTAGGTATTCTGCCATTATTGGCAGGTCACTTGTCGCAACTGAGGAGCTTCCATGCTCCACAGTCTTCAACTAACCTCTTCGTCTTTACATACAATTTTTTTCTGTTTAGATATCGTCCATAAATTGTAGTCTCATTCGCCCCCTTCCTCTTTTTCCTGCCACCATACCTTCTACCAGAATAGTTGCCAACCTTGTTTACTTTGTTTTCGCAACCTTATCATTGATTTAATTTGTCTTTGGACCAAGTTTGCATATGTTATATCTTGAAGTTGATAATTATGAACATTTTTACTCCCTACAAAACACGTTGGAAAGATAAGGGTATGTGCTGCCATCTGTTGCCGACAGTGTTGCCAACCAATTTTTCGAAAATTTGGAAAAAGTTTAATCTGAAATCCAAGAAAAATCCAGGAGACACAACTTACTATCTAAAGATGTTAATTAGGAAGATTATTATTATTATTATTATTATTATTATTTTGGAAGGCAAACAGTGAACCCATCAGTGATTAGCCTTCTATTGGAAAGTATAATCCTTTTTATCTGCGTACATATCTACATTGACTCTGCTGGTGAGAGAGCGATCCACAGGGAATCTATAGCATGAGGTATTGGGAGTGAGCCTTTTTGTATGTAGCAATCCTTGCAATGTTTGGGTATCCAGTCCGTTTCTTTGTTTTGTCTTCATCAAATTCACTGTAGAAAACACTCTTTCTACAGCGGCACTTGAGTGAGGAAGGCAGAGACAAAACAAATGTAGATAAATACGGAAACATTAACTGGTTATCTGTATACTTTTTCACCAACAATCATCCAAGAATTTTGAACAGAACATAATTTTCAGTTTGCAAATCTGTGTTTCGCAATAACCGCCACTTTGTGTCTCTTGTTGCAATTTACTTTGTTCTGTAATACGTATTCTGCTTGTTTCACATTTGATGGGCTAATCATCTCTAAAGGTTTCATGACGGGGTCATGAAACACATATCTCACTTGAATTTGGTGTACTGCTTCAATATAGAATCCAAGACACCTGAATTTAAAATCTCGCAGGCCATCATTTGGAAGATTTCTTGATGACGTGGATAGGGAAACTTTCGCTCCCAAGTACATTTCATCTATAGATAAGAACTCCCGGGTGTTTCTGAAGTCTACATTTTCAAAGAGCTTTTGGGTGATGCGGAAAACCAGGAAAATTTTAACACCTTAATAATAATAATAATAATAATAATATAAAACCAGATAACTTGAAAAACCAGGAAATTCCTGAAAAATCAGGAGACCTGGCAAAACTGTAATGCCGATAGTCGAACCTTTACCCTCACCGGCAACCATCAGTCACCTGTATATTGTAGACGATCGTGAGGCGAAGAAATCCATTCGAGTGATGCCAACCTGTGAGGAAAATCCCATTTTGTGGGATTTTCTGACATTAATTTTTCGGTAGCTTTCTTTGTAGACTAAATTGTATTCAATTTCTGAACTTTCGCCGTTTATAGTTGCATCATTATGCCATACTCAAAATACGATTGTTCCATTTTCAATGAAAAACTGTCCTCCCCGCTGCCTCATAAATCGTATGGGTGGGCATAACCTTTACCACAAACTCTTCTGTAAGCACCCTTAATTATACTACTAGCCAGGGGTAAAAGTGGATCTGAAAAGGTAGGGAACGGTAGATAGCAGCATGACGTCACGCAGTTCTTCCGCTTATCTTTGTCCAATGTAATGTTTTTGGAACTGGGGACAGCGTACGTATATTTTCGAGGTTGGGAACGGCGTTCCCCCGCGCTACCCCTCACTTTAACTCCTGTTACTAGCAGAATACCCGTTCTTCGCACGGGGAGAATACATTTCATTTTGGACATAAAGGGGTGAATTTGGATTTAAACGGCATCGGAAGTATCACTGTTCGTCTTAGTCACCCTGAAAACTATGAGTTCGACACTAATATCGGTCAGTTTTGATGATTTTTAAATATCTTCACCTCTCCAACATTGTACTGTGAAAATGAAATGATAAAAAAAATAAATAAATAAATAAAATAAAAAAAAATCCCAGGTCCGAACCTCATCTATGTTGAAAATTTGTACCTCTTGAACCACGCAACCCATCTCGATCAAAGTCGCAAACTAGCGACATTCATTTTTACATACCTAGGTATATAGATCAACCGATCAACGTAAATTTAACGTATTTGAACACATGTGTTTTTGCTTATTTAGGTACTAGTATATTGTATGGGTGCATAATTTTCAATAAATCAAGTCTATACAAGAAAATGCTTCTCTCAATAATTTACTGCTATGAGTAGTACACTCGTGTCCAAAATTATTGTCGCATGTCTATAAATATGTTGTTGTAGGAATATAAGTTGATAACGAATTCGCTCGGCATTTTGTATAATGTTAGTATGTGTATAATCGGCAAAGACATGTATATGGCAAACTTCATGTCAAAAGAGCAGTAAATAAAAACAACAAAACGAACTTTTTTCATTTATCAACATTTTGTTTTACTCATTCTAATTTTCGTATTTATAATTCTTTTCTTATGAAATTTACCACAAATATATATTTCCCGATTATACATATAGTATCAGTATTAAAAGTACCCTGCAAAATCATTATCAAATTATATTCTTATAAGAAGACAGTTATAGATATGCGACAATCATTTTGGACATGAGTGTACATCTCTCGTCTCAAGTAGCCGTTTGTAAATATGACCTTCATTTGATCGAAAAATTCATCACTAGAGTAATTCCAGAACTTTTGAAGGTCAAAATTGAATTAACTACAAATTACGAAATGACTGAAAACACAATTAAATAACATTTGGTTCACGATTTTAAAATTAGGAAGGAATAAAATTAATACAGTATTCTCGTGCAAATAATATACGAAAAAAAGGCGGGAAAGCTGAAATTGTCTAGTTTTCTTTCTAAAAAAAAAAAAAAAAAATCCAGAGAAGCAACAGATGGAATACCAACATTATCCACATTCCAATGCTATTAAGAGTGAGAAGGGGAAACAGATAAAAAAAATGTTTAAGAGAGTAAGCAGGGTGTCTGTGATTTGTCAATACAAAAGTTAGAATATGCATGTGAGCGAGGGGAAAATACTTCCGGGTACATAAGCTTTCGTCTCCCTATCACTTACCATTCACCCTGGGGGTCATCCATGAGATGACATGGAACCCCCGAAAAGAACGACCTGATCAAGGAGAGATATATAAGAGAAAAGCGAAAGAAAGCGAGAGTTAGGGTGCAAGCTGATTACGGGTGACAATTGAATGCTGTTTTCCCAACTTGACTGTCTTGTTGGGATGTTCAAGTGACCCACTTCCTGCCGGTACAAATTACCCTCGTTTTCTCCCTTCACTCTAGGACCCTCAAAATAGGGGAAAATCCCCCCTGACAGATATTGATAACACAAGGAGACTCCCAGGTCTAACTCTTCACGTCCAAGAGTCAAAGGCCCCGCAGGGAAGCTACGTATTTAACTTTCACCCTGTTATGTCTGGCTGTCTGTCCGTCCCTCTTTGTTTGCTGCTGCCACTATAGGATTTTTTTTCAGGGATTGGAAATAGTTTCCCCCCCATCTCCCTGCCACCCTCTTCAAGGTCAACTGAGGTGTAAAAACCCAGGAACAGAAGCTTTTGAAAAACTGTTACGCAATACTGACACTTTTTCCCCCTCCTTCATGTGCGGGGAGAAAATGGAAGAAACCCATCATAATGATTTGGGAAGGGTAGCACAGTTATATAATACTTTTTGTGTGTGTTTGTGTGTATTACGTAGAAATGACGTTTACTCAATATTGGAGCAGAATTTTAGCGAAAAAAAAAAGGAATTCACATTTTTCAGTTCAAATTTCTTCATGGTGGAACTACTTAGTATTCATATGTAGATCGCCATTAATAATAAAAAAAAACCGGTCATAGATAATGAGAAGTTTTTATATACAACGTTGCGAATATATCTGTTTTATTTCCGTATGTATCTGTATGCTAAAACCGATCATCCATTTCTTTGTGCTTTCAGCGTCTAAAGGGGGATTTTAAAAACATTTATACTTTAATTGCATATCTCCGGCCTTCAGACAGAAGTCACTAACTCCGAAACATACCAATGGAGTTAGGTACTTCTTCCAGTACGATAACGATACATAAGGTGAAATACACGACGTTCTAATATTGTCAGGCTAGATGTCGCAGGTGAAATTGTGATGCTACGCGTGGCTATCCTTAGCATAACAATGCCATTTGCTACATCTAGCCTCATCAGTCAGAAGTCACTAACTCCAAAAACATTACGAGTATTATATACAAGGTGGACGTTCTGATACGTATTATGAGGCTAGATGTAGCAGATGGCATTGCTATACTAAGGTTAACCACGCTTAGCATCACAATTTCAGCTGCTACATCTAGCCTGACTTCACCTTGTGTATCGTTATCGTACTGGAAGAAGTACCTAACTTCATTGGTACGTTTTTGGAGTTAGTGACTTCTGCCTGAACGCCGACAATATATTTTCTCTGATGTAAACAACAAGATGGTGATTTTTTTTTGACTATCTCAGAATGCCATCTAAAGGTTCAAACATTAATAAATAAATGAATAAAATTAAATTAAATTAAGAAAAATGGAAAATAATGCTATTACTTACGGAATTACATTACTTTTAAACCTTAAAAAGTTGCCAATACAAAAGTTTTTTTTTTAATGTTTTAACATTTTGGCCGCAATTCAGAAAAGGTTGATCACCTCTGTTATAAACAATCTTAGTTGCTAGAGCCTTTTTATTTCAAGTGTGCCCTCGGAGAATATGTGAAACATTCTTTGACTCTCCCCCCGTCACCCCCTTACGGAGGAAATCCTCACTTTGCTTAGGGGAAAGAAGCGAATGACCATGGCTGTGTTGCCAATTGTCATTCAGTCGTTTGGTCTTGACGAGTGAAGATCGTAGGCTACTTAGAAATGGCTAACAAGACGGTGCACAGCCCGTGAAATAATTAATTGTGGCAACGCTTCCGCAACCAACTATTGAAGAATCTCGGCCATAGCAACTTGTCCCTCCTCTTTTGAGGTAGATACGGGAAAACACATATCGACAGCAGTGCCAGCAGGGAGCACAGTTGAAACAGAAAAGCTCTAATTAACTTAAAATTTCAACTGCTTTCCCCCCCCCTCCAACTCCCTCACAAAAGAATGACAGACTTTTTGTCATGAATTAACCCGTCAGCCCTGCGATTTCGCATGATCCGTTGCAGGGGCGGATCCAGGACCGACTTCTGAAGGGGGGGGCGGTGGGTTGTCATACTGCTACTTTTAAGGGCTCCAGAATTTGGGATAGGTTTTATTTATATATATCAGAGGATGATAAATTTTCCTCTTCTGGGGGGGGGGGGCGATCGCCCCCTGGATCCGCCCCTGATCCGTTGTATGCTACATGAATGAATGAATGTTAGAATGTTTTAAAACAGTGGTGGATAGTAAAATCTGGAATATACGATTTGATTATATGAGTAACTCCTGAAATTATCACAAAATTAACCAGGAATTCAAACGTTAAGAAAATAGACCTTCAACATTATTGTCATTATATATTTGTTTCAAAGGGGAAGGGGAGTTTGTGAATACAATTTCCCATCGTCTGTTATGGTTATGTGGAAATTTGGGCTTTTTTTTTTTCTATTATCCAATCTGTTGTTTGTTAGTGTACATTTCATCTGACGTGACTCCGTCAACACTGAAACACATAACAAATTACAGTTCTAATGGCATGCTAAATGGTTTGTGTGTATTGAGTATTACGTTGGGACGAGTATTTACGTTTGTTTGGGAGAACTCGGCAGTATACGTAAACGCATATGTACACAATATGATCCGTAGAGAGACAAGGAAATTGATTTTACAGGCGTGCGAGTAATGGATATATATATATATATATGTGTGTGTGATTTCGAATCTGTGTGTCTGCGTGTGCCATATGCATATGTGATGTGGTGTAAGTGTGGTGGTGGTCAGTGTTTTGCGTGTGCGTTTGAATATGTGGGCGCTACGGGGCTTGAATCAGTTTTCACTCGCTCTTTCTCTTCTTGCCCCTCACTGCGATACTACTCCCTCCGGCCCCGACCTTGGTGGTCGGGGAAACCTAGCGGACTCATTTATCTAGGCCAGACCAAACCGAAGCCAGGCGACCAGACAAGAGGCGAACTGCAAAAGCGCGTACTACAGTCAGTCAGTTGTTTCGAGTGTATGTGTGTATACATGTGTGTGTGTATGTATGTGTATATATATATAGGAGAGAGAGAAGAGAGGTCAGGGACCTGTATAGAGACTGTTTGTAAACATAGCGACACACGTGATAAGTTGCATTGGTTATGTTTTACACAGAAACAGACAGTTGATGACAATCCCTGGTTGGCTTTGCCTTCAAAGAACAGAAAGCCAAGGACGCATTTCTTTGATGGTACTACGAACTGCTGTTATAAATGATGTTTATTTGTACAGGAGAGATACTAAGCAATAGTACAAATTACCTGTTTAGTTCAGTGCTTTGATCTCCTGACGTTGGTTATTCCTTGTTTCAGAGTTGCTCCTTATCAGCAGCTACCTTAATTATACAAGGCACGTGACACTGTTTTCTTCATACGTGTAATTCTAGGAAATATATATTTGATTTTTTTTCTAGGAACACAGAATCACTCCCCACTTTCTATGTGAGTGGATACTTATGTGTGACGTGTTCGCCATGATCAGCCATACACAATGACGTAGTGATAGAATGCTCAGCTCTGGTACGAGAACCTCCTGGTTCAATCCAGTGATGTCAATTCCTACAGAGCCGTTTTCCCTTCACAAGCTTTAGAATTTCCCTTTTCCGGACAAAATTTCCCTTCATCCACACCGTTTATACTGTATTTAGTAAACGTATTTTTAATCGTTTTCGCTTCCACCCCCTAACCCCAATCTTATACCCATATACAAGCAGATACCTGGTAGCCTTCCTTTGAGCTTATGCAGAATTTGAACTTGATTTGTTGTTTAGGTATCTAAATCGTCGCGATAGAGGAGGGGAAAAGATATGGAAAGGTGTAGGTCAGGACCTATGTTAAAGGTGCAATCTCTGCATTTGCCGGGTGTGACTGAGGAAAAACCCTATAAGTACCTCGGTCAGGACGGACAACCTAAATAAATTATAAAAGATATAAAATAAATATTATGTAAATTTAATTTTTATCCTAGATCCTAGATATCGTTATAGATTTTTATATTAATGTAACCTAAGATACAAAGAAAATATTAAGTATATATTTGGTATGTACTTACTTAAGAACAGCACTCCCATATTTACTGAAAGAATACGAACAGTTACAAAGAAAATTCTAGCTGCTACTGTCTTTGGCTGTACACGAGGAATGTTCGTAAGCACAATACAAACTAAATCAAAGTTTAGAGATGCGGAATTCTTAAGAATTTATAATTCTGTGCGCACAGTCACCAGAAAATTTGTAAGCTTACACACACACACACACACACACACACACATACACTAATGACCCAGTATTCGCCCATATATACATATTTACATTGACACGTCCGGAACACGAATCCAAACCAAACTGTTATAATAGTTGGAATGATAATTTAATTGATAATTATTTCATCTTATTGCATTGCATTTAATTCAACAATGGGAAGATTAATTTTGATAAAAGATTTTAAATAAGCATTGTTGTAATGTTTCGAATTTAACCGAATATGTTAATCGATGTGTAATGTTGATAAATATTAACGAATTCAAAGCAAGATAGCTTGTGAGAATTTATGTGAAATATGTGCAACGGATTATGTTTGGAACAAATATGATGTTGAATTTATACTGAATTTTAATGAGATTAATCAGATACGTAAATACAATCAATCTATAAATGACTGAAGAGAGGTTCAAATTTCCCTGCAATATTGAGAGATTACAAGCAATTTCCCTTTTTTCCTTTTCTCCAAAATTTACTCAAAATTTCCCTGCGCCAAGGGAAATTTCCCTTCAATTGGCATCACTGGTTCAATCTGAATTTGTGCAGGACAGCATAGTCACCGTAGATTTTCTCGAGATTCTTTTGTTTCTTTTAGGGTTGCCAACTCTGGAAAATAAAATTACCGGCACCCCCTCAAAATTCCGTATGATATAGGTCTAAGTGTAAAGTATCTCTGTTCGGACCAATCCATGGAAGAAAATGTACCATCCTGTATTCTGCATATCCGTAGTACATTCACTAATAAGTTTAATAGATAAATTGTGCTAAAAATGAGAAACTGAAATCAACATTTATCATTTTATTATTTTTACCAGTAACTGCCACTTCTTTAAAATTAGCGAAACAGATGAACAAAAGTATATTAAGAATCTTTACGTGTCAATTTTCGATTTACAAAATGAAATTTACTCTTCTTTAAACTTATACTTCACCTACAGGAAATTGTTTTCAGAAGTCCTTTTTCACTCAATAAGTGTATAAAATTCCTAAGAAGTAAATTTCAAATTTTCGGTGACGCAATTCCTGTCGTCTCTTTCAAGTTATCTAAACAGATGAACAAAATGTATTAATCGTTGATAAATGGTGAAAGGTAGTAGTTTTGGATTTACAGAATGCGAGTTACTTTTTAAATTTATACTTTGAACTAGGTGAAATTGCTTTCAGAAATCGTTTTCCATTCTTAATATACTGTATGTATACAATTCTTTACATGAAAATTTCGAATTTCAATGTTTTATTGTGGAGTACAGATTTCAAAATACCACTCATAAAGGGGCTGCATAAAAAGTTAGTACAGGTCACAGGCCTTAATCAAAATAACAGCAATATTTCCGGTCAGGCTGGTGAAATACCGGACAGTTGGCAACCCTAGTAGAAGTTTGGATGGGCAAAACTTTAAAAAAAAAATAATAAAACAACAACGGAAGATGACATTTTAGTTTTCTCAACAACAAAAAAAAAAAAAAAAAATACTTTTCTGTTTTCTACAAAACTGCTTATAATTTCTACTGAAACCGTTTTCTCCAAAAGAGTTTTGGGTGCGATTTTTGCCTAATCCGGTATCCATTGTTGTTCTTGTAATATTCACTTGTAATTTAAAAAAAAAAAAAAAACCTTAATAAACAAGCGAAAAAGGTTTTGATAGAAAATCGAACCGGTTTGATAGAAAACTGAATTGCTTTTAAAACTGAAACCTGTTTTTGATAGAAAGCGTAATCTGTTTTTTTGAAAACTAATAGATGTACAATCAGGGACAAAAGTTCTTTCCGTTTGAAGAAGTTACTTTCGTAAATAGCTTCAGAATGGAAGGACGATTTGAGTACAATTTTCACTACATTTAAAAGGATGTAATTTGCTGTGCGTTCCAGCGATTCCACACCAATATAAATTTTACCAAACGGCAAGAACTTTTGACGTTGACTGTACAATGCTTCTATCACAAGTTACATGCAGATATATATATATATATATATATATATATATATATATATATATATATATATATATATATATATATATATTATAATATGTGGTGGGCTTCTCGAGAATTATTCTCAAATTTATATTCAATTGCATAAGATTCTTCTTTATTTTTCCGGTCTAGTATACATAAATTATCTGACCAAGTTTTTTCATGCAAATTATATTTATTTTTTGTTGCCTGACGTGCTTTAAAGTACGCTGCTAGTGTAAAAATAGAAAATTATGATCATCCATTTGTGCACACGCACGCTGCATATATATATATATATATATATATATATATATATATATATATATATATATATATATATAATATGTATAACAAACTGCTGCATAATTATTGTCACACTAACATGAAATTATACTGCACGTAAGGATTAAGTTTAGCTTCTTCATCACGAGTTTTCTTTTTTTTTTTCTTTTTCTTTTTTTGGCAAGTGTAAATGGACCATAAAATAACAATGCTCTCATATCCGTGCTGTAAATTACAGTTATAAGTTTTGCTTTTACATTACTTAACACGTAAAGTGCATTCTTTATGTGCAATGCGTTAACAATAAGGTATGATGAGGGAAAAAATATTAAAACTAGAACTTAGTGAACGTAAAAGTCAGTATATTCATCAGTTTTTGAAAGAAATCTCGGCTTCATTTTCATTATTATTATTATTATTATTATTATTATTATTATTATTATTATTATTATTAGCTATAAGAAACTACAAAATTTGGAGAACTACTTTTCCTTCCAAATTTCTGCCATTGCATTGACCCCACATGTCTTAGATATCTTTCAAGCAAAACTAATATCTTGCCTCATCTTCCACAGTTTTTTTATAATTGCAATATCTATATCAAATTGTCTTTTTCTTTAGTTCCAATTTTAAGAAATATGATTGGACATATCACATGTAGTACTTCTATAACCTGGATTCAACTGTCGTTAAATTTTATGCTTGAGACAGGAGTATTTTTCTACACACGGCGGCCAAGTTCTCATGTCAAAAAGATAGCTTTACTGTAAATGCTCACAAAAATGCTCCAGGATGTTCGGAAACTTTTGAGCGGCAGAGTAAGTCAATCGTTGCGTGCATTGGTTACTATTAAAACAAAAATAAATAAAATTTCCATTACGTACAGAACTTACTTAGGATATGTAATTGTAGAATTAATAAAGATACACAAGTTGGAAGATCAGTGATCGAAGTGAAAAAAAAAAAAAAAAAAAAAGCAGAGACGATATGTTTTATTACGATTTTGACTCAATGTACCGGCTATGTAAATGTTGAAATACAGTGAGGGTATGTTGCCTAAAAAATTGCATTTCTGTCTACATAATGACTGAAAATCACTAGAGAGCTTCTCTTTGGTTGCGGGGGGGGGGGGGGGTATGGAGAGGCTTTGATCCCTCGGCAACAACTTTCTGAAGAATAATATATATACATCCTTATGTTGTATTTTAGAGAATTATACATGAAAATGGTCAAAAACCTAGTTTTTATATTAACAATTTTCTGGGGGAAAGCTCCCGGACCCCCACTCAACTTAGGGGTTTTCCAAACCCCCGGAAGAATCGCCCTTACAGCAAACAAACCTTAAATCCGCTCATGCTCAAAACACGACATTTATATGAATTAAGAAAACACACATATGCATTCGAAAGAAACATTTCAATATGGCACATCAAAATATAAACTAGGTGAACTTCTTTGAAGACACCTCATTTTAAAAAGAAGTGGTAGGAAAAATATAAAAATAAAAATTACCGGTGTTGTCCACTTAGCAATTATTTCTACATAAATAAAATCTTTTTACATGGAGAGCTATTCGTCAATTACTGTGTATAAAAATGAATTTATTAAACGTATTTAGTATCTGCTCTTCAGTGACGGTATGTCTTGATTACTGAAAAACCAGAAGCGGTATGCCATCATCACTGAAAAACCAGAGGCGGTATGGTATACCACCGCATACCGTCTCACTTCGACCACTGTGGAAAATAATTAGAATACGTACCACCCTTCCTTTCTTGAAATCGCTGAAAAGTCAGGGAAACCTGTTTTTCTTGGAAACAGAATTTAAAAAAATCAAATTTAATTCTGTCTTTGAAATAAACCACTTCTAATAAAACATTTGTGCAAATTCTGAAATACTTCAAAATGAGATTTGGTGGCCGCGGTGGGTTAGTGGTAGAGCGTTCACCTCTGGCGCATGGGACCCTTGGTTCGATCCCAGTTCGCGCCAAGTAAACTTTGTGGTGGACAAACACCATGTGCGTGGGTTTCCTCGGGGTTCTTCTGTTTCCTCCCACTTTCTTCATTCCACCATTTCACTCATTTCACATCATCATCGTCTCCTTTAGTCTAGGCGGCATAACTGTGGGACGTAAAACTAAAAAATTTCATTTCATTTTTTTTTTTTTTTTCAAAATGAGATTTGAGGAAAACAGGAAAGGGGAACTATGCGATTAATTTTACATGAATATTTGTGTCTTAATAATATTCTAATTATTTTCTGGTTGGTTTTATTTTTGACATTTGGCGTGATCGTTAAATGCAATGAACTGTGATGAACTACTGTATATTATACTTCGTACTATAATCGCAGTGGAAACTCGAACTGATTGATTAATCCATGTATCGAATGCAAATATAACAATGATAAATCGATAGATAAGTTATTCGATCTGTTAAATCAGTTATAACTCCTACTTTTTTGAAATTAACATAATAACTATACTGGATAATTGAAAGTGTTTAGAAATGAAAGTAAATTTACTTAATGGCTTGTTTTTGTCAATTTTTTTTAAAGATATTATATTTTAACCATATCCATTCTTTTTTGTCTTTGCAGGCTCCTGTGATGCCGTTCTATGGTCCTCCAGCTGTGACAGCCCCTCCTGGCGCTCCTCCACATATTCCAGAACCTGGATTTCCAGCAATAAGAGATCGCTTCCCGAATGCCGTGTGGCACCAGACAGATAGTGGTGCGTGGACTCCACAGGCACAATTCCAGAATAGCATTGCTCCTCCTCTACTTCCACAGCCACAACAACAGGGACCTTTAGGTCTTCAGGCACCGTTGGATGATCTACGCTTTCCTCCAAGGAGCTTCCCCGACCAGCAGGGTTTAGGCTATGCACCTAGTGGCTACCAGCCGGGTTATCAGCAGGCGTTCCTTAACAATGAGCAACAGTATCAAGATAGAAGCGGTTACCCAACCGGAAATGCTAGTCTAACTACACTCCAAACTTCTCCAATTCAACAGTATTCAGGCATTCGACCACCAACATCACCAGCGCAAGCGCAGCCTCAAAATAGGTATCCTCATTCCCAGCAGGCGCATACACCTCAGCCGTCACCAAATGGTGTTAATAGTTCAGCAATGAATGGTCCACCATCAGCAATGGGTATGAATGGTCCTAATCGAAGTATTAACGGTCAAGCTGGAAATACTCCAAATCATCCTTCTAGCGGAGGCGCTTACGTAGATTCATCTCCCAATGGTAGCTTGGGACAGTATAATGAAACCCGCAGTGGAACTGAGTACGTGAACGGTAGCAGCTTACCATCATCAGCTGGCAGTTATACCCAAGATACTCTTCCTGTTAGTATGGCTAACGTGCCTACAAGTATTCCAAATAGTTTGGATGGATCGACACCACCAACCAGTCGAACGACTACCAGTGTTTCACATCCACCAACAAGCGTTGCTTCCTATGATGGAGAGAACAAAGCTTTCAACAGTTTGACCGGTCACCCAAACGGGGTGCCTGGGTACCCACTTCCCCTTCCCCAGCAGAGTTCACTGAACTCTAGTGGGTACCCAGGAAGAGTCTCGGTTGTTGGGGATCAGTCGTCCTCGTGGGAAGGTTCCAGCTGGAGCGAACAGAAGACTGACGTTGGATTGTCTCAGAATTACCCCGAGAGTCCAACATGCAATGGAATGTTCCAGAGGGACCAGTCTCATGAGCAGCTGAACAGCAGGCTGAAGACCATGATCTTGAACAAACAGCAACAGCAGATTCCACAGCATCCAATACAGCAACATTCACAGCAAATACAACAGCAACAATTACAGCAGCAAATGCAACAACAGCAGATGCAGCAGAATCTTCAACAGCAACAGCAATTGCAGATGCAGCAGCAGCAACAACAGCAGCAGCAACAGCAATATCAACGACAATTGTCGAACGTGGTAGGAGATTCTCAGGTACAGGCACCGGGCCCCAATGAGAACAGTGGAAGTAACCAGTTGATAAGTCCTGGAAGTAACGTAGAACAAGGAACAACGCGGCCACCGTCTACTCCGCAGAGCAACGTTGGTAGCCAGTCAACAGGCCCTCCACAGTCACAATACATTCCTAATATGCAAGGTGTGGATGCGTCAGGCGTGAACAATTCCAATTTAAATCGAGATGTAGCAAGTGGTTCTCAGGAAAATCCAAATTTTTTAGTGCAAGGCCACCCTCAGCCAGAGTCTGAGGGTGGGATTTGGGATTGGGTCAGAGAACAGAGTGCCCAACTAAGTGTGCAAGGAACTAGTAGTGTTGTTGGTAGTCAGTCAGTTTCTAACATGCAAGCTTCTAGTAATGTAAGTGATTCCAATATGACAGACAATTTTAGTGACAAATTCGTAAAACTGGGACCAGATGATAGTATTAATCGAACAAATGAAGGGGGGAATTTAGTGAATATGGGTCAAACAGAACATAATATTTTATCTAGTGATGTAAAGAATTTTTTATCGAATAGTTCTGCAGGTCCTTTGCCTGATGGGCCTGCAGCCGTGCATGGAGTTAGTATTCAGACAAGTTCCCGTGCTGATTGGCATTCTCCTGTAGACAAAGGAAATGTAGGGTTAGGTACTAGTAATGTAAGGTGTACAGAGAGTGAGTCAGTATTTAGTGCCAACAGTAGGCCAGCCCTTCATAATGTTGGGAACTGCTCAGATGATACCACAGTAGATGATAAAACATTTCAGAAACAAATTGGCTTGCAAAATCATTCATTCCCGGAAGATATGCATTTGAAATCTCAGAATAATAGTACTAATTATTCATGCTCTTACAACAAATCTGGCGATACAAAATCTACCTCAGTAACGATACCTATGACATCACGCGTCAAGCAAGAAGAGACATCCTGCGCAGCTGCTGGACAGGATTCGTCCTCATCTTCCGCGTACCCGTTTCAATCAGAAAGTCCTTCGAAGGCATGTACAGACAAAACCTGTAAAGATAAGAGTGTTGGGGAAGTTCCAACTAAAGTTGAAAATAATAATAATAATAACAACAACAATAATAATAACAACAACAACAATAACAACAATGTGTGTTACCATTCTGGCTCTAATCAGGACGCACAGCAGAACGCTACGACAGATGCGTCGGCTGAAACTCCGAAAACAACAGCAGAGAACAAACCGTGGACTCCAACGAGTACTCCAACTCCAACTAGCGACTACTCCAAGCTTGTAGGCGGAATGTCAACAAAGGAATTCCAAGACCATCTGGAACGGTTAAAGAACAACGTTAGAGCTGAAGTCCCCGATTGTAACTGCTTCCCTCCAGATAAATGTAAGTAATCCTGAGTTAAGTACGTAATAAGACTAATTATTAATGGATGTTATAGGATACATACCTCAAATATGAAGTGTGTTACATTGTTATCACGAATTTTTGTAATGCACTCACATGGTTTCAGTGTTCGCTGACACTTTTTTCGGTGAGATCAAAAAAGTCAGAAAACACTGAAATCTGAGTGAATAACAAAAATTCGTGATACAAAGTAAGACTACTCATATGTAATAAGGTATTTTTGCACATAACAGGACATGCGATAATGAACCTCGATGTAAAATTTTTAGATATTTACTTTCTTTTGTCAGAGAAAAGAAGAGGACTATAGACAGGATATTGAATGCAATATTATGGACAGTAATGTAGGAAAAATAGCTTGTGCTTTATTATTTTAAGCCATTCGAGGTCACTCATTTAAAATTAAGTTTGTTGAAAAACTTGGAGATGTGTGTTTCTTACAGTTTGCTGGCCTTTACTTTCTGAATATTAGTAGTGTTTGTAATCATGATAGCAAGTAATTTATTTACGTTTTGTTATACATTACTGTTGCCAATATTCAAACCATTAGAAAATTAAATGTGACGGGTAGATCCTAGATCCCTTACCCTGATCCTAGATTTGTACAACTCAAAATAATTCCTTAACATAATTTAAAAACGCAACTAATTCAAAAATAGGAGTTATTGCATCTTCAACCAACTTTTTCGAAAGCTATTTTGTTCTAGTTGGTAGCAGTAAGCCAGATAACTAAGTAGTTAAATCTACAAAACAGGTTCATTTGAAATTTTTCATCCAAGTACGAACTTTCCGAGTTTTGAAATTTCAACTCAAAAACGGAGAAATCCAAATCGCCAGTAGTGATGTAATTTCGTAGATGTCATATACCAATAGCATTCTAATCACGTTTGTTGCAAAGGAAAAGATTGTCGAAGATCTGTGAAGTTTGAAGATCATTTGAAATCATTCGAAATTCAGTTTGATTTGGGTGGCACTTTTAAATGTATGTTTAAAGATAATGTCACAGTTCAACAATTCATCATATCTTCAACTGAAGCTTGAATGTAGTCAGTCGTTCATGGATTATTACCATAGGTTTACAATGTATTAACTGTCGTGGATCTGAGTGAGTTCAATTTTCGTTAAGCTGTGAAGAGGCTTCTATTAAAATTATGCTAAAAGAGCAAATGGATTTGATTTTGAGGATGATATAACAACAATGACGAAAAGGTAAACACGGATACTTTATCTGTTTTTATGACTCATCCTGCTTCTAAGAACTTGTTACAGAAATTTCTTCAGGCAGCGTTTTTTTTTTTTTTTTTTTTTTTTTTTTTTTTTTACAAAATGGTCCACTCTCTATGGGTCTTCTTTCTTTCTTTCTTTTTTTTTTTTAAATTAGGAGTCTTAACAAAGATACTATTTCTGATGGGAACGATCCAGAGCCCAGAGGCCCTGAATTTGGGCACTTGTGGATTTCTTGTGGTCCATGGAGCATTTTAGCATGATCATAAGAAAAGATGGATAGTTGAATCGATTTCCTTGCTGGTTTTACTACTGCCTTTAAAGATTATCCTGCCTGCAGAGCTGATTTTTATTTATTGACCGCGTGGATGAAAAATAACTAGATATTAGAAAATTGTTATAAATTCTGTAACGTTGATTCTTATTTATTAGAAAAATATATATAGGTTCTTCGTTACGTGAAAAAACAAAAGATGATGTTAAATCTCAGCATAGGCATCTGTATTGTTAACTAGCTTTCTCAAACGGCCAGGGATATAAGTTACAATTCATTTTCCTGTTTTAAATTTATCATTCTCTCTCTAACCTACAGCGTTTCATTCAATTGAAAATTATTTGAAGGAAAAAGAAAAAGAAAGAAAAAAGTTGAGTGTGATAATAACGTGTAACATTTATATCCTAGTATCATATTATTTAAGATAATTTTATATTGTAAGAGTAAATGAAGTAATGTGTTCTTTGTTATTTTAATTTTATTTTTCTGTCCATAAAATAAGTATTATGTCTTGCAATTGCAGGCCCACCTGAGCCGGGTTCATATTACACTCATCTTGGTGCAGCTCCAAATTTAGCCGAACTTCGCAAAGAGATGGAGAAACGATCTGGTTTGAAAGGCAAAGCACTACGGTTTGAAAAGGTTGTTTACACCGGCAAGGAAGGGAAAACAGTTCAAGGATGCCCGTTGGCTAAATGGGTAAGGCCTTCTAAGCACTATTAATTTCTCTGTTCTGTTTTATTTTGGTTTTAAAGTACCAACAACCGGGAAAGTGAAGGAAGATTTTGCACCAAACTGTAGGAATCCTGTATATGTGTTCATTGCTTTAGCTTACACGATAACAAGTAAGTTCTAGCACTACGAGGGAGGATCAGAAACTTAGTTTACAAAGCCGATATTTCTGGAGTTTCGTCTGTTATAGAGAAATGAAGAGTGTGCGGTAATTTTAATACATGGAGTTGGCAACTGTGCAGAGTTTCAGCTATCCGCCACCTGCGGCGCTAGCTGTAAGTAAACACAAATGGCGACTGGTTTGGAAAACTGTTCTCGGAAAGAAGTCCGCTCAGTTATTCGATTTCTATGGGCGAAATATGTAACCGCGGCTGAAATTCACCGGCAGCTGGTAGAGGTTTACAGAGAGAGATTGTAATGTCTCATCAGTATATCGTAGAATGGTGTCGAAAATTTGCGGCTGGTAGAGAAAACGTCACCGATGAGGAGCGCAGTGTGTGAGTGTTGAAGCTGTTTCGCTGGGACATCATCAACCGCCCTCCCTACAGTCCGGACCTCGTTCCAATCCAATCCTTCGACGTTCACTTTTTCCCGCACTTGAAGGAGCACCTAGGAGGCTGTCGCTTCGCTTCAGACGAGGAGGTGAAACCCTTCGTGACAACGTGGCTGAACACGCAAGGACAGGTTTTTTTTTTTTTTTTTTTTTTACCAGTAGGGAATATTCAAACTCATCTCACGATGTGACAAGTGCCTCAACCAAGGGCGCCCATCAGGGGAGGCAAGGTGGGGCGCTTGCCCCCCTAGAGGAAATTGTACTTCAGAATATCGAAAACCCAATAGTTTTTACATTAGTTACAGCAAAATTTGAAACTGTTTGAAACGTCGCTTATACTTTCCCCCCCTTGGAAACCACAGCATGGGCGCCCCTGGCCTCAACTGATATGGAAACTATGTCGAAAAATAACCTAATGTATGTACTATTTGTTGGCTGTATAGGCACGTTTCACTGCAGGCTTTGTAATTTTACTTTCTGATCACTCCTCGTAAATAAATGTTTTTTTTTTTTTTTTTTTAAAAACAAATTGAAATCTAGAAAACACCAAACACAAACCCTTGTACCATCTTCTGCAGAGTAATTTGTTATGAATTAATTTTAATTTGCTCGTGCATCTTAATCAGGCTCCTTTCTTGGGGGAAAAGTTGGATAAAACTTTTTGTGAGGTACAGAGTTGTTAAGTGTAGGAAAACTTAAGTTTCCGCTAATGAGAATTTTTGCTCGAGGCTTGTATAATTTCTAATGTATATTCCTCTTCGCTTTCTATTCCACTGTGGTTCAGTTGATTTTTGTTATGATGTAAGTACTGTCCATTCGTGATTTTGTTCAACCTCTTGCTTTCTGTGTCAGATAACTGTTCCGTTCGAAATTAAATCACAGCCACAACAAGACTGTCATAACTCTATTAATAAAATGTAAATTGTAGAGGTGTGGGGAAAAAAATAGTTTGTTCCTAAAGAATCATTATTATCTTTTCTGCTTTTACAATTATTACAAATTAAGGTTTCATAACAATTTAAAACCTATTTCGAGCTACGAGAGTGTTATTCTGGGGGTCTCGTGATCTAATGGTATTTAAAACTTTTTCTATTATTATATTCTGACTATTATATTATGACTATTTCTGAATAATTTATTTCAGGTTTTGAAGTTAGCCCCTTATAAGAGTAAACTAGACCATTCCATAGTTATTTTATAAAGTAAACGTCAAATTCTGGCCAAAGCCTATACTAGTTAATAACTAATATTGTTACAGTTTCGGCAATGTATCTTTGCCTTCATCAGACACATTATAAAATACAATTTCTAAGACTACAGCTTACATATCTCAGAAAAATGAGAGGAGGTCATATCTATGAACCAATCAAATGCATTCTTTCATTTTTAATAATTTTTAATTGATTACATATTTGCAACTTTTAATTATACAACTTTCACTTGAAGTTTTAACATTTAATTGGCACACTTGTGTTATTATAATGAACAACTTTCATTTTTGAGAACCTTAGCTTTTATTTGGCTATCAGCCATAAAATATATCTGTGTTACCTGAGTACACCTGAGTTTAAAGTTCTCAAAAGTGAAAGTTGTTCATTATAACAACACAGGTGTGCCAATTAAATGTTAAGATTTCAAGTGAAAGTTGTATCAATTAAAAGTTGCAAATATGTAATCAATTAGAAATTGTTAAAAGTGAAAAAACGCATCTTATTGGTTCTTAGATACGACCTCCTCTCATTTTCTGAGTTTCTGTAGTCTTAGAAATTGCATTTTATGTGTCTGATGAAGGCAAAAATACTTTGCCGAAACTGTAATATTATTATTTATTAAATAGTATACGCTTTGGCCAGAATTTGTCTTTTTATTTTATACAAGAAGTTTCAAAACTAGAATGAAGGGTATTCAGATAGTTATTTTATATTTACTAATGTTTTGTAATTTTTTTTTTATTTATTTACATTTAATAATTTGCGTAAAATATTAAAATTATTTCTTAATTTATACTGTCCAACTAGTAGCTATTGGTGCGTTTGTAAATACAGATTCGACCAGCTATTCCCATTGTCAGTTTTTGCGTATATACTTAGTAATGTAGTCCTACTACTACTCCCTACTAATTATTCACAATACAGAAAAGAGCAGTAGTGTAATTATAGATTTTTTGTGCGTTTATTTCTTGATCGGTCACACATTCAGAAATTTGTCCTGGTCTTATTGTTAACAAAAAGGAATATAAAAATTTGTAAATGTGGGAAAATAATTGAACTTTTTATTATCAAATTGTTCTATGCACCATGCTTTATTTTCGATGCGGGCGCGTTTGGTTCGAATCCCGTAACAACTCGTAGGTGTGTGTCTCATACAGATGTGGAAAAAATAAAATAAACCGACGTTATGTTCCAAACACACTAACAAGAAGCTTCCTCTACTATGGAAATTAAGAGACATAAAAACGAACTAAAACTTGTAAGTGAACTGCGAATGCTTTGAGTACTTTCTTAGAACAAATAATTGCTTCATTGACCTTTCGTACTCTGCACTGGAAATTCTTTTGTCTCAAGTATATTTTTATTTCTCCGTAATCTATTTCTAAGCTCATAAATTTCAAAACAAAGTTCAGGTTATATATTATGCAGTAGTTAAATAGATAGAGAAGATAATTAGTGAGGAATTTTTCAATAGTTCGTCTCAAGGTCATATTGTTCATGCCGCTTATTTGTTGTGTTTATTGCAGGTCATTCGACGTTCTAGTTACGAGGAGAAGGTATTGTGTGTGGTGAAGCATCGCCAAGGTCACAAATGCCCTACAGCATGGCTTGTGATTGCTATGGTGGCGTGGGACGGGGTTCCTTCCAATGAAGCTGATCATCTGTACAACCTGCTAACAGAGAAATTGAATCGCTATGGTCTACCAACTACCAGAAGATGTGCAACCAATGAGCCCCGGACTTGTGCATGTCAAGGTCTTGACCCAGACACATGTGGGGCTTCGTTTTCCTTTGGTTGTTCCTGGAGTATGTATTATAATGGATGCAAATATGCACGGAGTAAAACTGTTCGTAAATTCAGACTATCAGTGCGAACAGAGGTACGTACCAATAAACAATATGCCCGTAATGCTTACTAATTGTGATGCGCTCAGTTTTTACTTGGATGGAATCAGTCTTGATGAAAAAAAAAAATCACAAAATTAATAATTGTAATGTGAAACTTTCTGTCGTTCCATTTTGTCGCTAAAGTCGTTCGTATTCATTGTTTCTCTTAAATCATCTTGATTTCTGTACTACAAGCTTTTCGTCTGATTTTTGAAGTGATTCCCCAAACATTGTTGTATATTAATATTACTCAGAGACCAATATGGTTAGCATACGGTTGGGGTTCCATTTCCGGTGGGAGCTCAAGTGAAGTAAACCGGAGACCGCTGTTCGACTTCCATTCCAGTCGCATATTTTCACTCTTTGAATTTTCATTGTTTATGGATACTTGATCTCGTTTCTAGTTAATATTATACAATAAAGAAGCAACTGTTGAAGTACCAGTAGTTACAGTATTTTCCGGTATATTAGACGTACGTTCTTCTTGAAACCAAAAAATAGGGCATGTCTTGTACGTCAATATAGAGATTTTGTTTATTTCAATTGGATTAAGTTTCACCGATTTGATATATAATAAAGTAAAATACAATATTTACTTTTGTACATATTGTTTTCCTATTTCTCCCGGTATTTCAGTAATTCTCGGCTTTACTTCTATGCAAAATGTGATTACAGCAGTAAAAGAAAACAGAGAGCTTCTAACGTAACCACAGTTTTCTTATTTTCCCAAGCCGCCTTTTTGTTAATTTTCCTGTGTTACGGTTTTCGTATGTATCTTAGTGGAGCTTTCTTCTAATTTTCTATAAATGTCTGTAAAAGTTTCCACAGAAATTGTGCGAGAAAGCTAATAAATATTGTTTTGAGCAAAATTTTACAGTATTTACAATTTCTTTTGCAGTTCATCTATTTGTTTCACTGTTGTAAGTTCCTAAGTTCAACTTATTCTTTGACAGCTGTCGAAAAATCCCTGGAAATTTTTGAATTTAATTTTGAATTTCTACTCTTAACTTGATTGTGAAGCTTGTGGTGGACAAACACCGTGTACGTGGGTTTCCTCGGGGTTCTCCAGTTTCCTCCCACTTTCTTCATTCCACCATTCATTCATTACTCATCATCACCGTCTCCTTTAGCCTAACCGGCATAACCGTGGGACATAAAACTCAAAGATTTCATTTCATTTTTTTTTTTTTATTATGAAGCTTTAACCATATTTAAGTATATCATCCCATTATACATCTAAAATTCAATTATCTTTGTTTAGTTCTAGTGCAAGATGATTCAACAGTAATTATTTTGATTTGTGAAGACATCTTACCATCTTGTTCATGAAATACTATTTGCTGTTAATGCTTGAATAGGCGTGACCCATAAGCAAGATAATAATCCTTCATCGTCTTCACATATCGAAATAATTACGGATGAATCATATTTCATTAGAATTTTGGATCCAGAACTAAATCAAGGTAATGGAATTTTAGATAAACAATGGGATATCATTATTATATGCTTCATAATTAAGTTAGTATAGAAATCTAACTCATAAAGATTTCCAGGGATTTTTTAGACACCTTAAAAAGAATAAGTTGGACTTACGAATTGGCAACACCCAAACAAATGAATATGTAGAAAAAAAAAAGTCGTAGTGAAGTTTTTGCTAAAAACATTTAATATTTATTATCCTTTGTAGATGTGTATGTTACAGTACATACGAAAACGGTAACCTAGGAAATTGGGCAAAGGTTTTGGGGAAAATAACAAAATGTTATTACAGTAAAAGCTTTTTAGTTTCCAAATTAACGACCTTTGATAAAGTAACAGTCAGTTACAGAAATATCAGGAGAAAAAGAAAACAACACGTACGAAGGCAAATCGAAATAATTTTCTTTTGTTTTATGATACATTAATAAACAACCAGGTAAGGGAAAATGAATACTTTAACGTTTCTCGTGATTGATTTGTTTTATGTTTTTTTTTTTTCTGTTAATTTCTTGTGGCGTACAACTGCATTGCTGTAATTCAGTGACTGTAAATGATAGTTTGGATACAGTCGCTCTAGTTACTCTCTCTCAGTATGTATGCTTTTCTCTGGACACACATACACTATAGAATATAGATATTCCCAGACGTGGTTCCGGTTCTAAATTTAATTAACTATTGGTAACTCTATATGTTCCTTCTTAAAAATATGACGTTATATTATTAAAAAAAAATTCTTTATAATATACAGTGAAAATATTATTCCTTCTTCAAAATTGAATACAGAATATGGGAAGCGTATTCTATGCCGTCAAATATGGCACGTAGAGTAAATTTGTAACCAATAGGGTACAGATTTCTATTACCTAGGAACTTGGAAAAAAATGCTTGCATTTATGCCCTAAAGATATGGCAGAATATATCCTAAAATATATCTTGAAAAACAGGCATCTTTGGGGCTTCAAGAGGGGAGGCAAACATACTCCTGAGATTCTGCTTACATCGGAAAATCTTCCTCGTTCTCAAGCAAATATTCAAATAACGCTACTGCTCATAACCACGCAACTCCACATCGTACTAAAAAAAAAAAAAGCTGTATGTTTAGAGTAAAGGAAAAGAAGTCGTATTTTATGATAGGTACCAATGGTGATTGCAGGAGGTAGCTAGGGAAAAATTCTCCGGGGATCATATATCCGATTGCACTCAGTGTGGATTACCAGTGTTCTCCGGGTATCATATCTTAGATTGTACTCAATGAGGATTACCAGCATTCGCCGTGGATCATATCTTCGGTTGTATTCAATGTGGATTGCCATATTTTCGCAATAATACATTTATATCCCGTGGGATATGGCTGGAAATATTTTCCACAATATGCAACAAAGAAACTAGACACAGGTGCCTTTGCAGGGAAGAAAGAAACAGATAGATAGAAGCTGAGGCGTCGATTTCTTTCTTCAAAGTGAATGATCCTACGCCAGGTCGACCAATTTGACTCCTTCACACTGATTCCTTTAAATCTTGAGCTCCTCTGTGGCTAAGCGGTTAGCATATGCGCCTTTGGCGTGGGATACCTGGGTTCGATTCCCGGCTGGAGCTCATGTGGTTCGGATTCCACGTTAATCAGTAGATCCACATCTCATATAGCCTCTCTGCTGAACGGGACGTTAAACTCAAAATCAACTAAACTCCTTTAAATCTTGTTAGATAAGGCCAAATATTTCTTCTTTCGTTAATATCTATAATTTTAGGTTAAATATGTATAAGGATTCAGTTCTTGATAGAAAGCGAGTAAGGTCTGTCTTTATATTCAATTTGATGGAGGCCGCTACGGAAATCAATAAAGGAAATTGTGTGCACCTCCTTATGATTAGTTTTTCTGCATTCTTGATTTACTTTGACAACTTAGTAGCATTGTCAGTAAAGGTTAATTCGACTGAGAAGTTCTCAAAAGAGTATTGTTTGTTGTACAGTAGAACAAAAGTTAAAATAAATAAATCTTAACGTAAGAATAACAAAATTTAAATATTAAATGCTGATTTACTACTTCCAGGAGCAAGAAGTGGAAGAACGAATGCACGTGTTGGCTACATTGTTGTCACCGTTATACCGTACCTTGGCACCCGAAGCATTTAAGAATCAGACACAATTCGAAAGAGAGGCTTCCGAATGTAGACTGGGCTTCAAGCCAGGAAGACCCTTCTCTGGAGTTACAGCTTGCATCGATTTTTGTGCTCACTCGCATCGAGATCTCCATAACATGAACAATGGATGTACAGTGGTAAGTTGTTGTTCTCAATCATCAGGTCTTATATTATAAACTATAACATTATTATTTTTGTTCACGAATAGAGTTAGAAACTACCCAGAAATTTTGAGTGTGCCAAAAAATTCAATTTTTCTTCTTTTTTTCTTTCTTCGGAATGGTAAAAATCTTATTGGTAACTTTTCTAAGAGATTAGGGCTAAATTTTCAGGCATATCAGTTCACAAATATATCTTATGTTGCCTATGTTTTTCTGCTCCCTATATAATACATGAGCTTGTTTTTCTTACTGAGGTTTGAAATTCGATATATTCATAGAATCTTAACTTTCTTTGGGGGGCTGGGTTGACTCAGTGGTAAAGCGTTCACCTCTGGTGCCTGGGGTCCTTGGTTCGATCCCAACTCACACCAAGTGAGCTTCGTGGTGGACAAACACCGTCTGCGTGTGTTTTCTCAGGGTTCTTTCGTTTTCTCCTACTTTCTTCATTCCACGATTTTCTTCATTTCTCATCATCACAGTCTCCTTTAGCCTAGCCGGGCATAATCATGGGACGTAAAACCCAAAGATTTCATTTTTCTTAACTTTCGTTGAACCTAATTTCCATGCCTTTTAATGCCATTCAAATCAATGAGGGAGATCGAAGCTTCCTTTCCTTTATTCAACGGAATTATGAAAATTATGTATTGTCGCAGATGTATTCGCCGCTCACATTCTTTTATATGATAACACGAAGCTCAAATAGAATTCTTGTCACCCAACGCAAACTATAATTTTCAAGCTACCCTCCATTCTATAAATTACAAATGTATTGTTAACCGGATTTGCATTTGGATAGGAAACGCCATTATAGAAATTATATTTATATCTACTTCACAAGCTTTTTCGTCAAGAACATTTATACTTACAATTTTCGGAACCTACTTGGTCCCATCTTCAAGGAAAGATTGACTAAAACTAAAAAACACAACCGATAGTAGTAGTGCAGGAAGAAGGTACATTGGGATGGTAGAATTTATTGAGATCCTTTATGGTATGGTGCAATAATAAAACTCGAAGAGCTCATCAGTAGTTAGTACATTTCACCCATATCACATATGATGATTCTATGTAATCAGTGAGTCATCCGATTTTCTTCTTCGTCCTTTAGTTTCCAAGTATGGAAATCAGTGGCATACATAAAATTTTGTGAAGACGGGTTCAGACTCCCCAGGTTCAAATGTATTCAAACTTTTTGCCTATATCTTAATATAATAATTGGATTTTTATTTTCATAATATCTTGTTTGGAGGTGGGTGGGTTAAAAACCGTACTCCGCCTTTGCGTACACCACGGATAGAAGTTATGAATTAGTGTCCAAATGCCATGATTTATCTATTCTACCCGAATCAAGACTTGTTTTTTTACTTTCCTGTTTAACAGAGATTAACTCAAAGTACCTGACTTTCAATACCTGAAAGTTACTTTACCCGTAAGCTTTACCACATCAATTGTATGCTTACTGTCTTGATCCTCTTAAGTGTTTTATACGTATATTGGGGTGACAAAGGCAAATATTAATACTAAAGCCAAAAAAACTTTAAATTTTAAAGAATTGCTAGTGTCAGTGCTTTCAAAACATGCAGTTAACGTTATAAGAAAGGCAAATTCAGAAATTGGAATTCAGATTTTTGAGTCATTCTCCAGATATAAAAATGAAGAAATGAACTTAGATTCGAGCAGATTGGACACACACAGCTTCTGCTGATTCATAAATTTCGTACCTGGAAACAAAAAGAACAAAATAATTAACATGATTAAGGTAACAGATTGATAATTGGTGAAGTGTGATTATTCAAGCTTTACTGTATTTAAATTTCTTTCTGAATTTCATACATTTTAATCAGCTTTATCATGAACATGACAACAGAAAGTCTCCGAAAATCAGAGAATCCGTAAGCAGAACGCGGGCATCAATCCCACTGGGGACATTCCCCCCCCCCCAATATTTGTAAAACGTTTTTCTCCCCTTCCCCCTCCAGTTTTCCAAGTATCTTAGCTTAACTACTGTATGACCCAAAAGAGGCGCAACCATCTAGCAGTTTGCTATGTTCACAAAACAATATTAGACAAAATAAATATGAAAAAAAATAGCACAAAAATTTGTTTCCAATTGTTGAAAAAAAAAGTTCATCAGTTTTTGGCCTTATGAAGGTGAAGGTGGAGTAAACTGTGGAGTAATAAACTGTTCATTTAGATAGCAGACAGCAAAGCGAGTTTTTTTTTTTTTCTTTCTTTCTCAATAGAGCAGAAAACTTGTAATGTAGGTATTAGGTAAATCCTATTGATGAATTGAGTATACAGTATTTTTAAGTTTTAGTTTTTATTAGACAAAAAACTTCAAGAGATTGGTTTAAGGTCTATTATAGTTTTGCTGTATTGGTTTTGAACTTTAGTTTGAAAACTTAATTTTACGATTTTTCTTCTTTCTTTCTTTCATTCATTTTATGTTATGTCTATACGAGAATGGCAGAGCATAATTATGTCACATTTTGGCCATTTTCTGGTTTTTTGCTTCGGTAATTGGTCACACATCTATATGCTGGAAAACGTTAATAATGGCTTAATTAAAAATTCCCTGGTTTGCAGTATATATGTATATATTCGTTTTCACTAATCAACCGATAATATTTTAAGTGTAATTCGTAAGTATGTAATTTTTCTTATTCCGATGTGGATATCATGTTTTATCATTTTTATATGTATCTATATATATCTATCTATACAGAAAACAGTAGAGCAGAAGTTTTATCTCGTAGTCATCCTGAATTTGTTGCGCAATTATTATATTTTAATATTTTATTGTCACTATATTATTTTCGACTCCCCAACTACAGATATCATAATAAATTTAACAAGAAATCTGTTACGGTAGCTTGGGCAGAAACTTTTTTGAGTTATTCTAACATGTTTGTTATGTGAAAGGTATCAAAGGTAAACCTGTGTAAATAGGCATATAGGATTTTATATAAGTTAAATTATGGGTTGACTGTTGGATTTAAAAAGAGTCGGTTATGTTGCGTATTCTTGATGGACAATATGAAGTTGTGTAGATGTTAGTTAGATATTAGGACTTGGTATCCGTAACGAAAGAGTTGGTAATGAGTCTTTATGTTGTAATAAAAATTTAGAGAAAAAGATTTTTAATGTTTACATTCTGCAAATTATTGCTAAGTCTCTATGGTTGATATAAATACATTACAAACTCCAACATACAGAATACTTTGAGTCGCTAATAGTTAGAATTGAAACCCTTAATTGAGACCTGTTTCAACTAAAGAACAAAATCGTAAAGAAATTGATAATTTTTATTAGCACATCAAATTTTAGAACAGGTAACCCAGAAACAGGAAATACAAATGGCAAGTCAACCGTCAATTTATCTTAATATTATATTGATGTGTATCTTATTAAAAATAAATATTTTACTTTTATGGACGTTAATCAACTTTGTACTTGTTTTATTTGTTTAATGAGCTACTTGTCCAATCTACACGTGGTTCATCATCCGATTTCTAAGGAAGAAAGAAGAAAGAAAATCAAATTAAAAGTGAATCCTGCATGGATCCACCCTATGTGTAGATTTCTTTCAAACAGGCAAGATTTACTCTGAATCTTTCTCCCACACTTTTTTTTTTACTACTACTACTACTACCACGATTACGGTGTGGCCACACCGTTTGGCTTGAGTTCTTTGATTCGCAACTGGTAACACGTCTCCGTTTGGGAAATACCTCTAGAATTGTAATCCAGCCCTTGTTTAATTGACCCCTATTGAAATGCAATCTTAGGTTTTTAATTTGAATAAAAATGACTTTAACAGCAGCAGCACAGCAATACAAGGACGAAGTCTTCATGTGAATTTTACTTTTTTAAAAATAGCTTCATGTGACAGATTTTCCGTTAATTGCACTTTTATTTTCTTTGGCCCTTTTATTCTTCAAAAACCTGATGATGACGAACGTGTGGGTTCGAATAAATTTCCTTAGCAGCGAGTATTTTTGACTTTCACGTTGTGTAACTGTTCTTAATTTTCTCGTTGTAGCTGGATGATTATTTTTAATTACGAAGGGGTGATCAGAAAGTAAGGTTACAAAGCCTGCAGTGAAATATGTGTATGTATTATTTTATACAAACAATACAGCTAACAGAAAGTACGTACAGTAGGTTATTTTTCGACATAAGTCTCCATATTGGTTCAAACACTTGTCGCATCGTGGGATGAGTTTGGAGATTTCTCCTGGTAAAAATCATGTCCTTACATGTTCAGCCACATTGTCATGAAGTGTTTCACTTTATCGTCTGAAGCGAAGCGACGGCCTCCTAGGTGCTCCTTCAAGTGCGGGAACAAGTGAAAGTCGCTTGGAGCGAGGTCGAGGATGTAGGGAGGGTAGTCGATGATGAGGGTAGTCGCAAACTTTCGACACAACTATGGGACATGGTGATGAGACACTACCGTCTGTCCGTAAACCTCTACCAGCTGCCGGTGAATTTCAGCTGCGGTTACATATTTCGCCCACAGAAATCGAAGAACTGAGCAGACTTCTTCGCGAGACCAGTTTTTCAAACGAGTCGCCATTTGTTTTCCTATAAGTAGCGCCGTAGGTGATGGGTGGCTGAAACTCTGCAGAGTTGCCAACTCTATGTATTGAAATTATTGCATAGTCCTTGTAACTTTAGTTTCTGATCCTTCCTCGTATTCCAATGTTTGAAATATTTTTATGTTTCTAATGTTTATACTTGTGTTTGAACCCAGGTTGTAAGTCTAACGAAACATCGTGACCTATCTAAGCCAGATGATGAACAGCTCCATATTCTCCCTTTGTATATAATGGATGAGACTGATGAGTATGGGAGCAAAGAAGGGCAGGAAGAGAAGGTCAAGAGTGGAGCACTTGAAGTTCTATCAAAGTAAGTGGTTCTCGTGTGGATAGCAACACATAACATACATATACTCTTTTTCCTTAATCATCTACAGTAGGATGTTTACTTAGTAGGTATTTTAGTCATACAAAGCTGGTTCTGTACGATAGTTATATCTAAATCTCTCTTGTGAAGTAGCTAAGCTGTATTAACAAGGTTAACAAACAAAAACAAAAAACCCAGAAGTATTTGTGTTTTTTTAACATTTTGTAAGCGGTCACTCTGGTCTCTTGGCTGACTTTGCTAAATACTGCATGTCGACAAATCTTTCAAGAGGACAGGGTAACTTCGTTAGGTCTTTCCTGTTTTGTTTTTTTTTTTCTTGTGGGAGCATTTAAAAGTAGATGTATATGGTGGTAACCGAATATCGAGAAGCTAAAGACCAAATGAAGGGTAAGGGAAAAAAAGAATGACTGTCACAATAATTCATTTTCGAGAAAACGGCGTTTTAATATTGAAAACCGCGTAAAAAAGAACAGGGTTAGTCAAACTTTTGCCCCTTTTTACATGGACATTTCTATATCTGCGCATGCATGGCATATACAGTCAAATAGTACCAAGAGTCACCAACAGATAGGACAAGGCACCCGATAAAGCACACACATGGACATTCCTTGTTTTTTCCTCTTACCCTTCAAATAGGATAATTACTACGGTAATTTACTGGAGAGTTCCACGACTACCTTCGCCACCAGACTTAGTGAATACGAATGGCACTATGATGGCTGTTTTAAAATTAGAAGCAAGTCCAATAAAAGCTATGAAGTTGGCCATATCTAATTTGGCCGTTTATGTGCAGAACTATCTATATATACTGATACTACTATTACTCTGTAAGTTGGTCATTTTGTGAGTAACCAAGTGTTGCCAACGTAAAAAAAAAAATCCATTTGTTAGAAAGGTTAGGGAAGCTAGATAGCTTGGATAAAATGTTTGTAGAAAATTTAAAAAGCATGAGTGAAAGCATGGCCTAAACTAAAACAAAAAAGTAAAAGCATGACCGAACAAAGCATGAAAATATAAAGGAAATTAATGGCAGGAATTGCATGTCACTACTAATCTGTTTTCGTCGTGACAAATATAGCAAGAATTAAAAGTAATATGTAACTTCTAAGCTATTGGGCAAAACATGCTGAAGCTTTGTACCATGCAAATATCGGCAGGATGATTTTGTTTTGACATATTCCGTGTTACCGCAAGGTTAACAGTGTTGCCAACCCAACATAAAATTATATTTTTCAAATGACACTATGTCAGGTTTATTACATATTTCAAATCTATATATAAAAGAAAAAACTCAGGTACATACTAGTTTTGCAGTGTTGCAAACTAAGGATGCAACAGTATCGAAACACAGCACCGAAAAACAATTCAGTTTTGGAGGGTTGTACAATGGTAATTACGCACATGACACACACGGAGTCATACACGTAATGTGACGTATTTCCAACAAGTAGAAACAAAGTCACAAGAAATTAAAAATTCTACTTTTTTTTCAAAAGACTTTACTTCGAAAAAAGTATTTAAATAAGTATCACATCGAATTACGTAGATGATTTGCAATAGACATAAAAATCATAATGCCGTTTAGATCAATTTGATATATGATTTAAAAAATGGTCAAATTTGTTGTATTGCTTAAAATGGCGTATTTATAGGAACTTTTTAAAACAAGTTTTGATTTACTTCGCTTCTGTAACATTACAACAATCCTTTTTTCAATAAATTCTCGGAATTAGATAATTTTAAGCAGTGTTGCAAACTTTAACAGTTTTCACCATATCTCCAGAACGTTTTGAGATATCAAATTGGTGTAAACATTGTGATCTTCACATCTATTCAAAAGCATTTACACAATTAGGTGAGGTACTTATCTAAGCAGTTATTTGGAATAAGGGCTTTTGGAAAAGTCAAATTTTCAGTATCTTGTAACTTTACTCGTATTTATTCGAAATCCGTCATATTATGCTCATAGTATTATACACTAAAATACTTTGGATGTGCGATGCCCTGTTCGCTTCACTTGCGTTATTACTGTTGTAGAGACCACCAAAATTTTGATGTTTATATATGGCGTCCGTGGTTTGCAATATTGCATAACAAGTGTAGCATTTTACATTTTCTTTCTATATATAGATTTGAAATGTGTAATAACCTGACGTAGTACCATTTAAAAAAATAAAACTTTGTACTGTTGTCAACACTGTTAACCTTGTTGTATCACATACTATGCCAAATCAAGTGCTCAGCAATCATGGTCTTTTAAAAACATTGAGCTTTTAAAAAAAAGAAAAAAATAATAATACCAAAGTGATCTATGGCAATCAGAGCTTATGACTAAATGTGTATTTTGTGGAAGTCAAGTAAAGACTGAAAATAAATCAACGAACATTTGGAGTTTTCAAAGCATACACTAAGGGCATTTGTGACGAAGCAAGCCCTTGGTGAGTTGGTCTTTTACTGACTGAACGCCTCATCATTATTATAACATATTTATTGATTAAATAACATGTCTAAAAAGCAATCTAAATTAATTAAAACAACGCATTGCATAATGTTGACTTTATATGCGAACGTATTTGTAAATTAATCTGCACAGATATTAGTATTTCGGAATGTAATTTATAAAATAAAAAAAAAAAAATTAAAAAAAAATGATGTAGTAAAAATATAATTACAACCTTAAAAGTATGCACTTTCGCTGGAAAGCTTCATCAGATGAGGAGGGGACTGGCTCCGTTTTGGAATGTACGGTCTCTTAATAGAGTTACTAGGCTGTAAGTTGATAGTTTAATGCAGGATATAAATCGGTAGCAGAGCAAAGGGATACGAAGGAAAAACAAATCAAAACAGATTATTCCCTTGAAATGTGTTAAATACATCATTTCAACAGAAGCAGAATAAAGGGGTTCTCGCCTTTATCAATGCAGAAACTCTATTTTGCTATTTAACTTTCTTAAAAACAAGAGAACGCAATGGAGACAAACAACAAGCTCTTAAAATACTACTAGTTCTGTAAAACTAAAGATCGAGCAATGATTTAAAAAATATTGTTATCCTAATGGTCGTGTTAGTTAAGTTTTGACAAGGACATGAAGGAAAATTAACACACAAAGGAAAGAAAAGATGGTACTATCGGGCAAGTGATTATCCATTGCAAATACTGACGCAATGATGGAGACACTGTTAACAGATCATCTTACATGTTACGATGCTGCGTGAGGTCCGTGGTCTTCAGTTTGTTGCAATTTGTTGGTACTCTCTTCAGTATACATCGGATTGGATTGAAGTCCAAGTTCCGTAGCTTGGTCTTGATGCGACAGACGAGCTATGGTGTAGTTTTGGATTTCCACCCCTCATCATAGACGTCCGCAACCAGCAGAGACCAGAAATGCCCTGTATGGCATGCCTGTAGTTGAGTACGCTATCATCCAGTTAGTTGTTTTCCTGGTATAATGGCTGGTTGCGAGGTTTGGCCAATATATATATATATATATATATATATATATATATATATATATATATATATATATATATAGTTATCATCATGACGTTGTGTAATAATGAATTGAATCAACGTTGGTAGACCTCTTTTGGTGTACGTCTGTCGGCTCTGATTGCTGAATCATTAACACCCTTTGATGAAATGACCACCCATACCAATACTTCTGAAATTTTTCCTTGCTTTTGTAAAGTATTGAAGCTGAAGTCCCCATAATATGGGAAGTATAATATCCGCGATTTTTTTCGGCATTTCGTCTCCGGCAAATTCATCGTCCCAAATGATCATTGTATTAGGATGCAAAATGTCACGATGAAGTTTTCTACGCTTGTCTACTGTTATTGTAGCGAGTTGCCCTTCCGTATAGTGTGGTACTTTTTAACTAATTCTGGCCTATGGAACCGGGAGATTCAATGCCGCGTTCACAAAAGCTCTCCACTGACTTCTATCCTTAGCCAACTGGGTACTTTTTAACACTTGAAATATTTCACACCCATTGCAAATTCTGAGCAATTGTTCTGGAGACACGAAATTTGGCAGCCAGTTTCCGATTACTTGGCCCAACTCTAAAAATTTCTTCTGTTTCCTGTTGTCAATGTGGGTCAGTTCACCAGCGCGGCCATACCTTGGTAATTCTTCAATCGGGAAACCATTTTGATAGTATGGTATATGTCTTGTAACATGAAAAGTTCTCTTTCTGAAAATGCTTGACAATTCCCAGCACAGGCAGCTATCCAAGAAGGAGATACACACGTCGTCGTAATGCAACTCTTTTTTATCAACAGCATGCCGCTCTCATCAGCTTGCTCAATACGAAGCACATTATCTGTGGGCTTTGCAGTGGGTCAGTGATAGTGTTTTCACCTCTGGTACATGGGATCCTTGGTTTGATCCCAGCTCGCGCCAAGTGAGTTTTGTGGTGGACACACACTGTGTGGGTGGGTTTTCTCGGGTTCTCCTCTTTCCTTCCACTTTCTTCATTCCACTATTTCATTAGTTTCTCATCATCACCGTCTCCTTTAGCCTAGCCGGCATAATCGTGGGGTGTAAAACTTAAAAAGATTTCATTTCGTTTATTCCATTTAATTTTTATCTATGAAACTTTGATATACACGATTGACTCGCACTGTGTTTGTACGGTGACTACAGCCTTATCTCAATGGGAATGGGAAGTCACGTCGGTAAAAAAAAAAAAATAAATAAATAAATAAATAAATAAATAAATAAATAAATAAAATAAATAAATAAATAAAAAATAAAAATAACTTCAAACTTAGGAAAGAAAGCTTACCTAATATACTAATTTAAGTATACAAAAATCTGTACATTAGGAGTTTTCTCCTCTCGGTTTGAAGCAATAGAATTTTACTTTTTGCATATGTTACTGCTCTGAAGTATCGCCACTGTTTGATCTATAATATTTTTCTTTAAGAATGCATTTGCTTTTCATGTGCTTTTTATATCCTAACGAGACCATTTGGAATTCGACAGAAAGTTCCTAAAGATTGGTAGTTTTTAACCGGAACCCGAAAAGAAAAAAGATAAGTTTTTGTCAATCCTGGACGGGTGGCGGTCCTATTTAACCCTAGAGTATTACCGTGAAAAATATAGCATAGGAGTTACCGTGGAGTCCCTTTGAGATCTCAATTAAAAAGTAAATAATTATTGGTGTTCCGTACAGCAATTGTATACAGATGCATTTCATAACAATACTTTTATTTCATTGCACTTCAACTCAGACTATAACCTTCGACATCACTGACGTCATCCAAAATAGAAAAGAAATACTTGATGACCTCGTCACCAGATAACAGGCGCAACTACGACCCAGAATAGGCTAGTCATGTCATCTTCTTAGAGCTTTGCTAGAAGTAACGGAGTTTTAACTCTTTGAAACTAGTCACTTCGTTGTTCACAAGCTGTTCAAACATATAAGCAAGTTTCAAGATGTCTATTGCTTCAAACTGTAAACCTGAGGAAGAAAGAAATAAGGTCACAAACAATGTAGTGTAATGCAAGAAAACTTTTTTCCTACAACACACCCAACTTACTTTATTATGTCAATAATGAAGAAATTTTCAGGAAAAATATATTAGTAATTTCTGTCGTGTATTGAGCTATTAATTTTGCTCGTTTGGTAAGAAGAAAGAAAAAAAAAAAAAAAAAAAAGAAAAGAGAGAAATAAATTGATTATTTACATGAATATTACACTGAAGTCCTTTTACGACCTTAGTGGTAAATAATCACTTTTTATATAACAGCAAAACAGCAAGCGATATTTTGTATTCAATATATTAAGCATACATTGGGGAGAAAATACAAGAACAGACTTCTAAATACTCACGTTCCTTTAAGAGAGATACTATATTAAATATCTCTGGAGTCCCGCAAGGACCTCACAGTAGTATACAAGGGTTAAACCTCGAAATTATATCTAGTTGTGGAAAACTTTCTGTTTCAATGTAGTTCTGGGATAATAGGAATGAGTTGATTATTCTCTTTGTGTAAGCGTTATTTTATGCATAAAAGAAATTAGAGAATTTTGGAAGCAATTGGGCTAAGTATTGATTTCTGAGACATTTACTCTACGATGCAGCAAGCAGAATCTCAAAATCAAAATGGCTAAATTGTAACTTTTTTTTACAGAATACTTATGTAATAGACGAATATTGCTTGGTACATGATTGATTTGATTAATAACTGTTCTTTTTTGAAAATCAGCAGCTGTAATTGATGCATACTTTCTATTTAAATTTTATTTACTAAACTCTTTTGGTTGTTAGTATGACTTTTCTCTTGTTTTAACCACTGTTGTGTTTAGTATGTGATATATATCTGATTTAATATTTACTTTTTCATCAATTTTCAATTAATTTTCTTTTTTCCCCTCTGATTCTTATATATTAACACTTATTTGCATATTTTGTAGTTTAGTTTAATTTTTATGCTTGAGCCTTTTTTAAGTTTCCGCTTCTGTCCGCTTATTTCAGTGTACTAATGAATCCCATACTACTTAGCATGTGTTTTGCAGGTTCCCGTGCGAGGTACGGGTAAGAGCAGTCCCCCTGCAACCTTGTCGACGACATGGAAAGAAGCGCAAAGAAGATGAACCGGACGCTGTGATCGGGAAGAAGGATCCGTTCGCCAAACAAGCAACGCTAGGCGACAGACAAATTCAAGTGGATATGGGAATGTTAGATGGCATGGATGTACAAAGCTCGCAGGTGTCTTCGACGGTTTTGGACAGCCCTGTTTCCATGTATCAAGGGTGGATGTATCCTGACCAGAGGGGTGATATGTATGGAAATCCGGGTCTTCCAGCGTGGAGTCGGCAAGGTATGGGACGATGGGACGGCGCAGGTGGCGGTAACGGAGCCTGGATGCAGAATATGCATGGTGCCATGCAGTGTGGTATGGACAGTCGAAAACAAAGCTGGATCAACTCAGGGTGGAGTACGAGTGCTGACCCCAGTGCCATAGGACAGACCCACCCGTGTTTCGGGAATGCCTTCGGTAGTGACAGACGAGATGGAATGCTCAGTGAAGTGAAGGTAGACCCTGATAGCACAACTAATGGTTCTCCCATGAGAGACAGGATTTACTCACAGTATAGTTCGGGTCAGGTGAGCCCGCAGCAGTTTCATCACCAATCTTCTAGTCCTTTTGCGTTCCAAGCTACTCAGCATCCCCCATGGCAACAAAGTCAATTTTCACATGGCGGGCTGTATAGCTGTGCGCCGCAGCATTTATCAGGAAGTCCAGTGACAGTATCTCAAAATGGGTCCTGGCAGGCCTCTCAAACTAGTCTTCATTCCACCGATCACACGAAGGTTGTGTCGTCGAAACAAAAATCACAAAATTCATCATCTTCTTCTTCCTCTGTGTCAATGCCGTTAGCGGCAGCGGCCGGGGGAGGAGGTGGAGCTACTAGTGGAAATATGCAGGACAATAGTGTTTTGGGACAAGATGTGACCGCGAGATCACCTTACCCTCCAGCGTCTCCACTTTCCCAGCCAACCGACAACCATGGCCCATTGCAGTCATCCCCTGATACGTGCCTTCATCAGAGCAACCATCAGAAGGTACCTGAAAGATCGATGTCAGTGCCTTTGCCCGTAGCCCCTTACTCCACGCGTTGGCCACCCGATCGGCCGCAGTCGTGGGACTACCCCTCACCAACGTCTCAGGCGTCTCCATTCCGCATTCCCAAAGGCAGACCCCCGTCGAGAAGCAACGGCCATCACAGTTCATCATCTTCCTCAGCAGCAGCCACCTCGGCGTCAGCCACGGCTACAGCGGACGTGGCATGCTCAACGTATTGTAAAGGTTTCGCTAAGCCATACCCACCCAATGACTCCCGACCGCTAAACAATCAATCATCAACGAGAGAATCTTGGTCCAGTGATGCCTCTCCACAGCAGCAGCAACACCAGCAATCATCCAAATCCTCCTGCTCTGGCTTACCGACTTCCTATGCAGGCCAAACTCAATATACTCCGACCACTCAGACGAGTGGCAACAATAGCTGGTACTCTAACAACCGATCCCCTGTTAACCAGCTCAGTCCGAACTCCGGGACGACCACTAAGCAGAGAAGCTGTAATGATCTGGATAGTTGTCCACCCTCTGATCTTAACAGCGTTCCACAGGAAAGGCAAGAAGTCAAACATGAGATTACTCAAGGAATTTGGAATGATGATTCGAAATTTAAATGCCCAGATAATTATCAGATGAATGCGCATGCCCAGTTACCATATCCTGGAGCCTCTACCTTTGTCCCACAAAATAACAGTAATCCATTTGCCCAGCTGAATAGCTGCTCCTCTTACACTTATTGCCCCTCAAATACTTTTGTTCATTCAATGCCATGCAACCTACCCAGTGGTACCACTTGCCCAGTGTTTCCTGATGGCAAAAATTACGGATGGAACGAAGCTGCGTATATGGAGAGAAGCCATGCTGCCAATGCAGGTCGAATGAATTTTTACCAACATCAACAGGGAAACTTCGGTGTCCCAGACATGAACGCGTCCCTGCAGGCGAAAAGAGAAAATCGATCATCTTGTTATCATAATCCATTCGGATACCAAGGCACGGATGGTAGAATGTTTCCTGGACAGTTTCCGGGTGTCCATGGTATGCCAATGAAGTGGGATAGATTCGATTACTGCCCTCCGCCCTTTTTCCCAGTGACAGGAGTTCCAGAACATCGTTCGGAACCGATTGGAGAGGTCACTGATTACTGTGACAATGAAGAATGTTTTAAAGATCCTCAAATGGGTGGAGTGGCCATTGCTTTGGGTCATGGCTCTGTTTTGTTTGAATGTGCAAAACACGAGTTACATGCAACATCAGCCCTGCGACGGCCCAACCGATTGCATCCAACCCGGATTAGCCTTGTGTTCTACCAGCATCGGAATTTAAACCGATCCAAACATGGCTGGGAAGAGTGGGAAGAGAAGATGAGGTTAAGGAAAATGGGTTCGGGAAACGGGGAAGTACCCCCTGAGAAGCCCCTTACTTATACATCACAGTTCCTGATGCGTGCCGCTACTCTAACTACAACAACGTGGACAACGTTGTTTCCTATGCATCCATGTATGGTAACGGGGCCTTATCAAGAGGGGGGTGCTGTAAGTTAAGTACATTTTTTGTCACATGTGTGTGTAAGATTATATATATATAGAAACATATACATATTATTTTTATCTCTTTATATATATATATATATCTTTCGCTGTCTGTTGAAAAGAGGCATTAATAAAAAAAAAAGAACCTGTTGCTTTTAAATCGGTCTTTTCAGCTTGTTAGAGATTTTTTTTTTAAGCAAAAAAATTAACGTTACATTTTCTCGGTAAAAGAACAGGCATAATCTTGTTGCAGCGCATAATAAGGCTGAATTTTACCTTTAATATACTATAAAATGTATTTTTTGTTGGCATTAGCGTATATAATAAAACAAATGTAAAATAATGGTAATTTAAAAATAAAAAAAAAATAAAATATTGGTGTCTTTGGTAGTATGCTGTTTGGGATGTCAGGTGATGTGCGTGTGTGTTTGCTGTTTGGTATTCAATACAGAAAAATCAATTATTTCTTTTATAGAAAAAAAAAATGTAATGTAAAAAAGAAAATTAGACATCACCAGCAGCGAAAAAAAAATATATCCGTACTTTTTTTGATATTACTAAGTGCTTACAAATTGGGTTTGGCAGAATTTTTTTTTTTTTTTTTAATCTTCACGAAAAGTCAAGTGTAAACTTGCCTGTTTATTTTTGAAATAGTAATTTTGAAAAAAAAAATAACATCACATTAACTGCCACAGGTATTAGTAACTTTTTGTTTTCTGTTTACTATAAAGAAAATGTTTATATATATATATATGAGTCGATTTATAAAATGGAAAGTCATGGACAATTATTACTACCTGAGTCCACCAGTCATTCACAACGTAGCTAGTCCATCCCCAGGTATTAAAAAAAATAATATTAAAAAGATATACTAGAATAATAATGAACTAAAGATAACTACAGTTTTTTTTATATATATGATCTCGCCAAGTAAAAGAAATAAATAATGAGGCCTTTTGAGGAGCTCTGCTATTTCCCTGATCAATGTTTTAAAGCTCAAAGTTTAAAAGAAAAAAAAAAGACGTAGATGTGTGCATTTTATTATTATTATTATTATTATTAATTATATTAATATTATGAAAAATAGAATGATTGGTAAAAAATGTTGTCTATACTTTTACATTTTTATGATTTTATTATTTGTATTAAGTGAAATTGAATGTGGTTGATTGTAACGGGGAAAGAGCTTCTCAAAAGGTCCCCCTATATCTTCTAAACAGTCTGTCATTTATTAAGGTTATTATTATTATATTATTTTTGCCACTCCCGTATTTTTTTTTAATTGTGAATTTTGTGCGTGCGTGTGTGTGTGTGTGTGTGTACGTTTTGTGCGTTTGCGAGCGTGTGTGTTTTGTCACTATTTTGCGAGTGACGTGCGTTGTTAGTATTTGGAAGTGAAAAAAAGAAAAAAAGACTAGTATTTGACAATATCTACAAGTGCTAATTTATATAATTATTATTATATTGTAATTGTACATAGAACCGCCGTGTATGTTTTTTCAAACTGTCCCATTCCCCTGTCTCTCCCCCCTAGTTGATGATTGTGCCGTTTTTGATGTATCTATTTATTAATTAGACTTTTTTTTGTGATCGTCCATTATTATTATTATTATTATTATTATTCCTCAGAAGAACATAGCCAGTGATTTTTTAATATAAAAGAAGAAACAAAGATAATTTCGTAATGTAGTTATAATATATATATTGTGCTCATGAAACTGCAATGATTTTTTTAAAAGCTAAGCAAAACATTTTTTGTAAAAAAAAAACTTTAAAAAAAAGGTGTATAAAAAACAATTCTGTGTGGTAGTTTTTGAGGCTGTGTCTTGCAATAGAGCAATAAAATGATACATTCGGATATTTATAAAAAAATACATATATATATAATAAATGTACCACATTGTTTTAAAATTATTGTTGTCTATATGAGTTCGCAAAATTTAAGTTTTTATTTTAAAATTTCTCCAACCATAAGAATGTAATTCTCTATTGCAGAACACTAGCATTTAGGCAGTTGTAAGATGCTCAGAAGCAAGTACAATTTTTAACAGTCGTAAAAGAATACATGCATACTTGTACATGTGAAAGTTTTTTATACATGATTCCTGAATGAACAAAACAAGAACAGAACGTACTCCTTTTTTTATTTGTATAAGTCGTCAGCGTTTTAGTCAGTAAATAATACTAATAAAAACTAGATAAAAATGACGTTTAAGAGATACATAGATGATAAATTCAAAATATGTATGACAGCTTACATATATATATTATATATCAAGTGCCAAGAATCTTTGTAACCTAGCGACGTAGTTGTAAAATCTGTGTATTCCTGCCCTGATGCCTTTTGAGTGATAATTCGAGTGCTTCAAGATGTAATTCCATAACAGAAAAAGAGAAGAAAGAAAAAAAAACTATGTATCTCTTAATACGAACAAAAAAAAAAAATAATTTTTTATAGAAAAATACACCTGGAATTGGTTTTACTATATTTTAAAAAGAATATGCGTCTCCTTCCATAATGATTTTTAAGAAAAACATTCTGAGAAAAAAAACAAAAAAAGTATATATATAATATATATATAAAATAATATATATAAGAAAAATACTGTATGTTGCCTTGCTGGATGGGATAAATGAGAAATTGTGAAGCAATTGTGTTTGTGTTAGTGTTGTGTGAAACAGAGATAAAAAAAGGAAAAAAGTAGTTGAAAAAAAAGAAATAGTACAATATCCGATTTTTTCACATGAATATATAAAAAAAAGTATATTTATATACTTTGTATATATATTTTTGACACTTTACCGTAAACATGAAGGAAGACGAATGCATAAGTGAAACATGTAATGACCCAACCTTCTCCAGCATTTGGCAACGTGAGTTTTTTGCTGTACAAAAGAAAGATTGAAAGAAAAAAAGTACGATGTGGCAGTTTTTTATTCAGGGATTTTTTTTTATGTTCGATGACCAAATATAACTCATAAAAGCCAAGAAGCTCTCGCGTGGAGTCTTACGGCTCTGTTTATTCTGCATTTAGTAGTAGTATATATAAATATATATACATATATGATAGTATTAGGCGAGAAAAAAAATCATGCATAATTGTAATTGTTTTATGTGAATATAGCTCCACTTTGTGAATAACTTGCGCATTATTTATTATATTTTTCTTCCTTATAAATAGAACCCCTATTCTAGGTAGTACACATTTTCAGGTAGTGTGACCAAATATACAAGGTGTTTAAAAACAATACAGACAACGTTTAGGAGGTGATTCCTGACACCAAGATAAGACAAAAAAGTATAGACCAATCTGGGTGCAAAAATCCGTCATTTCGGAGTTATAGGCTGCCGAAAACTTGAAAAACTTAACTTTAAAGGACCATACTTCCAAAACTATGGGATCTATCGTAATCGGATCAAGGTTTCACCTAGGATTTAGCATGTGCCTTATCCAAATATCCATGTTTCTGAATCCTGCGGTACTTTCGCAATAATTTTATAGAGGTAGTTGGTGAGTACTTCAAATTATATGCCCATAGCCAAACTCCCTGTATAAAAATTGTTGTGTAAGTACCACAGGATTCTGAAACATGTATTTTTGGATAGCGTACATATTAGTTCCTTAGTGAAGTCTTGATTCGACTACGGTAGGTTTTATAGTATGGGAGCTATGGATTTTTAGATTTCATTTTTTCATGTTTTCTGCAGCCTATAGCTCCGAAATGACGGATTTCTGCACCAAGGTTGGTTTATACTTTTTGTCAGGAGTCACCTCCCGAATGTTGTCGGTGCTGTTTTAAAACACCCTGTATAGCTACAGTGAAGTCCATATTATTCGAATCTCAATACACTTATCCCTTGCTTTTACGGACCGCCTTAATGGATATCGGAAGTAGAGAAAATCTGGAGCAGCTGATTCAGTTTCAAAGTACTGATTTTAAACTAAAAATGTTAAATATTGTGTAAAATGTGTATATATGTGTATTGTCTCCCGTTCAACACACAGGCTATATAAAACTTGGATCTACAGTTGAACGTGGGATTCAAAAGAAACAAGCTCACCCCAGGTATCCCGGGCGGAAGGCGCGTACGATAAGCATAGAGGTACGAAGGCATTGTCGAGATTGGATAGTATGTTTGATTAAACATAGTAATGACTTATCTCTTGCTTTCTTTATTTTTCGTAATATTATTGTAGATATTAGTCACTGCAGACAATATCGGCAATTACGAATAATCTGCAGCATCAGAAGCCTTTTGCCGTTTCTAGTCCGTTAAAATGAGGGATCAGTGTAATCCGATGATCTGTACAATGAACCGCTCAAAATGTTCTGAACGCTAAGAAACTAAAATTTCATTTCCAGCGCACCCTTAAGCTAGGTTGCCATGCTGCAAGAATCTTGTAGCTGTCATTAAAAAATCTTGCAGCCACATCTTTCTATTTACTGTTTACACAGTACAGCTTTCTAAAAGCAAGAAAGATATCTCCACTCATGCAACATTGCACTCTAGTGACAAATAGCGAAGAATACGTTTTTCGGAAGGAGTGAAAGTTTTTTTTTTCCTTTGTACATGGTTTGACTCCTTGCAAGATGAAAAAACTGTTGCATGTCTCTTTCAAGAGTATGTTTACATGGAGAAATATTGTAGGGTTGCAATTTTTTTAATGACAGTTACAAGATTCTTGCAGCATGCCAACCTAGCTTTGGAATCTGGTAGCCTACGTTCCTGTATATATTAACAATAATGGATAGTTACGTACATATACAGTAACTTAAAAACACTCTTCGTTCTTCTTGACCACCCCAGGGGAGTTTTGATCGTTTCTAAGACATTTGCTTTATTTTTTTGTTTTGTTTGTTTATTTGTTGAAGTTAACGTCCTTTTCTAGCTCCGAGGCTGTATGTAATGTGAAACTACAGTTTAAGGTGAAATCCGAACCACCATAATGCATTGAAAACTTTACCAGCTATCGAGCCCGGGACCGTGTGCTTCTAAGGCGTACACGCTAGCTTCTAGAACAGTGGAGAGGGCCTATTTTGTTTCTTACAGGGTTTTCCAAAATTAATAATATCGGGGTTTTAAAGCTTTGTAGTGTTTATTACATTTAACATACAATTATAACAATACATTAAATGAAAGAGCAATTCAAACTGGTTTTGCTACAAGTGTTCAATGTGAGCACCATTCCTCACACGGCATACATCGAGTCGAAAGACAAGTTTTTCCCAAACCTTAATCATTGTGTTTGGAGTATTATGTTCCAATGTTATAAGTGATGAAAAAGTTAAAAAATTGCTATACTCACGTGAATTCTGTTTCCGCCGTAAAGGTAACTTGAAAACCCTGATCCAAGAACAATATTAAAACGAAAAACAAGTCCCATGATCTTGTTGTCAGAAACAAGTGTGCAAAAGGAATTTCCAAAATAATCAAAACATATTACATAAACACTTTCTAAGTGTCTATTTTGTCAAAAAAGAAAAACATATTTTTCTCAAAAATAATTTACGAACTAGTATAAAAACTGGCAATTTTGTACAGTCATTATCATTCGTTTGTCATCTGAACAGTTAACATGTCATTTGGTCACTACAGCCATCTCTAGAACTTCAAGATGTCCCGTTCAGTGTTGACGATTATAGGAGGACTCGATAGACTGTGAGTATGCTTTGTGCTTGTTATTACATGACATAACGCTGTGTAAAGAGAACACACAAACTTATGAACACACACGAGGAAATTCAAGGACTGTCTCCTTGATAATAAAACTCCAATCACTATACTACACGATTTTCTATTGTAACTTTGTACATACCATTTGTATTATTCATTTCTTTAAGTTATCTATGGTAAGTTATCTATGGTAATGGTTGCAATTATTCAATAAATGTATTCTTTTATAAACGCTATTTTGTTTCTTAAATGATAACACTTCTCCAATAATATTTTAATTTCTTAAATCATATAAAACGTGACAGTTAAGCATCTAATTGCATCATTTGCAACAACTGTTTCACTCCTCTTTCTTAAATCGGTAGATCGGCTAGTAGCGGAGGCACATACACATGATCCTTTACGAATCCCCAAAGGTAAAAATCGCAATTGCGTCAGATCTGATGAACGTGGAGACCCACAAACTTTCCGCCGGTATATGGCACAAAACATTCAATTTAGGCGAGTCTTGTTGCAACTGTATCATCATCTGGGGATTTCCTGATCCCCAAATGCGAACATTATGAGTGTTCACATCGTCACTTAGGTAAAATGTCGATTAATCACTGAAGACGATTCGATCCAGAAAATCTTCATTGTCATGCAGGAACTAGTCGTCATCTTTACTACTTGCGATTTCTAACGGCAGACAGAGGAAACAGTGCATGCACATGCGTGCATACAAACTGTTTGAGTTGCTCATGCATTTGATGTGTTATTTATCATTGTAAGTTAATTATAATAAAGACTATAAAGTCTACCTCGATATTCATTTTGAAACACTCTGTATTACGGGAAGTTTTATGAATAATTGATTCAAAGAATAAGCGCTTTTTTTTCCTGTACAGAGTTAAATACACACTGGAACTAGATTGAGGCAAAATCATAATAAATAAATAAAATAAAAATCATGCAGAATATAGTGAGAGTGAAGGAACTATAAAATGTTGGTGTCGAAATAAAAAAATAGAACGTTTGTGATGTAAACAATCTCTGGAAGATCCAAGAGACAGTTCAAAAACGTACATAGATAACAAAAAAATAATAGTATAACGCTGTTATTGATTAGTCGTAATAATAAGGTAGTTTAAAAATAAAGCGTATCTTATTTATACAGAAGGTCATTTCACGTTCATGGTAACGATTTCGAACACCAGGTAGCAGCACGTGCTCGCAGCAGAGAGCAACCAGAGCTGGTAGTGCGGAAGTATTGTGTGTTGGCTTGCAAAAACGACGGATTGCGTGTGCATGAGTGGTTATATGGCACCGAAAATCTCAGTCTTCTAGGAGGGGTACATTTGTTCCCTTCTCGACGTTGGTTATAGTTATGTTATAGCCGGTCCAGTCACCAAAGAGGACCTCGAATATATCGGAAGTCCAAGCGTCTCCCTACCCCCATGCGGGAGGCGTCGGAGGACCACCGATGGGCAACTAGAGATATCTCGCCAAAAATTGGCGGCCCCGCAGCGACGATCCGCGGTGGCCCCACTTCCGTTTTGAAAATTATATTACCAGCGGCAGAGACGAGACGAAATGCCAATGAACAACAAAATTACTCCCCCAAAACATATTAAATCGCCTATATGCGTAATTTGTCACATTAAGGAGAGTCTAAAAACCACTTAAAAAAAAAAAAAAAAAAAACGCCCCGGGTAGGCGCGAACCACCAACCTTTGGTTTACTAGGCGCGTGCTCTGCCGACTTGGCCACGGAGACGAAGAAAATGCCGCTTGTAGAGGCAAAAATCGTTGAGGTATTTCTAATTTAGCTAATCAGAGTGCTATTGTAACCGTGTATATTCGACAATAACAGTTTGAGATTAGATAAAATCTGTTCGCCATGTAATTTTATAACAAAATGACACGCGTCTATTTACTTTATTTCACTGTTCTCCCATATTCACTTTCAAATGATCAGCTACAGTTGTCATCTAAATTCATACAATTATACGCACTCACCTCAAGATTTTTTACTTCATGATATAGAGGCAGAAGTTATTCTTGACCTCCGTAGCTCACTTAAGGAACAATTCGTCAGGAAAAATAATATATAACAATAACCGCATGCACATGACTGGCGATAGTTCGTGTTGGTCCCTTCGCGATTCTCCGCGACGAATCGAAGAAGCGCGGACCAAAGAAGTCCTCGCTGTTACGGGGTGGTAACTTCAATACTCCGACTCTAGATATCTCTTTCGACTCGACGAAACCCTGCCGCCGGTGGCACACTTGCGGCAGTCCTTCGACGCGTCGCTATAACGACGATCGACATTTACAGGCAAGTGGGTCTCTAGGTGTTGGGACTGGGGACTGTTGTGCGGAAAGTGAGCTCCCTGGTGCGACGTACATGGATCCGATGACGTGAAGCGGGCATTCATGCAATACCCTTTACAGACATCCATGTTAAATCCCTCGATGCCTCTCCCATAGATTTTTATAGGTTTCCGTTGTGGAGACGGGCCTTGGGAATCAGACGTCCCCGCACAATTGAGGGTCTTTGGAAAGCTTATCAGGAGGAATGGGATCATTTGGACCATAGTATTCTTCAATGTAGTCCCTTGCAATGGAGACTCAACTGTAGACATTGCTGCAAGACAGGGATATCACGTGGAACACAATCGCTGTTGGCATCATGGTTTTTCTTAAGGTCAGGTTGAGTTCAAACTTCGTTACCATGGATGTGCAACGACCTTCTGTAATTATACAAAATCTTCAAAATTAAAAATTTTGGTCTCTTTTCCGTATAATTCGAGTTTTTGATAATCAAAGGTAGCCTCTGATCAGTAATGACGCTAGAGGGGGCGCCTCCTTTGGCATTATTAGCTCCCAGACATCTTGTATTGTAAGGTAAGTCATATAATATGAATATTTTCGATATACAAAAAGAGCTGCCCCTAAGAAATAAAAGATGGGGTCCGTCACTTCTAACTCAAATCACCAAGAATACTTCATAAGTGCTTAAGTTCCGTTCCATATGAATTCGTGTTATATCGCACGTTGAATAGAAAATTGTGACAACTCAAAAATAATCATGATCCTTATTGAAGTATGATGTTGAAAGTGATCCTAAAGGTAAGGAGAGCTTTGTGTCAAAAACATCACAGATGAAGGAATACATTCGCTCTCACAATTGAGGAGTTTGATGCAATAAGGGCGTAAGTCTGAAACATGCATTTGAAAAAAAAAAAAAAAACTATGTTAAAAATTTAAGTAGTTTTTTTCTTACATAAAACAATGTAATATGTAGCATTTTATTCCGATATTGAATTGAAATGTTACCAGGAGGCTAAACAAGCATGGCAAAAGCCACAAACGCGTTTGATGCAGAAAGGGCGTAAACTCGCTTACGCCTTTACTATATCAAACTCCTCAATTATTTCATTTGCCCGTCCTTGTTCAGGGTTCACTGACGTTGAAACTCAGAAAAAGAAATGAAATCTTTAAGCTTTATCTTCCACGGTCATGCCGGCTAGGCTAAAGGAGACGGTGATGATGAGAAATGAATGAAATGGTGGAATGAAGAAACTTGGAGGAATCGGGAGAACTCCGAGAAAACCCACGAGCACGGTGTTTGTCCACCACAAAGTCCAAACGGCGCGAGCTGGGATCGAACCAGGGACCCCAAGCGCCCAAGGTGAACGCTCTACCACTGAGCCACCGCATTCTCTAGTATTCACGAAATATTTCACAATTGCTGGCCCGCCGACTATTTAGTAAGTTCATGCATGGCGAGGCGAGAGAGGTCCAGGAACTAACAAATAAATCACTATAAACACAGGTCTTGCGGGAGACTTAAGTATCACTTTCCCGTCTAACAAAATAAAGTATCTTAACTCTGCAAGAATTGCAGAGTCTGGCCCCTCCCCCCGTGGGGGAGGGATCTTCGGCACGCGTTACGTGCGCATGGTCGCCCTGGAGAGAATTAACTCCCAGAGATATCAGGATTTTATGTGGATTGAATTAAGGTGTGGTGATATTGTATCAGATGGTGCAATTCTTTTGGGATGATTTGGTGCTATTTGATTGGCCGCCGATGAAGTAATAGTTTGGGCTATTTAGTGAAGTCTAATTGGATGGGGATGATCTCATAAGACGCAGAATAGACTCGCGTCAACCCAGTGACTTTGATATTTTTCAAATGCTCACACCGTCAAAAAGATAACGCATAGTAAAAATTAAAAAAAAAAAAAATACATACATGGGTTCCAACTACAACTAGTGGATATTGTACAACATTACACCAGAGGGGATGACACATAGTCACCACCAGTGTTCAGTTCAAAGGTCAGACTCAGCAGCTGTACAAGCGTGTTGAGTCAGCGTTAAATATAGATTCTTATTTAATACTAGGTGTAATACTTTAAGAGAGATTGGTAACATTGGTATCAAATATGGTGAGTAATAGCTACATATAGGAAATTGACTAAACCAAGTGTTAAGGTCAGGAGGTCGCACCAACGGCTGTACATGGCGAGATGATTCATAGTAAAACAGAGTTCTTTTAAAAGTGGGAATTAAAACATCTTATCATGTCATAATTTGTTGTAAGGGTTTGAAAGAATGTCTGAAACAGAAGGAAGCCATTTTTAAGAAATAGTTATTTCACAGAATTCGTAAAAGAGGGGAAAATTAGGAATAAGTCTTGGTAAAACTCGTGTAACAACTGATTTGAATAATTTTTAGAGTCGTATGTAGATGAGAACTTGTCGTGGATGTACAGGATGTTTGCAAAAACACCGCAAAAAGTTGGGTCGAAATTTTAGCCACGACAATTTGCCTTAAGAAAAAATAAAAAAGTCACACCTCTACCCCCACTTGGCGCTGCCAAGTTGATCATCCGGTTCCAAAACGCATTTGGGGTGTTCTTTGGTCCATTCTTGACTAGACCAATAAAAAAACTTAAATACCTGTTATAGAACCTAAATAAGCGGTCAAAGACGATACTACGCCATGGTAACAAAAGTTACCAAAAATCCTAAAAGGGTTAAGGATTCTTCCATCATTCTTTAGCTCTTTTTTTCTTTTCAAAATTTTCAGTTCTACGTCACACTGCTATGCTCTTTAGACTAAGGAGATGATTAAGACAAGTGAATGATGGAATCATTGGTGGAATGAAAATGTGGGAGAAAACCCACGGACACGATGTTGCCCACCACAAACTTACTTGCCGGGGATCGAACCAGGGGCCCCACGCACTAGAGGTTAACGCTCTGCCACCGTGCCCTTTTTTAAACACTTCTTAATATCTTCCATTCATCGCAGTGAAGTAATGACTATAGAAGAAAATGTTTCACTTAAAATAACTTAGTGTTTTTTCGGACCTGAAATAGTGAATAGCTTTTTAAAAAAAGCATGTTTTGTGACCTTCTGATAAAACTTTAATTCCATGCAAGAAAACGTTTTACTTTCTCTTTTTATAGAAGCACTTTTCCTGTTTCGCATCCTGGTTTCAGTTTAGTATCATCAAATTCCTAATAAGAACTTGGAAATATTGTCTGAACAAGTGTTTCAACCAAGGATCTTATAAAATAGAGGATCTACCCTTACAACAAAGTCTTGAAGCCATACGTCACAGTTTCGCCACTCCCTACTCTGCCCACTCCGCCCAATAGGATAGCAATGTTTTGAGCCAACAATCATGGCGGAAACGAAAGTAGCCAATCAGACGATGGCAGAAACGAGAGTAACCAATCAGACGTGTCGATGCTCGGTTGTTTTTTTTTGGCTTCATCGGTTTAATACGATGAAGATACATATGGGCAGATTCTCTATTTATAACATCCTTGGTTTCAACGGAGTTTGATGTAAACTCACTGGCGTTCATGAAGTGACTTAACTCTTGACAAAGGTGCAAATTTCTTAATAAAGTACATAAATTAATTACTCTTCTTTGTGAAACAGCTGTATAAACTTCTCAACTGGTCATGATGCATGTATTACAAAATGCAACTGTCTAAGAGTTCTCAAACGAGAATATTTTACTTTTTGCAGTATTAATTTACACCAATCGTTTTGTCCTAACTTTTTGTCTCATTTGGAAAACTCAGAGGTATTGCTGGTCCTTTCAGCAGGTGTGATCAAGGTCAACTACCGTGTATCTATTCAGAAGCCGAATACTATCGGTAACAGCTCTTGTATGCTTGCTCCTTCCACCCCTTCCCCATCGTTGCACAGCAGACAGACTATTTCGAATTCAAGTAAACAGAGAAAGAGGGGCGTAGATACGTTACTGTCATACTACCATGAATGAAATAGAAAGGGCTGTCAGTAAACCAGTGGATGACAAATTGTTGTAGTTGAGGTTTTTAACTTTTCAGCGTGTTAAAAAAATATTCTTTGTGAGGGTGTAGTAAGCAATGTGATTAGACACACAAGTTCAGCTAGGGAGTGAAGGATGTTTTTTAAATAAATAAATTCTATTGACCTTATGCACAATCGTTTTGACGTATGATTAGCGCCATACTAAGGGCTTGACAACTGTATGATTCAATTGTTAGTCAAGTCGTTAGTATGACGCTAATCACATGTAAAAACGACTCTGAATATGGCCCTATATGTTTAGGGGCGTGAAGTACGAGTACTTCGAAAAAACAGCATACATATGAACTAAAACCATAGCACTCTAAAACGGACAAGAGAGTGAAATACTGATATTAAGTCGGTTAAGAATATAAGCCTCATACATATCTAATTCAATCACACGACGAATAATGCGAATACGGTCACTACAAGATGGTGATACTAGCCCAGCGGTAAAGCGTTGATATGTGAAAAGGAAAGTCTCAAGTTTATACAGTGCCCGTAGATTTTATTGTAAGGTTCCACGTGTTTCTACAACACGTGCTAGATGTAGCCATGTGTTTCTACACCACATATTTGCAGTAAACACTCTTCAGACGACAGACACGATAAAGACATCGTTCACCAACGCCAGTTTTCGGCAAAGTGACGCAGAAGCAAGCTGTTAGCAACATTTCTGGATAAAAGGAGACCACAAAAAAATACCAATCTCGCCTGGTTGATCAAATCACAAACTCTCTAAGACGTCTGGTCATTAAGACGTACCTTTTCCATATCCTCTAAGACGCCTGGTCATTGAGACGTACCTTTCCCATACTCTCTAAGACGTCTGGTCGTTGAGACGTACCTTTCCCATACTCTCTAGGACGCCTGGCCATTGAGACGTACCTTTCCCATACTCTCTAAGACGCTTGGTCATTGAGACGTACCTTTCCCATACTCTCTAAGACGCATGGTCTTTGAGAATGCCTTAACTCCCTCTCTAAGACGCCTGGTAATTGAGAAGTACCTTTCCTACATGCTCTAAGATGCATGGTCATTGATCTGCTTTACTTCTCTACGACGCTGTCATTGAGAGGCACTTAATCACTAAAGTCTCTAAGACGCTTGAACATTGAGAACTCCTACTCCCTCTCTAAGATGCAGGTCATTGAGAGGTATCTATCCAACACGTAGGGTGACCATAACATTTTCAGCTGAAAACGGAACAGGTTCCGGTTTTTTAATACCATGAGAAATGAGAAACAGGTCAGTGCGTAAATTAGTTCCTGTTTACCCTACCAATACCTAATACATTTATACTGTAATATAACATAATATATATAAGCTATAAAATATAATCAGCATTTAACTTACAATATAGGACATGATGCTGCCTGCATTTGCTCCTTTGCCCTAGCTCGAATCCTTAATATTTCATTGGGTAGGAAGTTGGTCCTTGAATTTAAGAAGAACCTATCTTCTTGAGAATAGCTTTATTCTTCACTAGGCTCTTATAAAATTCATTATAGTTCTGTTTGAAGTTTACCCATACCGTTGAAGTTTGTCCAACGAACAAGCAACTGTTAAAACCTCCGCTGCCTTTCGAGCAGCACTACTGCGAACTATAGATCACGTTTCATGTAGGGAATTTCAGTTCACTTTTTGCCACTGCGACAAGTGACCTGCCAATAAAGGCAGAATACCTATGATGATGATGATTTTGCCTCTGGGTTTGTTATTTACTTCTTTCACTTGCATGAAACGGGAGAAATTCTACTTTTTTCCATCTACTGACAGGACGGTCGGGACTATCCCGGTCAAAACGGGACGTTGCCCTAAACACGCCCTAAGACGCAATGGCCATTGGGCTCCTTTAAGCTTTACCAACAAACTTCCAATTAATTAGAGGAACTTGTACTTATTTCTAGTATTTTGTATTCAAGAGGAAACTTTTAGAATTAAAGGTGATGGAAAAGTCCAAACTTCCATGTACTATCTTTTAGCTCTACCCTTATGCTGAGTCATTTTGATGTACGATTAGCGTCATACTAAAGACCTGACTACTGCATGAAACCTATGTTAGTAGAACTGTTTAGTATGGCACTAATCGTGCGTGAGAACGACTCTGCATAAGGCCCAATACTTTTACAAACATTATGCAGAGTCGTTTTGATGTATGATTAGCGTCATATTAAAGGCCTGACTAGTGCAGGAAACATGTTATTCGAATTCCTTAGTATGACTCAAATCACGCGTCAGAACGACTCTGCATAAGGTCTTACATCATTATAGAATAATACCCTGTGATAACTCTCATTACACTTAATAGACCAGACCTTCCTTTAATACCTGTGAAGATGCATTTCGTACGAAGGTTGTTAGAAGCAAAACAATGTGACGTTAGTAACATTCGTCAGGATAATATGGATGTGGTTCCTATAATACTTCCACAAAAAGTAAAACGACCAATGGTTTTAAGTGTCGTTAAAATAATTCATAACCATTGGGTTGGTGGGGTTTCCTGTATCGTATTGTCACTACTCATTAAAAATGGATTTGGTTCGATCGATTGAAAGTCTGGTTTTACGTCTGATGGAAAACCATCCTGTGTAATGACCAGTTGTCACACGTAATGTGTCACAAACTCCGTAGACGTTTAGAAAATATGTTGAGATATCAGTAAGATAGGAAGCACAATATTTTTGATTAATTGTTCCGCAACCTTTTTCCATTTGCGGCACATCATAAATATCCATGACTCAAGACGGCACACCAAAACGTTACACCATTTAAAAATATACGACCAAATTTATAAACTTGCATTGTAATCAACTATTATTATTATTATAGTACGAGGTCTGGCTTAAAAAATAACGGAGATGGTGCCAAACGTACGGTTTATTGTCACAAACTTACAAATTAGAAGTTATCTTTACCCCTCTCTATACACATTTGTATACGAAGTTTCGATTGTTGGAAACAGTTGTGGAAATCTTCAGATGTCACCGTCTTGAGTACCGCTGCCGTTTCCTACTTCACCTCTTCCACAGTCTGAAAATGAGTTTCCTTGAGGCGAATTTCATTTTCCAAAAAAAAAAAAAAATAAAAAAATCGGACGATGCCAAGTCCGGTTAATAAGGTGGGTGTTCACTGAAGTCTTCTTAGCTGCCAGAAACTGCTTTACGGTCAAAGCAGTATGCGAAAGAGCATTGTCATGATACCCAATCCATTCATTGTTCTTCCACAAGAGGAGTCTTTTCTTTCTCACACGTTCTCGCAGCTTCACCAAAACCTGCTGATAATTCTGCTCATTCACTGTCTGACCTGATGGTACCCATTATATCAGGAGTGGCCATTGATATCAAAGAACACAATGAGAATGACCACTTTTGATTTGCTCTTGCGTGCCTTTTTATTCGCAGTGATGAGGGAGTTTTCCAGTACATGCATTGCTTTCTCGTTTCAGAATCATACTGAAATATCCACGTTTCATCACCAGTGATGATTTTCGTTAACAATTCCGGTTCTGCTTCCAGACGTACCATTGTGTCACTGCACACATACTTCCGGGAGTCCTGCTTCTGCGTGAGATATTTTGGTGCATTTTTTGCACATCCTCTGTTGTTGCTGTAACGGGACGACCCGGTCTTTCATTATTATAAGCGTTCTCACGTCCGTAGTTGAAGCGTTTGTGGCACTCAAATCTCGCGTACGTGATATCGTGTTGTCACTATACACATCCTGCAACAGTTTTAGACACCCACTCGGTGATTTCTTTAGTTTTACAAGGAATTTCAAGTTAATGCACTGCTCAACTCTCACATTTGCAATTCTTTCGGCAACACGATTACACAGCTCTCTCTTCAGTCGTTGCTCACAGACTAAACTCGACCGAAAGAGGCAACTCATGTATATCATTCTCTTCTCGAAGGTTCACGGTTGCTCTGCGCATATGCTCCCTACTGCTCCACGTATACTGACAGGGTTACCAGTCGTTTAGGGATGCGCACGAGTCAAGATTTGTGGCTGTCTCGTCTCGAAAATGCGATGTAAAAGTGGTCTCGACTCGAAAAATGTATTTTTCTATTGGAAGAGACGTGTCTCGAATGGAATGTTGTCAGGAAAATCCTGTCTCGACTCGTCTCGTGCGCATCCCTACAGTCGTTTTTTTTGTCAAGCTTCGTAGTAGTAGTAAACATAAATTGAATCGTACATTTACTAGTAATTCATAAACATTAATTACAATTTATTATAGCACATAAGCGCAATGGATTTAAGCTTTCTATATGAAAGTATTCTACAGTAAAAAAAACACCATTTTTTAACTATTAAAGTGGTTACTGAGCCCAAGACTCCGACCCGCTGTACGCTATTGGTTAAAATCGTGAATTAAAAGCTCTATTTTCTAGCATTTAACAAATGTAATTATTGTCTCTTTGTTACCAACCAACCACGGCAAATCGATACCATATTATGCAGTTATTCAAATACTTATTAATACACAACACTAGAAGAAGAAAGAATTGAATTTTTCCTGGTGACATGGTTTTTCGTTAAGTTTTCGGCCTATCAACCAGGTGAAGATATTGACTTCCGACGTTTCGAATGCAGAAATTACATTTATCTTTAGAGAGCGTAATGCAGACCGGAGATATGTGAGTATATATATATATATATATATATATATATATATATATATATATATATATATATATATATATATATATATATATATATATATAGTGACTTTAGGGGCGGAGTTATGGAGGTTGGTGATTGGCTGAGGGAAATGCTGGATCCTCATTGCCTGTTGTTGTGGCTATGAGAAATGGCTTTGTTGTTTCTGAAAAGGGTTTTGTTTCTTTTTTCCGTTTGTTCCTGAAAAGGGTCGGTCAGATAGGGCTGAGTTGAAACTCAGGACTATATTGAGACTGTTCCTTTTACGTGAGATGGCTATGACTTCCTTTATTATTCTGTCCCAAAAATTGCTGCATTTGGCTACTATGGTGGTATTTGTAAAATCGATTCTGTTTCAGCTCTAAGCTATGCTCTGCTAGCCCTGACTTTTCGGGTTGCTGATGTTTAATGTAGCTCTCGTGTTCTTTGCATCGTATGATCTGCCACATTCACATGGTATACGACATACTCCAGGAGTGGGCAGGTGAAGGTTGTCTTTCACTGGTTTGAATAACGATCTGATGTTGGCTGGAGTTTGTTAATAACTCATACCATGAGCAGTAAATATTCTGCTGAGTTTGTTAGAAATGTGACCAATGAAAGCCAATAGGGTACTAGAGAGAAAATCCTCATTCTTGACTTTTTTGATCACTGCGTTGGGAAATAACGGCTCTTCTTAGGACTGTGTTGATATCAGTAAGTTTATAGCCATTCTCTTGTAGCGTCGAGCGAAGATGATTGAATTCCTCTTGTAAACTTTCCTGGTCACTTATCATTGAGATTGCTCTGTAGGCCAAGGTGTTTAGCACTGTAAGACGTTGTGACTTGTGATGGAAGCTGCTTGTGTTGAGATAAAGATCAGTATGTGTCGGCTTCTTATATATGCTGTGTCCTAATGTTCCGTCAGGTTTACGGCGAACAAGAATATCAAGAAAAGGGAGGCAACCATCCTGCTCAAATTCCATAGCGAATTTGATTTGAGGGTGACTGTTGAGAAGTTCCAGAAAATCTTGTAGTTTCACTCTATGTGGCTCGATAGCAAAAGTATCAACATATCTAAATAGACACATCGACTACATGTTCAGAACACTCCATGTAGAAATTGGTAATGGCAAGAGAGAAAGAAGATATCCGATGTTACTCCATCCATTTGTTCATAGTAACATCCATCTCAACAATTCAAAAAGTGCGTGGACGTCAGTGTGTGGTGAAACGGGTCAGTTAGTTCCTGGCTGAAGTGAGCTGCATCGTATCCTTGACAGGACTTGTATAAATAGACAAACTCCGTCGTAACTGACCAGGAGGTCGTTCGGATTCACTTTCAGGTTCCTCAGGATCTTAACAAAATCAGAAGAGTTTTAAATGTGATGTTCACAGTTTCCAACCAACGGATTTATAGTCGACGTGAGATGCTTTGCGAGGCGATATGTTGGGCTCCCTATGACGCTGACAATTGGCTTCAGAGACACACCATTCTTAAGAACTTTTGATAAACCACAGGGTCGAGATCGTTTGCTTTCTTATGCGGACAGGCTCTTGGCAGATCTTCGGGAAGTCCAGACCTTTTCAGTAACAGATTGGTTTTCTTAACAGTTAATGACGGGTTTTTGGTTACTTTCTTGTAGGCTCGGTTATCTCTCTTCTCCTTATAAGCTTATATAGGCAGCAGGACGGTGGTATTACCCTCGTCATAAGTATTTTAAATGCAATATGAACAAAATCGTCCAAAAGGAATCGCCCACGTGTAAACCAGATCTTGATATTTCTCATGTAAAAGTGCATCCTGTTACTGAAATATTGATTTATGAAAAGTAAAATTGTATTTTTTCGAGGAAATCGCAATAAACCATTCTCATTTGAATAAGAAAATAATTTGAACAAAGCGAGCGAAACTGGAGGCGAGAATCTTATAGAAACCTATTTTAGAACTTGGTCCGCATCCGGTTATGATCTGTAGATAAGTATACATATACATCGGGACGTATAGTCAGACATCCAGAAGTCGCCTTTTCGGTATGCACGAGCCACAAATTTCGTGTGGTAGGCAGCGCTACGACATCACCAAGTGTCTTGGATATCTTTGGAAAGTTCCTCAGCTTTCCCGGCAGATGGCAGTGGAGAGACCAGCCAAGGGACCACATAATTGCGAGAGAGAGTGAGAGCTTTCTTCTTAATTTGGCAATCACCTGTACAGCAACAGCAGAACCAACATCGAAGGCCAGATGGAGCAAGGATAGGCAGAGGCGACACCTGGAGATTGGTGAGAACGACTGCATCAAAACTTTCATTAAGTCCTACAGTGTTTGGTTTAGACCACATGAGTGAAGTGCGACTAGCGGATGGCGTTTTACGTTAAGTATCCAGCCTTTCCTTTTACTTGCCTGTATAGTCTGAGTTTGTGTTATCTGTATACAAATGCTTAAAATATATGAAACCTTCTAAAAATTTTGAATATTTCATAGAATCGATACCATCTTTATAACTCCACACGCCATATGCATGCGCAACTGATACAAAATGCACCTTCTCATTTGTTCGAGCGCAAATATGACGGTGACATACGTTCTACTCTTGAATACGATTCTTTCCCTGATCACTACATTTTTTTCTCTCCTATTGTCGATTGAAACAAAAAACGCGAAAATGGAAATTTCGATGATAGCAAGAAAACTATCAAGTATGTGTACATCAAGCAGCGTCTTCACTATCGTGCCGGCTGATGATTGGACAGTTGTGCACAAAAATACGATAATCATTTAGATAAACATTGAAACTCCACTGAATATTGATTGATTCATAAAAACAAGTGAGCTTTTCATGTTAATAATAATGTAAATTATTAGATATACACTAAAAATGTCATCTAATACTCCAAACATAATGTGTACTTAGATAAAGTTTTCGTTTTAAAATTGCAGCACATGTGTGTCCTAATGACGCACTCCATACAGAAAATGGAAATTATAGTTTTACGCCTGATACTAAAAGTTAATGATTATGAATTAATTGGTAGAATAAGAATGTGGAAGAACCCCTAGAAAATCCACGCACAAGTGTCCACATGCTCACGCCATCTGGGATCGAACCAGGGGCCACTGAGGTGTTTTAACTACTGCTGTAACAAGTGCAAGCACAAGCATGTCCGCGACGTTGGAGATTGAGAAATGTCGATAAATGCTAATTCAAGAAATAGCATAGGGACGACAGACATAACTATACAAATCCACCGCAAAAGTTAGTCCAGACTGGATCTTCCTACTTTCGGTCTACAACGCTGTATTATCTTCCTAAGAGGGGGCTTATTAATAGTCGTTCTTTATTACGACTAGCGCCATACTACTTGTGATTATAGCATGATTTACTCGTTAGTCAAGCTCTTGGTATGACACTAATCACACATGATGACTGAATAAGACTCGTTGGGTTTTCTTTCTAGGAAACTATCCCTTTCAGAGGCGTTATCAGTTTGCCAGGGGTATATTCAGGGGCGTCATTTAGGGAGGGCAGGAGGGGGCAATTGCCCCCCCAAGAGTTTGAGGACTACATATGCTTTAATAGATTGTCTACTAATACACTAGTACAAAACGTGAGATTCTTATGTCAGTGGTGCTCTTGCCCCTCCCAAGCGAAGTTTGAAATGACGCCCCTGGGTATATTATCCACAGACATTTGAGTTCCACGTTTTTTTTTTTATATAAGTATATTAATATAAAACTTGTTTCTCAAACTCAGGTAAGCAACTGCTGTCAAGTAATACCCTTGGTCCATTTGCTAGTTACGTCAAGATTAATGTAAACGACGTAATGAAGTCTTAATTACACAATAGCTGTATATGTGATATTGATAGCAACAATCCTATTCCAATTACTCCAACTATCTTCCGGTATATTTTCTTTTTCAACCATAGCGAAAAGAAACTGGCCACCAACCTTGTTCTGCTGGTCTCGCTCAGCTATGAAACGGTTGAGTGGGATAGAACGCTTAGGGTGGCGAGCACCAACCAAGAGTAAGTGAAACTAAAGTAGTAAGTTGCTAAGAGAGAAAGAAATCGGCGACTTCCAGTCGAGAGAACTGAACTAAAGGAGTAAATTTTCCACTTACTCCTGTAATAAATTTCTTTACTCCATAACTGCTGGAGAGCACCATCAAAGAGTACGCTACTACATTAGTAACTTAAGGAGCAAATAAGGCAAAAATTTACTCCTAAGCAGTACTAGGAGTAAAGTTAGAAAGTAAGATGTGTTCTTTGATTTCTGTGTATTAAATATCGAATTCTATGGATTATCTGGACTACGAAGAATATATGGAGATGTAAGAAGAAGTAGGCAACCCAAGAATGAGGATTTTAATGGAGAGAGCCATGTATAGCGACCATGATTTCAAAGAGCGATTTCGGTTTCGTAAGGAATCTTTTGCGTCGCTGCTTGGTATGCTGGAGCCATTACTGCATCATAATTCTGATAGGAATCATGCTTTGTCTCCTAGGCTGCAACTTCTTTGTGGATTGCGAATCTTTCGCACTGGTACTTATCAAATCGTAGCAAGGGATCTCATTAACATCCATCGTACTACTGCTGGAAGAACTTTTAACGGTGTGATAAAAATTTTTAATTGCCTTAAAGCCACTGTGTGTGTCCATGCCACAGAACAAAGAAAATATATATCAAGGAACAGAAGGAAATTTAACGAATTGATGGATTCCCGAATGTTATAGGGCCATAGATTATGTACACTCATGTCCAAAATTGTTGTCGCATGTCTATTCTAGGAATATAATTTGATAACGAATTCGCCCGGTATTTCTTATAATGTTCGTATGTGTATAATCTGCAAAGACATGTATGTGGCAAATTTCATGTCAAAAGAAGTAAATAAGAACAATAAAACGAAAATAAAATTTTCTTGGTCATTTAGCAACATTTTATTTTACTCATTATAATTTTCGTATTTATATATTTTTTTCCTATGAAATTACCACAAGTATACATTTCCCGATTATACACGTACTATCAGTATTAAAAGTACTCTGCAAAATCATTATGAAATTATATTCTTACAAGAAGTTATAGATACGACAATAATTTTGGACATGAGTGTACATATACCCATACTTCGTCCTTCTGGAGCAAGCAGAGCTATACAGAAAATCAAGAATTTCTTTTCTAGTAATACACAAGTCATTTCTGATGCCAATATGAAGATTTTGAACTTGGTAAGCCGTGGCTGGGTTTCACGTATAATGCATGCATTTGGGACATTGGTAATCTTATAGTTCTGTAGAATTTGAAAATGGAGAGTATTATGGGTTGCTTGTTGGAGATAGCGTATATGCTCTCTCCAAACATCTTATGACTCCTGAGTTTCGACCTCAGACAGGAGCCGAAGAGCGCTACAATAGAGCCCATATTGGTACATGATGTATAATAGAACGTTCATTCGGTGTTTGCAAGAAACGTTTCCAAATTTTCACTGAAACAATGCGATATGAAAAAACAAACAAACAAACAAACGTGGGAATGTTATTGTGGCTGCTGCAGATCTGCACAACTCTGGAATAGAAGTTGGAGATGTGTTTCACCCTGATCCTGTGCATGTGAATGACATCAAGCAATATGTATTACAGCCAGAAGCAGATGATGCAGGGCAAGCTGTCAGGTCTATTATACTTAATTATTTTAATTAATGTTGTACCTAATTTGATAGTAGAATAAGAAGTTATTGTAAAGACTTTTCCCTCTTAAATGAATATAAGGCACTGTATCGTCACTACTGCAGTGAATTGACCCATTTTATTTACGTATGTATAATTTTATAGTTATGGTTCTCTGTTTTCTTTCTATTTCTTTCCTTTTTTTCTTTCTTTTCTTTTTTTTGCAACTAGGGATTAACATTTTCAATTTATTTCTTACTTCAGTACGGAAAGTTATATAATAAAAATGTTTTGATTATTTCTAAGAAAAACAAGACGTCTACCCTTATAATGTTGCTAATACAAATAAATATTAGTATGTGGTAATTAGAAAAATTAAATGTACTGATGCTGAAATAATAAACACAAACATTACGTCTGTTGAAAACAAGACCATATTAACCATTGGAAAAAATATCAATCAAATAAAATATATTTCATACATATAAAACATATTCATATTCATTTACAAAAACAAATTTCTCCAGCACATTGCCTGAAGAACCGGAACCTAAAGTTTGCTTCATTTCGTTGTTGAACTTAGTCATAACTTCCATTTTAAGGTTGTTTTCTATGATTTCTGTCTGTCTTCCATTAACATTTTTGCATTATATTCCTCTCGTATTAAAACGCATTTTCAACGAAAAAAGCTCGTCTGCTTTTTCCAACAACTTCCTGTTCTTCACTACAACTGCATGTTCTCTGCCTTTTTTCATGGGCGCATCTTTTGATAAGCTTCAGCTCCCGATAGCAAACGAAATACACGTACCAGCAGTATGTAGGAATGGCTTACTTCTTTAGTAAAAAGGCGTTACTACTTTAATTATAACTAAAGAAGTAAATATAAATTGAGCTCTCCAACAGTTACTAAAAGAGTATATTACTATGGAAGTAACTTACTAAAGTAGTTCAGACTAAAGAAGTAAGAGTTACTAAAAGAGTAATTTATACTAGTTTGGTGCTCGCCACCCTTAGGGTCTTATGCAGAGTCGTTTTGAAATATGATTAGCATCATACTAAAGGCCTGAGTACTTAGTCGAACTCTATAGTATGGCACTAATCACGCATCAAAACGACTCTGCATAAGGCCCTTACTGTACAGTCTAATGCTATTATATACAACTTCAGAAGGTAGAGGTTTGTAGTGAGTCCAGAAATGCTTAGACGCATATGAAAACCTTTCTTTGAAAAAGGATATGAACACCTACATTTCAACTTCAGACTATTTACAATGGAACATAGCAAAATGGTGGAATTTTTCCACTTATACCACCCATTTGGAGTTCCATACTGGTAGCACAGTATGTTAAATGAAGCAGCAACGTTGTGTTTCCTTGGGCCCTCATTATATGTATGTTCCCCTTGTCATTTTTATGTACCGTAGATGCGGGCTACTTGGACCCAATTTTGCAACAAATTCGTTTTTTCGGCCTGTTTTCATCCACGAAAACTTTAAAGTTATTGTCATAGCCTATATTAAGTGGAACTACAGACTTTATTGCACATATCGAGGACAGTTTCAGTTACATATATTGAAAACAAAGCACAGGCGATTATTGTAAAAAATGGGTCCAAGTAAGACTCGCGTTCGGGCTACTTGAACCCACCCCCATATTTTCCTACAGAAAACCATTGAAATCGGTTCTGAGACTAAGTAGGACGTAGGTGTTCCAAGAACAACACTTTTTATTTACTGCAAACCACAAAGAGAACATGTTAAGAGATACAATCAAATATAATGATTGTAATAGCTGATTACGTTTTCTTCTACAGCTGCACGAGCCCTATCTATATTAGCAGCGAATCTAGTCGTTGACTGGAGGTGCATTTTCTAAAATAACTTCACTCAATCTGGACTGGGAAGATTGTCTTAGAAAGCAATGACAGTTCTCCCATGCATGGCTAAATAGGACTTCACAATAAATCTGAAATCAAGTTAATTAACGAGGAATCCGAAATCACAAACTTTATCAAGATGACTAGTGAAGGCTAATTCTTCTTCTTCAGTGAACACTTTCAGATGGCCCGGATTCTGCCTTGACCTATTCTTTAATATTCTTTCTATGGTGGAACGACTTATCTTGAAGTGAACTTCTGTTTCTATTTGCGACATTTTCCCCGACTGAATTGCTGGTAAACATTCTTCAAGCTGTTATGAAAAATCAGCATATTTTCGACCTGCAGCCGATCTTTTATATTGATGTACCATTTTGTACCGGTATCCTTCAGGAAACAATGAAAAGTCCTTACTTGTGTGACACGTGACAACAGACCTTTATTTTTCATTGATAACAAAGGATGGGGTGGGATAAAGATAACAAAAGATGTGGGACAAAATATCCATGTTTTCCAGGTCATATGTACACACTTCATATACTGTATAATGCAATTACGCACACATCTTATTGTATGTGAGAAAGTTTACCATGTCAGTTTCATTAACCTATATGTAACTACTTATGTGTTTACTTAGCATTGGTTCCACTTCCTTGCAAATAGTATCCACACATAAAAGTTTGGCGCTCAATAAATACATTCTTTTCGTGAACGACCTTTCTCACCAATGCTGCTCAATCGTAGCCTACCACAGAACTAGTTTCAATGTGTGTACGCCTGCATTTTGATCCCATCTAACGGATCTAACTCTGAACTAACTCATTATTGCATTGCATATGGGACTTTAAACGAGATTTTGGTATGGGACCAAGTAGCCCCTTAAGGGTCCAAGTAGCCCGCAATTACGGTACTCTTTCGTTCCGTTCGAATAGCCGGTTGAAATGGCAACATTTCTACATTTAACACAAACACCTTACCCCTGTAGGGCCCAAACGACTGATATGATTTTAAAAATCCAACATTTTAGACAGAAAACTATTTCCAATATTTTCTTCGCATCTTTACTCATAACGGAGCTGGCCTACGGCCGACTTATAATACATCCAGTACATGGTATTTAAAAAATTGACAACGCATGTCTTTTTAAAATGCTCTGCATAGTAAATTAAGCGAATCTGAAATAGCCTTTTACTCTAACTTCATTTCAAGCCCAAATGTTATATTGTCTAATCATGGTTCTTGTAATACGTCCTTCTAAAAAGTGTGTACCCAAACTTTTGAAGACTGGACTATATACAAAGTGTTGAGACTGATTTTCTTACGCCAACCACAGGTGAAGTGCTAGCCTCCGGGCGTGATAGTACGTAAAGGGTTTCTCATCACTTGGCTCTTAGCTTATATGGAGTGTGGGTTGTTCGCGAGTGAGACAGTTGTTTATGGACGTCGCATAACGGTTTTAAAAAAATACACAGATGAGTGTCGTGCAGCTATACGCGATAAAGTTTTGTGTTAAATTTGATAAGTCTCTCGGAAGGCTGCTTTACCGAAAGTACAAGTGTTCTTTTCGGTAGCACACTACCGAATCTTATAAACACTACAGTGGTTCGGTTCCTGTTCGTAGCGCCATTTCTAACAGGTCCGGGTCGTGTTCCTGTTCGGGCGCCATTTTTGTAACATTGTGTATCGTAACCTATTCCGAATTTGAACCGTAACGTTAAAATTATTTTAACGAAGAGCAGTGAAATAGCAAACCGAAGATGAAATAATGGTCTTTTTTCTATTAAGATAGGCTGCATATTAACTAGAAAGCCAGCCAAGTCGCGGCAGAGGATGCGAAGAGATGTGCATTGATTGTCTCAGTCACCTTTCTCTAGAACAGCGTTTCCCAACCTTTTTCAACTTGCGGCACACTAAGGATGTTACTTGAATTCTTGCGGCACACTTAAAGATATTATTATTTGTAAATATAAAACACAGAGGTATTTTTTCTGTGACTATTGATCTTCTTCTCACAGTGAAGAAAGCTCTATCATTGGTTTTCCCCCGTGGTAAATCATTATGCTTATTTTTCATTCTAATTTAAAAATAGAAAACAATTGCAATGAAATATTTGACTCAGGTTTTAAAAATACGCTTTCTTTTTAGAAACACTATCCAGCCTTTCATTAAGAAAGATCACTAAATAACGAACGAACAAAGAAATCTCTTTTACTTTTAATACACAAATGTAACTAATTTGTCGAAAGGATTGAATGATATTTTAAATTTTCAAGTTACGAAATAGTCTGCAACAATAAATAAACAATAATGGTCATAACAATGATAACAAATACTTTTTTCAACATTAGAAATGTACAGAACAGTAACCTGGTATGCAACTTAAAATTGTAGATTCATAGTAATGTGAAATACAAATATATATATTTTTCCCTACGTTTTGCAATTTAATTGCTATAAAATTAATAATTTTCTTCGATTTTTCGGCGGCACACCGGTTGGGAAACGCTGCTCTAGAACGTGCTCAAATGAATATGCGGTACAAGGTTCTGTCGCTGATCCCCATTAAACATTTAATAATCAATCAATCACAACAATCGAGGATTTGTTGCATTGCTCACTGGATTGAATCTTAGGTCGGTCCAGTTCTATGGTCAGTATACAACCCGCCCTAAAATATTGAATTCTTCACAATACTAGTGACACGAATTTCTGGTGAAATAAACCGTGGCAAATCTGCCTCATCCTTCCTACAGCCCTCACCAGCTCGAATTATGCTTTCAAGAGTACCATTTTCGGACAAACAACGTCGAAACTGCAGTGACAAGTGGATTGAAAGATATCCCCCTTTAAGATGTCTTGGCGAATTACGATGCATGGCAGAAAAGGATGCTATTTCTGGGAATTTCAAGTCCATGTAAACGTGTCTTGAGATGAACGAATTTTATGGAAGCAAGAATGTAATACAAGGAAATATAAAGATGCATTATGTATAACATATTAATTATTTATTACAGTTTTACAAACAGACATTGGATAAACGGTTTGATAAATTTCTTGATGTTATTCCGTATTTCATCCGATGTCATATGAATGAATACACTTTTTGGACTGTTTTTTCCTAACATAAAAATATACATTTTAACATACAACATAAAAAATATATACTTCAACATATAATACAATTCAGACTTGGGTTATATATAAAGTATATAGTGGATTTCCAAGTTGTACAATACAGTTACACAAATATTAATATCTTCACCTAAGAATACGTAACTTTCGTAATGTAACTTAGGATGAAACAAGACTAGTTTTTACCAGTCAGTATGTGTGCCACTGTACCTAACATGGAAGATTTAAACTAGAAAAAAAAGAAACTAATGGAAACTTATATTTCGTGTAAATTGCTCCCTTCAATAATATTACACGAGTACAAACGATATGAATATCCTAAAAAATATACATACGATAATCTTGATTGTGGTATACAGTTAACTTTTCAATATACAGGGTGGCCCAAAAGTAGGTTTACACCCCTGCATTGATCAAGTGTAACATTCTAGTTTATGGATGTATTTGCTTCGACTGTTCCTGGTTTAAGTTATAAGTAAAAAAAAAAAAAAAAAGTTAACAACAACAAATAAAGAAACTAGGTCTACCTGTTTGATAACAATAAGAAATGATATAAAACAAAGTGAGCTGATCAGCACGGGACTGTATACCTAGTTGTTTTGGGCCACCCTATATATAGTAAGCAGAATATTTAAAAAAAATTCGAAAGCATGGAAAACAAAGACAAATAACTAATAAAGAGGTCCTCACAATATGAAGAGTACCTTATTTATGTAAATACTTAGGCCTAACTAATTCATTCCTCATTTCACCAAGGTCAGAAACTTTGATGCACACGAATCTTTAATTTATCCTAATATTTTTTTTTCAACGCCTATAAAGGTGTTATTTGCAGTCGAAGATATAAATCCATTTCTACCCCACAAGTGTTTACTTGAATTAAGCTGTTTTATCTTCTTATAGCCGTAGATATCCTTTTAAACTCCGCGTCACTCGAATTCGCGTATGGCGTCAGCCAATAATCTCGCACTGCGCTGTTACTAAACCTTCAATGACGAATCTAATCATTCATAATTATCCACAAATACGAACACAAATCAACTATGAATGATTAGATTCCTTCCTGAAGGTTTAGTAACAGTGCACTGCGAGCTTATTGGCTAATGTCATACGCCAATTCGGGTGACGCGGAGTATAGTTGATTCACTAATGATTAATTATCTGAATATCCGATAGATAAAGTCCAATTATTATCTACACAATATCTAGAATTACATACATAAAGATGTGGTACTATCCGCTATTTGTATTTGTTTTTCAATTTTCAATGCTGATAATTATTTGTATACTTCTTTTACCATTTGATTACATGTTTCTTTATAGTTGAAATATGCACATAATGTTGTTATAATAGTAAGGTCGTCAAAATTCTTGTTTTCGTTTGTAAAACTTGTTATTTAAGTCTTCTAGAAGCTGCTTTATCCTTGTTTCTCAGATTAAGTTTCCCTTGTTTTAAGAAATTCGTGATTATATATGATAATACTTTTTCATTATTAACGTAAGTTTCCTAATCTTTATATATATGTGTTAATCAATCTACAGAATGTTTTTGTCGTATTTGTTTGTATTTGCATGAAACTTTGCTTGGCATTTCCGTGTTAGTCTATAACTTCTGTCATCGGTTAGTAACTTTTCAACATTCTTGGGGAGAAAAAAAAGCTGGAACCAATGGCATTATCACTCCTTTCTAGAGAAGGTTTAAATCTAGGATAAATAATTTTTAAAAATTCAAGTGCATATAATTTGACTATGGTCAAATAAGGAAATTAAACTAAATGTACGGCACGTGTTTATATTTGATTCTAGAATGGACATATTTAAAAACCTAAAATAATAATTAACAATAAAATGAAATTTCACACAAAAATACTTGTACCTACTCGAAATTACTAGACAGTAATACAAACAATGGGTAAATAAATCTGAAAACTACAATTGTATATAAAATAGACGTTAACAAAACAGTAACTTTTCTGTTTATATATAGGGAACAATATAACTGACTCATTGTACGAAGACCAGATTTGAAGTCTCCATAACGGTTTGTATTGGTAATTCCGTGCGCACTATTAGCACACGATGCGCACTGTTGTTGTTCTATTTTATAACTTGACTGGATAAACTCCATTTCATTCGGAGCCTTATACACGGCTTATGGTTAACGTCAAGTACCTTCTGCGCTCTCCCTTGCATTCCTACAGTGAACTATATAAACTTAATCACTTTCTTATGCTACGTAAAATAAATTGGTTGGTTACGTAACTGAAATAGTATTATCTGTAATAACAAATCTGTCCAATATATTAAATGTTCACTCTGGAATGCATACTTCCTCAGAACTTCTACTCATTGATTTTAATCTTTTTTGTGCAAAAAATAGTATTTTATACAACACAAAACTGATTTTTAAAAACAAATAATTCGTTAGAACAAAAAACAGATAAAAGGAACTTAAAATATTTTGGCAGCGCATTTGGTATATAAACTTATTTTTTCATAGTAATTTGAGGTACCTTTTACACAACAAATCTTTGAAAATATTTGTTATACATTTCTTTATCTTTCATTGAGAATAATTACACAAAATATATGAACAACACATTGTTAGAGAAGCTCAGCTGCCATAACTTACTACATCATTCCATATGTAGTAATGCGTAAAGAATTCACCATTTACTTAACACAGGAACAAAAATATATAGTCATTTTCTGTCATTTATGGTTCATGGTAACCAACATAAACATGGCTTACAGTCATTATGATAAATGTTAACACCAAGACTGCAAACAGTACTACATTTGTTAATTTTTCTAGTGCGTTTCATACACGACAGTTGCAGTTTAATTATATGTACTTAAATACGAGAAGTATATGCTTGGTATTAAGTACTTCTAACATGATTACTGCGACAAATAGAGAATCGCACTCTATCTGAAGAATGTATGTTGTATAGAAGCATGTAATCAATTGAAGTGTGAATAAACAGATCCGTCCAAGCGAGCACAAAAGAAATGGAATAGTTTCTGTGTTGAGACGCTTGGCTTATCTCCGTGCAGTCCAGATATATCACCCTGTAACTAGGGGCCGATAAAGAAAGTGACATCAGTTCATTCCAAAGCTCAATAAAATGTCATCTATCTTATTAAATTCATATCCAACCACATCCTTTCTACCTCCTGTACTTGTTTCACGCAGTTTCTTGCTTGTCTGCTTTTGCCTGACTTGAAAAGAGTCTGCAGTTGCAAAATGCTCTATCAACCAATGGCGAGTGTTCTTTCACAGACTATCATGGCCTTCTTTTGCTGCATTTGTCATATGTAAATGCAAAATTACATGTATGGTACAAACAGTAAATATATATAAAAAATGTTTGACAAGTATTTCCAACATCACTATAAACGTATTTCTTAAAACATTTTTTTAACTTCATTTTAAAGAAACTTATAGAGCACATGATGTTCTGTTTTACTATTTAAAAAAAGAAAAAGAAACCTACTTCATTGGCTTTATCAAGATGAAATGACGTTAAGAAATTAAAGTAAAAGTTAAGGTAGTAAAGCGGTTATATGGGTGACACACCAATTAACAAAAAGGCTATTGAAGCAGTCTATTTAGCACAAAGGTACTGAAACAGTCTATAACTGAGATATATATTAGCACATATTGCTGCTCGCGTAACGTAATTCCAAACAGAAATAAGTAACGAACAAAAGGATTCATTATTTGCGTGCAGATCTACTATAGCTTACAAACGTTTGTATATATTGAGAACTATTCTAAGCTCAGACAATGAAAACAAAACCTGAAAAATTTTAAAGAAAAAACTTGTCGTTGATTCAGATAAATGCGATCACAAACTCAAAAAATCATATAACTGAAGGTAAAAGCTTCACATTCTGGGAACTCATAGTACAATGACCACCTTGCTCCTTATTTTTATTACTTAAAAAAATTGATTCACAGTTGTTTTATTTCTATATTTTCAGTTTTAAAATATAACATGTGGTAATTGAGGTTATTACTATTTTGAGTTTCTATATGCGTTTTATCTAATTTTACACTCAAAATGTTTCCACATGACATAATTCTCAAAATAATAACAACTTGACCAATACTCTCAACTGAAGAAAACTAAAAACTGTAAAACCATAATGTCATACCCAAAAGTTTCCGTGTTATGTTCATACAACTTACTTAACACTTATTAGATTTTACGTCCATTTATTCGTCACATATTGTTTTGTTTTTACTACGGCGGTGTAATATATATATACAGGGTGTTTCAAAACAACACCGACAACGTTTGGGACATGATTCCTGACACCAAGATAAGGCAAAAAGTATAGACCAACCTGGGAGCACACAGGCTTTCTTTCGGAGTTACAGGCTGCCGAAAACATGAAAATATAATAATAATAATAATAATAATAATAATAATAATAAAATTAAAGGTTCACAGCTCCAAAACTATGGGATCTACCGCAGACTGATTAAAACTTCACTTAGGAACTAGTATATATCCTATACAAATATCCGTGTTTAAGAATCCTGCGGTACTTTCCGCAACAATTTTTAGAGGCAGTTGCTGGGTACTTTAAATTATATGCCCGTAGCCAAACTCTCTCTAAAAAATTATTGCGTGAGTACCTTAGGATTCTGAAATAAGGATTTTTGGATAGGGCATATGTTATTTCCTAAGTGAAGTCTTAACTCGACTACGGTAGGTCCCATAATTTTGGAGCTATGGGTCTTTATAAGTTCATAGCCTATACCTCCGAAAGGAAGCATTTGTGCACCCAGGTTGGTCTATACTTTTTCGCTTATGTTGGTGTCAGGAATCACCCCCCAAACGTTGTCAATATTGTTTTGAAACACTCCGTATATATTTGAGCTTCACATTGGTCTTGCTTAAAAGATACTATGAATCATGTCTGAAATATTACTTATCGTTACCTAATTTGATAGTCCCTTGCAATTAATGGGCAAGTAAATTAAGTTAATGACGAACATTGCAGACATTGGCCACTGTTTCGCTTTATTTGCTAAGGACTACACCATCGTAAAGACTAATTTTTACATTGCATTTTGTTTTCTTGAAACTTAAAAATTAGGCAAATCCACATACTTCTCTTATGTGGATTTTCTCTGCTTATTATTTCTCTGTAAATTGTCACTTATAGTTAACTGTAACGCTAAGTAAGCAAATAAGGTAAGCATCACTGCATCGTATTAATTTATCATAAAGGTAAACTAACAAGTGCGAAGTGCAGTCTTTACATTTTTTTGATACAACTGAACCACCGTAACTAAGGAAACAAAGCATTATCACAGTTACCGCTCAACGCAGTATTGTTTAATTCATATGTAAGTTCGCAAACTGTGCAGCCAAACCGCGGCCTCGTCCAACAATGGGAAAATTGTCGCTACATGTGGCAGGTGGCCTTCCAACCCCAGCTCCTCGACCCGCTACAGCCATTGGTAGCTCGGGCTCACGACCAAATCCTACACCTCTGCCACGAGCTATGCCCTGCGATACATTTCGATCACCATAATCATCATCGTCGTTCCTTTCTCCTTGTCCCACAGCACCTCTCGAAGCTAAAAATGCTTCCTGGGCGAATCCTTTGGTCATCGGCTTACGCAACGGCACAAAATCTTCATCATCATCATCATCATTTTCGTCGACAATAAAAGTAGTTACATTATAATGAGGATTCGAAGTTTTATTTTCCTTGCCACGGGGCGACGCCTTCTTCTGAGATGCTCGAGAAGAACTCCTCTCACTACCCTCTCCATCGCGTTTCTTGGCTCTATCGATATCCGCTTGGGGAGGAATATGGCTACCCGGAATTAAATCAATTCCTGCCAACGCACAACAATGATCAGATACAATATAGCTCCATCGCTTAACGAAGGACTGACTACAATAAGGGAAGCTGTCCAATTCTTTATCATGCCACGAACAAGCTATTCCACTCGTGTAGAAGAACACGTCACTTTTTAATTCTAACTCAGCAAAACTTTCGGATGGTATTCGATCCTTATTTTCAAAAGCTACTACTGATTTAAGTTCAAATAGCAGCTTGTGTAAAGCATACACACGGAAGTTTTCCGGGTCATCACCTGTTATATCACAAAATTGTTGAATAACTTTAGTCACACATTCAACGCAATCTGAAGTTGTGAACAAAGGTGGTAGGTGACCAGCATTTATTCCCATATCGTTGCCGCTAATGAATTCTTTCATCTGAGTTAGCAGTCTCCCGTAATCACTTTCTCCTCTATCAAGAGGTGGAATCTCAATCTTATGAGTATTTTCAGCAAGTTCTATCGCTTCACGCTTATATCCAATTGGCAACTGTCCACAATTAATAAAACTATGGAACACTCGATTTATCCCACTTTCAAGAGTGTATTCCAGTATAGCTATTTCACACGGATAATACTTATCATCAACGGTTCGACAATGGTAATTGATATGAATGAAATAAAAACTATGCTCAGGCAGATTTTGTGCTTCAAAGCTATGTCGCACCTCGTTGCGGATGTCGGTGATCATCTTTAATATTCGCTGTTCTTCCTCCCTCTGTTGCCTTTGCAACTCGGCGAAAGTAACGCCAGTGGTCGTATATTTATTTTCTTCATTGTTTTTTTCCCGTGCTTTGTATTCCTTCGCGAGTTGCTCGTACTTGGCCCTCTCTGCAGGCGGCACATCCTTCCATAGCGGAGCCGCTAACTCAGCCACCTTGTTCATTGGTAACTTAGTACGATTCTTTCTATCATATTGTTCCTTAAATTCTAACATAAAAAAATAATATGCATTCTTCGGTGTCTTCTTTTTTGGTGGCATCTTGGATCAATAAGATACAACTGATATTTCACTTTGAGCACAACAACACTTCAACACGAAATATTTATTCTATTACATGAAATGCTGAATCCCCAGTGTTCAGAAAAGAGGGCTGGCCTGTGCAGTTTAGCCAAACACACACACAGCGGAGTTCTTCAACCTGTTAACAAGAGCACCTGGAAATAAAGTCAAACGAAATAAATATACCTTTGTTCAGCAAATGTTTGCACAACATATATTTAATTCATTCTTTCCTACATTATAATAATAATAATAATCATACTAATAATAATAATAAAAAACCCATTCAATAAATAACCTAAAAAGTTGTATAAAAATAAACTTTGACACAGTTTTTTTTTTTTTTTTTTTTTGTGGTGTCCTAGAACTATTATCAGATGCATCTGGCACGCCTGCCTCGCGGACGGGATGCTGGGAATCAGTGTAACAAGATGGCAGCACCCTTGCAGGCTTGCACCAACGTGGAACAGCTGAGTGTTAACCCATGCCGCTTTCTCTAAGTTGCCGGTTTCAAATTTTCACGCATAAGATTTGCGTACGTTTGTTCGTGTGTATGTATGTTCACCTTTGCTGCAATATCACTCACCGTAATACGCCTGTTTTCCCGTATCAACTCATCAGCTCTCGCAATATTGTTCTTCGTGACTGCACAGGCGGCTAGGCTAAAGAAGACTGTGATGATGAGAATGAATGAAATGGGGAATGGTGAAAGTGGGTTGATTGAAAGGGTTTATATGGGCGCGTCGACATCGAGGTCTTTTGCACCCTTCTCTGACAGGAAAAATGAAGTACACAAGAACAAAAAAGCATAGTATCACAGATATAATAAACTAAAAGCAAAGTCTGGAGTACGTAAATGGTGTTCGGTCATTTACGAATTAAAATGTCATAGCATTCAAGAAATGTGCAAACTCGATACACAAACACAAGGACGGGTTAGTACACAACAGCATGTTAATCATCTCTGCCGGGGCAGCTCGGCAATAGGTGCACACACGTGGGGCAGCCCATAATTAGTAATGAATATGACAGTGCAGTAAAGAAGATAAAAGCAAGGAAATGCTATTACAAGCATAAAACCACCATGAAAAAACACAAACGGTAGATAAAAGCAGAAATAAATTAATTAAAAGAAATGTGAGAAATGCACTCACAGATCACGCAAGACGTGCAAAAGCTGCAAGTAGGTGAAAACTTTCTGGATCATCTGGACATCGTCTCCAAGCAAGGTAGACAGATCAGCTGGTAAGCCAAGGCGGGCTCGCTCAGGAGCAAGAGGAACACATTCCACAAGAAGGTGACGGATGGTCAGGAATGCACCACACTGGGTGCAGGAAGGCGGGTTCTGACGACGTAACAGGTAGCCATGGGTCAGATGGCTGTGCCCGATACGTAATCGTGCCAATCGTCGTTCTTCCAGTCTTGAAGGACGAGAACTCGTGGCCCAAACACCAAGTCGCGGCTTGACAGCATGCAATTTATTCTGAAGGTGCTCATCCCAGTTTGTCTGCCAGCGCTGAAGGAGAAGACGGTTGATTACAGGGCAAATATCAGAGCTGGGGAGCGGTGACGGATACTCAGGTCCTGTAAGGGCAGCTTCTTTGGCAACACGGTCAGCACGCTCGTTCCCTGGAATACCAGCATGGCCAGGCACCCAACAAAATTGGACATCGCAACCTGCAAGTCGTAAGGAATGGCAAGAGAGTAGAATTTGCTGAACTATAGGGTGCACAGTTGACATATCCGTGAGACTATGTAAAGCGGGGAATGGTGAAAGAGGGAGAATCCCGAAAAAACATGCACACGGTGTATGTCCGCTGCTGAGATTGAACCAGGGACCCCATGCAGTAGAGGTGAACACTGTACCATTGAGCCACCGTATAACGATACGATCATACGATCATAATGGTGTAATAATATTATCAACTGTACCTGTTTTATGAATATGATCAGAGGCGCAATAATTGAGCAGAAATATGTATATTGAAAAAGAAAAAGTTTCTTGATTAGGTTGTCAAGAAAAAAAAGATTATTATTCATAAGGGTGGTTGTCGTGAAGATATATAGTTGATGTCACGAAGAAATATATTTGACATATTTTTGTGATGTAATGGTTTCCAGTAGTCATCTTTTGAAATAAAAGAAGTGTAAGGTTTTAATATCTCACATAGTCATGGTAACTTGTTATTAGTATGATGATTATTACATATAGTTAAATATAGATTACGTTATATTAAATGCAAAACAACTCGTTGTAACCGCAGCTCCTGAGATATTAAAGGGAACTGGATAAGTGCTCAAGAGTGAAAATATACGAATTCAAAAGTTCTTGCATGTTTCTTAATAGTTTAGGGACGCCTACTTGAAATCAGTCTTCCTTGTCAGAAAGAAAAATTAAAAAAAGCTAATCTTTATTTTAAAACAACTGAATTTTTATTACTTTCCAATATATGGAATGACTTATTTGACAAGCGTGAATAAGGATTATAAACTACACCCATCTACTACGTCCAGCCTGTTTATATGCCACGCCAGTTTCTAAACTACTTAAAAACGGCTATCAGTTTTTCTTCAGAAAAAAAAGGCCATTCGAAAAGTCACCCAATCCTATGATTGGTACTGAATTACTTATTTGACTAAGCAAACACAAAAGAGGCTTACAAACCACACTCGTCTTCTACGTCGTCTGTTTATATACCACACCTTTCATAAACGGAACGATTGGTTGTGTATATGCCACGCTAGTGGAAACTATTTATGAATGACTATCACTTTGTCTTCAGAAAAAAAGGACGCTCTAAAAGCCATCCAATCTTATGACTGCTACTGAATTACTTATTTGCCAAACACAAACGAAATTTATGAACCACGCCCGTCCTTAACGATCACCTGAGAGTTTATATAACCCGCCCGTCTGTATAGTATAAATATTTTAGATTTTGATAAAATATACCTTACAATCAAGGACATAATAATCAATTAACAACTTGAAAAAATATCTCATTATCATCTACAAGCGCAATTAATTATACTTTGAGACGGACCATAAGAACAAACCAACCAACTTGTGACTGAGTACAAAAATACACTAAAATAAAATATAATTTTCTTTGATTCAGGAATAACCAATAATTTCTTTCTACGGACAATTAAGTGAAATGCTTCTTTCTGTGGTAGATATTCTCTACAATGATCAAACAGGTATATTTCTAGATTATCTGGACATTACGCACCGTTTATCTTCATTATTTTGAGTTAGACTTTAGTGGATATACTTTGAACTGTGATTATTTTCCGTGTTGTTTAGTGTCTGAACACCCGATTTCTACTTATAAGGACCATGAATCCTAAGTTAAATCTGGATGAAGCCAACCTCGACAAGAACTGGGATTTTGCTATAGCTTCATTAACAAATCTGAGCTACATTTAATGTTAATCCTACATTTGAATTACCTTTTCCCGTAAACACTCAAAGGTGTTATACAGAAACAATAGGCCCTGGAACAGTTGAGTATTAACGATTTTCTTTCGGGGGACTATACACAACACGGGGACGCGAGGGGAGGACAATTGCCCACCTGAGTTTGAGTATATATTTTAATTTAATAATCCTTGTAATAATCATTATATCCTAACAATAATTTTTTAATACTTATGTCTGATTTTGCGGAAAAAATTAATCCGAGAATATTTGCAATGTTTTCGATTTTTTTTGTGAAATGTCTGACCAGAGTCGTAGAGAAATCAATTTATCCTTTTTGGTTTTAGGTCTCGAATTCTCAAATCAAGATACTGTGATACGTTTAAGCTACTTCCTTCCAGTTCTGTAAAGGTGTGTGTGTGTTTCGCAACCACTAATTTTTCCCAATTCAAATATACACAATTATTGAGTTCCTCTGTTGTGGTATAGTGCGAAAAGCGCGTAAGAAGAAATTTTTCCATATACTAGCTTAGGTTAATAACTACTGTGCGGATTCCCTGTGAACGCGGATATCATAAGTAGCTGCTTTTCTAAAAATGCAAATGTATACAGTTTATTGTTTACCAGCAACACCTATCAACCAAAATCCATGGAAAGGAATAAGTCAACGTACATGTTAACTACCTAACAGCGCAGCATTTGACACTGACGTAAAACCGGTGTAGGAAATACCAATACATTTTACTGCAAAAGGCAAGAACAAATATCCTTGCTAGGTCTTTCTATATGGAGGATGAGTGCTTCCTATAATGCAAATGAAAGGATGTCTGGTATAGATGTTTCTGCAATGTCAGAGTAAGAATACGAGAATACTTTAAAATATATGTGATAACGAAAATGTATAATCTTGTTAAAAGATATAACTGTGGGTAAATGTATTTATAAAGGAACAACACTATAACTGGCCCTAGAGCCTGTTGTGTTGAATAAATAAATAATAAATTACATTTAACTTTTCATTTTAGTTTGCCCACCAACAAGCTTGTGGTTACACAAATACCAATGCTCAAATGTAAAGATGGTTATGGTCCTTGTCCTATATTGAAATAATGTAATTGAAAGAATTCCGTTTTTAACCTGAAATTAAATGGTCACAACAGTTTTAAATCTAGAAATTGGCTGCACTCTAGCGCCATCTATTGGCGTCAAGGCTAGCAACACACGTAACGACACCTATTAACTATTATTAGAAAATATAATTAAAAATATATTTAAAAAAAGTCTCATAAACAAGTGTAATAACGAAAAGTACAATAGAGAAAAAGTAATTAAAATTATACTTTTAGAATGTACTAACTATGAGGCTGTACAGACCGTCTAAGCAGGTAGTTGGTACTAAATATATTCATATAGAGCTATTACTAAGTGCCGATTTCATAATACTGTCAAGAAACAGAACTAGAAGTACATTTAATAAACTTTCATTACGACAAAAACAAGATAGCTTAATTTCGCATAAATTTTCGTTTTCTAACTCATATAGTAGCCAAATGGTACTCAGGTCCAATTTTTAACCATTTCGTTCGCAATTTTAATGCAAAACAGCAAAAGCGTACGAAATTATATATATATATTTCTGATTTAATGCTATGAATGAAACAGCTATAAAGAAACAAAAGGGCAAGACAAGGGAGTACTGTTAAAATTTTCGTTTTCGCTACTGAACTAGTTTTGAAGAAGTAAGCCCTTGCAAAGAAGTGTTTTCTTTACAGATGGAATAAAATGTTGAAATGAACAATGTCTGTTTCTCGTCAATTCTACAGACAATCTTAAGTAATATTGTTTTAGTATGCAGTAGTTGTATTCATGAGAACGTAACATATGCTTAAACGGAAAAGGTTTACGAGGTTTACTTAGCTTTAACTGTTAGTGCGATCGAAAGTAAGAGAAAGCAGGTCTTATCATGAAGACAACGATATACCAGTTTTCTGTTGCAGAAATAACTCACTTCAGTTGACCACGGATGCATCGCATTTCTTAACATTTTGTGCAGGAAACTGCGATGCAATAGCGCATAAATAAAACGCTGGATACAAGGTAAGGTATTTTTATCTTCAATATTAAAATGTATCATATAGCCACTATTAGAAAATATCAGTCTCGTAAAGCCTTAAAACCTGTCATTACATTTTTTACTAGATATTTGTGCAGACGGTAGAAACCTTTCATAATCCACCAGAAGTTTTGGAGCACGAATGTTACACTTTTAATAGTAACTTCGGTAAATCTGCACAATATATAGTTACGAAAATGAACTGCAAACTTTAATGCATGATAATCCTTATTCTATTCCAAAACTGTTTCGATGCACACTACCATCTTTTTCAATCAATCAAATCTTTATGCTTGTCCTATTCAAATCCTTATTTACTTGTCAGTTTTCTTACTTCAATTGTACAGATCAACTAAATTAGTAGACTTGTTTCCTAAATACTAGACACTGTAGATTTAGTAATCCACATTTTTTTGTTTAATCAGTAGTCTTCTGACTTCTAAATTTTCATCACTTGAATCATATTGTTCCAGTTAAATATTAACTAACTAACTAATTAACTAACTCTATGGCCTATGGGACCCGGAGCACAAAAGCTCTCCACTGATTTCTAGCCTTAGCCAACTGGACCCAGTTTCTACTTTGTACTCCAATTTCTGCGAGATCCATCTTAATATTGTCTCCCCATCTGCGCCTAGGTCTTCCTAATGCTCGTTTTCCATTGGACGTTAAAACGTTGAAAACGTTCCTACTTTCTTCCATTCTGGCTACATAACCTGCTCACCTGAGCCTCGTAGATTTGATGACTAACAACGTTTGGTAAGCGGTGTAAATTATGTAATTCCTCGCCATGGCGTTTCCACCATTCCCCATTCCCGTTCCTCTTGGGTCCGAATATTCGTCTTAGGATCTTGTTCTCAAATACTTTCAGTCTGCGTTTTTCCCTTAGACCAGTTAATATTAGGTACTATAAACAGAGAAGGAATAATATTAAATATGTAAACAGTATTATTTACATGATTTCTTGTGTAACCACAGATTCAGGTACTGCCATGGGATGGCAGTTGGCAGGTCACTTCTCAAAAATTAACTGGTAGAAAGGAGACTTTTTTTCTTTTCAATTTCGATGTAGAGTACTTCAGATATTCTTTTCTCTAAATATGGTTGAACATGCAAGAGAAATGGAGGTATCGAAACAGCCTGTTCGCTGCTGCATTAAGTCGTTGCATATAACGGGCATTTGGGGATAATGCCGTGAATGAACGCATCGCCAGGCATTGCTTTCAGAAATTCCGTTCGAGTGATGTGAGCCTTTCGGATGAACCTCGCAGTGGATGACGAGGCCCTGAAAGCAGCTATCGAGGAGGACAGTAGTCTATCGTGTGAAGAACTTGCAGAAAGGTTCCATGATTCCGATGAAACAGTCCGACTCTCCTGCATGGGATACGGGTCATATAAGTTAAGCAAGTAGGTACACCACACATTGTCGGCAGCCAACAAGGAACAACGAGTGACAACCTGTTTATTCTTGCTTACTCTGCACCTGAACATATCCATCTTCGATTGCTTGCTTACTGATAACGAAAAGTGGGTCCTCTATGACACTCCGAAGCGTACCAGACATTGGTTGTCGCCACGTTACCCTATTCCTGACATCTCAAGACCACCTCTGCACCCATGAAAAGTTATGCTCTCTGTATGGCGGAATTGTCGGCAAGTGGTGAATTATCATCACTGCTGACTTCTACCCTCAGCAGCTGCAAAAAATGCACCGTGCATTGCAGCACGAGTCGGTATTGGTGAATAGCAAAGGTGTGCTGGTTCTGCACGATAATGTCCAGCCACATATGATAAAGATGATCCGGAAGACCCTTCAGCAACTTGGCTGGAAGACTGCCATTCGTCATATTCACTGGACCATGCCCAACTTATTACCACCTATTTCATTCCCTCGACAACTACAACGAGGGAGATCCTTGGTAAATGAGGGAGACCTGCGGAACGCACTCAGACACTTCTTCCCATCCACGGCCGCCGAGTTTTATCATTAGGGCATTGTGCAGCCACAGGAACGTTGGCAAATGATGTTGGATATTGATGGAGATTACTTCGAAACCGAAAAGTATGAACATCCACTGTATTATAATCTTTGTTTATCACTTGTAACTTTTCTGGTTACTTCGTACATCGTTTACCAAGGATACATAAAGTTGGCATTTCAATTAGGCCCATTGTATCAGGAAGAAGACATCCCACTCTTATAATACTTAAATGGTTAACTAAGTACATAACCAAAGACACCATGAAATTAAAATATTTAGTAAATACTCGTAATTTCAATGATGTAAAAATGGATCTCTGAATGCAGAATGCAGAACTACTAACAAGAAAACAGAAAAACCAAATATGGATCAAAAGATTGCGATCTTGGGCAAATTTGTCTTTGGATCAGGGACACAAAATTTCTGAACGGACCCTAAATCAAGTTTTCGTATTTTCTACGGAATAAGCACATCATACTGAGTTAACTGATAGTTTGGGTTTGGCTACACTATAGTAGTTCTCCAGATATAAGGCACTAGCAGCGTTCACCCCGCTTCGCTGGGGTCACCCCGGAACGCAATAAACTTTGTTACTTAGATAATTTTTACTTTTTCGCTTTCAAGTGATATGATAAAAACCATAGAAGATTGCAGTAAATGTTAACATTATATCGCCTGTCATTTATGTTAACCCGCCGAGTGACACGGTCATGTGGGTTGCATATAAATACGGTTAGATTTAGCTATGATGAGCTAACAAAGTATTTCTACGTTATGGACACTTGAATGGTCAATTATCTCAAGACACTGGTAATTGAAAATTAAAGTGATATGATAAAAACCATCTAGGGTCCAAATCTTAATAACCCCCCAAAAATGAAAGAAATTGGTTCAGCCGTATTAGCGTGATGAGCTAACAAAGGATTTGTACGTTCTCTTTTATATATATAGATACAAGAAAATTTTTGACTGAAATATATTGAATCTTTTGATCCAAAAATAGTTTCAGTAGAAGATGAAAACTAATTTGAAAGATTAGTGTTTGAAAATTTGTTTATTCACTAGAAAAAAAAAAAAAAGAATAAAAAGTTAGATAGGGGATGGTTAAGTGATAAATGGGAAGCAGTAACTTCCAACTTTGTACACCATTGGCCAGGGTTGGCAAAAACTAGGGTTTTTATTGAAAAAAACCAAAAACCCGTTTTTTTGTTTAATCCATTTTTTTTTGTTTAAATAATACATATGGACAAAAATACGTTTGTTTCGCCTTATAATTATTATGCAACAACCGGGTTATGCCGGAAGGGATCACATAAGTTTAAAGCGAAATCCAAACCGCTTTTCGGTTTACATTCGAGATAAATTGTCCTTCATTTGAACTCGAAACTGGGATTAATTGGCCACAAATGCGAAACGCCTGCCCGCCGATTCACGAAGGACTCCTGATAAAAAATACGTTGTACTGATCTTTACATACTTGTTAATACAATTGTCAAGAGTCATTTCAGAAAGACAAAAAATAAACAGTTGCACAAGTGAAACCATTATACAGAATTACATATGAACAATTTCAAAATATTGCAAAGCACAGAAGAACTAATTTAGTCCAAGTTTAGTTCACTACGACTTTTATTAGTCCAAGTTAAAGGAATACAACGATTTAATCTCCACATTAGCAAGAAAAGTGAATAAAGATAAGAAAAGTTAATAAAGATACGAATTATTTGAGTCCACTTTGGCTCTGACCCGTTTATACATAAATAGATACCAAAGATATTTCTGATTTCAATAAATGTCTCTCGTGGGGTTTGTATGACCCCTTCCAAGAAAAAAAAATACGGCATTTCGATGTATTTTATCAATGAAACAATATTTAGATTTTTTCTTTGATTGCAATTGCATAATAATAATAATAATAAGCTATAAAAAATCAGAAAAGAAACATTCATAAACTTATAAAAACAAGTTGCTTTTGTAGTATAATCTCTTTGATTAGTGAATGGGGAATTTAGGTCTGAATATAATACGAATAATATACGGGAGTGAAACGTGATAACCCACAAATGTGTGTTCATCACGATTTTACGAACATTTATACTTTTACGAACATTTTTAGTTTCTTGGTGTAAACCGTTTAAAAACAGTTGGTTTAAGCCAGCCAACCCTGCCTTTGGCATAACAATAAAAATATTAAGACGAGTTAGCAACCTTCCACTAATGAACAAAAGAATTCGCAAATTTACCTCATATATTGTAACCTGGGTTTACACAATTTGACATGTGATCCTTGGTTTTGATGAAGTGTCTCCAGTACTGCTCTATCCTGGTCAAGTCCGTTCCTTTTATCTTCCTGACTTTTTCCTTTCTTCTCTTTTCATCCTCCGTGACGAAAAGTCCACAAGAGTGTCGAAAGTGCAAGCGATATTCCGGAATTGATGAATCTGTAAGAAGAATGATAATCAGAATTTTCTAGTGTGCCATTAGAATGTCGAGTTGTTGACAAAATAATACAGGGTGCGGCACGTAAAACCGGCCCGTCGTAATATTCTGGTATATTGTGTTTTTGGCAACACTTAAATAATCTACCTTCCTACCAAGAGATGACGTGTCGAGGTCGGGTCGACTTACGTGACCTGCATCAGTCACGTGCAGCCGCAGCCAGTGAAACTTGTCGAAACCAGTTGAGAAAAAGGCCTCGTTGTGTGAAGCCGGGTGAGTGTCAGTGTGTGATAATGCCGTATTCGATACCCGAGCGTGTTGCCATTGTTGAAGGGTTCATTTTCACTGGATCTTTGGTGAAAACAAAGAATTTGTTTCGGGAGAAATTTCCAGGACGTTCTGTGCCAGCAAAAAGCACCATTCAGGAATTGATTGAAAAATGGCGGCGTACAGGATCGGTTCAACATGCTCCCAGGAACAGACGACCATCTGTCTGCACGCCTGAATTAAAGATGCAGGTGGAGGAGATAATGACAAGAAGTCCTCGAAAGTCAACCAGGAGATTGAGTCAACAGGTTCATGCGAGTGAGAGAAGTTGCAGACGTGTTTTAAGGGGACTGAAGTTAAAACCGTACCGGATAAGTGTTGTGCAAGAACTGAAGGAGCCTGACCTGCAGAAGAGGGTGCATTTCTGTTCATGGCTGTTGAGCAATGTTGCCAGTGGTTTCTTGGATCCACTAATGCTCATCATGAGTAACGAGGCGTGGTTCCACCTGTCTGGGTACGTAAATTCCCAAAACAACCGGTATTGGTCGACAGAAAATTCACACGCAATCCACCAGGTACCCTTGCATGATGAGAAGATTGGTGTTTGGTGTGCCATTTCCGCCACACGCGTTATTGGGCCCATATTCTTTGAGACGACAGTGAACAGTGACGTGTATATGGAAATCCTGGAGGAGTTTTATACACACTTGACCGAAGAGGAGCGTCAGTTATGTTACTTTCAGCAGGACGGTGCAACATGCCACACATCAGCTGCATCATTGTCCCTTGTGCATGAGATGTTTACACCAGAGAGGACAATCAGCAAAGGCTTGTGGCCTCCTCGGTCACCAGACTTGTCCACGTGTGACTTTTACTTATGGGGACTGTTAAAGGAAAGAGTATACGAAACAAATCCACACACAATTGAACTCAAGACCAGGATCCAGGATGTCACCAATAGCATTACAACACAAGAACTGACAAGGGTATATATGAATCTCCTCAATCGTGCTCACATTTGTGTTGAAGTGGGCGGAGGACACTTTCAGCACCTGCTGTGAAGGTGAGTAGTCATATTCAATACATTACATTTCATTTATGTGTTGTAGTTAATCATATTCAATACATTACATTTCATTTTATGTGTTCACTTTACGGGCCGGTTTTACGTGCCGCACCCTGTATATATTATAAACTGAGTACCAATTCACATTCCCCTTGCTTAATTGTTGGTCTTCTTACTTGTATTGAGAACTTTCAGTACTTAAGTAGAAATATATCGTAACCAAAATGTGCAGATTTCAAGTGGAGTGTACAGTGTTCTTTCTATTCTGGTTTTTAAAATTTCTGTATTTGTTACAAAACTTTCCTCTCAGACAATTCTCCTCTTATGAAGAAAGTGAGAGGAAACGGTAGAACCCCGAGAAAACCAACGTACACGATGTTTGTCCACCACAAAGCTTACTTGGCGTCAGCTGGGATCGAACCAGGGACCCCATGCACCAGAGGTGAACGTTCTACCACTGAGCCACCACGGCCTTTAGCATGTTAATAAAATAAATTTTTCAGTGTTGTACGTATGTTCATATAGAGGTTACGTATTGGGTGCCCACAAAAATAAATTCCTTGAACTAACTCTTCTTTTGTGAAATAACGTTCTACTTGTAAATTATCCAAAAAGTGGCCCCCATATTTTAAATCTGCATCTAACTTTAATCAGAAACACGTTAAATGCCCCGAAAACGCGTTGTCCCTTACAAACTTTCAATTCTCACAATTTGTAGTTCATAGTTTTACATATCGCGGTAATAAGGTATCATCATCATCAACTAAATTAATTTTATCAGATTTTTTTTTGCAATGATTAAATATTCCGTTGTTTATTTATATATGAGGGAGACACGATGGCTCAGTGATAGAGCGCTTACCTCTGGTACGTGGGGTCCCTGGTTCGATACCCGGCCAAGTATGTCTGTAGCGCACAACATCGTATCCGTGGGTTTTCTCGGGGTACTCCGATTTCCTCCCACTTTCTCATTCTACCATCATCATTCATTTACCTGGATCATTCGTCTCCCTTAGCCTAAAAGGCATAATCGTGGGACGTTAAACTGAAGGAATTCACTTTCATTTTTTAAAAACTCATACATGTGTAGCATGTTGCACACATATATCAGCCACAAATAGAATTCATCATGATATAGACATTGTACATAATTCAAGGTGTCTACTAAAATACGAAAATGAAATTTCGTGACCTTTTCTTTACCAAACCATAAAATTTTCTAACACTTTGAAGAGTGAATTTGGGTGCGAATTAGGCCTAATTTTCATCCATGTGATAGAAACGTACTTTGCTTGCGATTTGGTAGCGTTTAAACCCGACCATAGACATTTTTGGTGGTGAATTTTGATGTTTTATAGAACAAAATTTTCCAATCTGTACTTACATTTATACAGTTTAAAAAAATCGTGACATTCGTGACCGATAGACACCCTGTAATTTCATTAATTATATATTAATTTACGTGCCAGTTTACTTCATGTATAGATTTTAAGAAATAATCCGCCTTATGCGCAGTCATTTTGACGTATGATTAGCGTCTTATTAAAAGCCTGACTACTGCAGGAAACATATGTCAGTCGAACTCTTTAGTATGACACTAACCACGCGTCAGAACGACTCTGCATAAGGCCCAATAGGTTTATATTCAATCATACCCGTAATTGATGTCTATAGTTTATAGCTTTTCATATCTGTAAGATAATTTTGGTCTTCCTTATTCATGGAAATGTATATTTAGTACTTACAATCAATACAAGCCAACAATGTTCAGTAGATCATAATGTACACTTATGTCCAAAATGATTGTCGCATATCTATAACTGTCTTCTTGTAAGAATATAATTTGATAATGATTTAGCAGGGTACTTTAATACTGATACTATGTGTATAATCGAGAAATGTATATTTGTGGTAAACTTCACAGGAAAAGAATTATAATTACGAAAATCAGAATGAGTAAAACCAAATGTTGCTAAATGGATAAGAAAGTTTTATTTTCGCTTTATTGTTCTTATTTACCACTCTTTTGACATAAAATTTGCCACATGCATGTCTTTGCCGATTATACACATACTAACATTATAAGAAATACCGGGCGAATTCCTTATCAAATTATATTCCTACAACAACATATTTATAGACATGCGACAATAATTTTGGACATGAGGGTACATCACTCTATAGTAACACACTAAAGTTCAATTCACAAGAAGCTCGAAATGCTCGAACACTAATTCAATGAAGAACACTTTTATACGTACTTTGTCACCCACATACACGAAATTCTTACGACGCCACTATCACAACCGAATTCACACTTACACTAACACACACACAGTTGCATGGACAACACGAATTCTCTCACTAAAATCTTGCCATGGACTTTTACTCATTTGCCGGATGTGTGAATATGACTTCAGAGACCCTCCAACTGTACCAGTGTTACCATCTACAGTGGTAGGCAAGATCCAAACTGTTGACTGATTTTGAGTTCATTGACCCTTTTAGCAGTGAGGCTACATGAGACATGGACCTACAGCTTAACGTGGAATCCGAACCACATGAGCTCCCACCGGGAATTGAACCCGGATCACATAACGCCAAAAGCACGTACACTGACCGCTTAGCTAAGAGGGAGCTCGTAGGTCCTAAATTGTTGTCGAAATAGTACGATACTATCAGCAAACAGTGTCTGAAGAATCATCAAGTTGGGGAGCTTCAGTTCGATTCCCGCCTGGTACCTAACCACATCCAGCTAGGGTTATTATAGTCATCCTACGATTCGATACCAGTTATTTCAGTATTGTCACACTACATTCATCACACAAGAGCTACGTGAGTGTTTAGTGATCTAAGTGTTACAATGTCAAATTTAATGTATTTCAGTGAAAAGTGATTACTAGTACAAATCCAGGGTAATATCAAACCCTAAGTACATTAACAACAATTTACAATTGATACATACGTGGGAAATATTCTGATCACAAACAGTAACTTTTCTAGAGAGTTAGCAACACTGGAATTTGTTAACATTCTTCTTTAATCTGCTGTTTTAAGTGTTAAAAAAAATAATGTGTTAAACTTTGCTTCAAAGAGAAAAAATTCGTAAGTCAGCGTTTTGATGAACGGTAAAAAGTTCAAGGTCCAAGTTCGTTGTTACTTCACTCGATCAAGACAGTAAACAAACTTTGTTGATGACAACTAAAGAATTAACACTGAGTGAAATACATAGAGGTTTAAATGATTTTCGATACAGACTTGATCAACATTTAGCTTGGTTTTCAAGATCTTTTTCAAAAACAATGGACATACGTATATATATTGGTATTTGATTTATAATATTAATGGAATTTTCTGGAAGTGCATTTTTCTTTCAATTATGGTGTTGGTTGATCTTTGCTCGAATTATATCCTGTATATTCTATTCGTGTATGACTCAGATACCATAGTTATTTGCTCACACATTGGAATTTTGTAACATCGCGATGCGAGGCAACCTCATTTTTGTCGTCGGGGATATTGACTTAAAAAATAAAAACTGAAATCAATGTTTTAATTTTATTGAAAGTTTTATGTTTATTTCACGCATGTGGATTTGTTAATTTTTTTTATTATTCACTGGTTAACTAGTCCAGACAAACCGGAAAAGAATAACGTTATGTCTATAGTACACATGTAAATTATGTTGTTTTGTCTCTACTGTATAGCTCCCGTGTCATGTAACAGGGTGTCTACCAAGTAAGCAAATTCAAATTCCCTGACAAAATTATAATTTTCCCTGACTGTCGCTACCTTTTTTTCTTAGTACATGTCATGAAAAATAACTTATATTTAGAGTGAACTGTAAGTTTTCATCATTGTTTATATGCTTATACAATACTCTACAAACGTACAAACGAACCAATTCATTTATCTGTAATTTATGACTATTTTAGTGGCCATCCTTCACCCCTAACACCCACCTTTTCCACTATTTATTTTTATTTAGTCATCATATTATAATAGAATTTAAACGCAAAAATTTTTGAAAATGGGATGGTTAACTTAGACCATTATCACAGACTGAAAAATACAGGCAATAAAGGACAATATTAAAGTATAGGACAAACATGGGCGTCTCTGGCGGAGGGGACGCGTCCCCCCAATATTTTGAAATGCAAAATATTCAATATTTTATTTATAATTTAATTTATTTAGATACTCACTAGTAGTTAGATCATTTCCTTTGATGTCCCCCCCCCAAATTTTACATGCCAGAGACGCCAATGAGGACAAATATACACAAATTTTTAAAATATAGGAAAAAAAATAGGAAAATAGGACAGCTGGGAGGCCTGGGTTTCTGATAGCTTATATAACAAAAAATAATAATAATAATAATAAAATAAAATAAAATAAAATAAAAAATAAAAAAAATATAATTTTAGGTGGGTTTTATGGGAAACTGAAAAATCTTTCCCCATGTTATTTAAATGTATATTCTGTACTCCAAAATGTTGGTACTTCCGGTAGGGCCACAATGACGAAATTTGGCATGCTTGTACGTTTATGAGGTGCGACACCGTAGCCCGAGCTAGCGCGAAGGTCTTGCGGCGAAGCCCAAGCTAGCCTTAGGCTAGTTCCCATTATAGAGGTCCTGGTAAAGATTTTTCCCTGACGCATAATGAAATTCCCTGACCCTACAAAATTCTCTGCCTGGTAGACACCCTGCGTAAGCTTGTGTATGCAACAAATTGTACGAACTTCGTCAGTTACATTATGCTAAAGAACATATTTCTCTCGAACTGACGTTTTTCTGTACACTTCGGAATTTTGGATTTGAGACGACATAGATTGTACTTTTCCACGTTTCAGTGTTCTCCCGTTCGTGGAATATAAGCTGAGAATATTTGTCCAGTATCATGCAATTCGGTGTCTACTATAGTCACTCGTAACTAGCAGACCAATACCTTAACCTTTGAGAGGTACACGTAAACAGAAGAGTTTACACACTAACTCTGAAGTCAACCTATCTTATGAGAGATAACACACTCAATTACCATCTATTCTCATTCTAAGTTCCACTGGATAAGTATTGAATCCAGTGAACTTCGCGTTTATTCTCATTCATCGATATAAAAGGACGAAAACAGTTTCCACATTCATAAGAGGGAAGCCATCTACATAATCAAGAGCAGGTTAGTCAGAGAGAAATATGTTCCTTGCATACATAAACTCACCACATCACACCAAATATTCTTATATTTTCAATGAAAGACTATTAAACTCAAATATGAAACACAATTCTGCGAAAAGACTAAGATTACTAATACGAGATTGGTAAAGTACGTTTCCCCATTGCACTGAATATTGTAGTATTTTAAGCTCTATCTTTATCCCTATAACAGTGACATATTCATTATATCAGCAATATCATAGCCCTTTTTATCATAATTGGAACGTTCATATATATATATTTCGTCTAGGAATTAATTCGTGCGGGTGGACAAGAGATGGCGCAACGAACGGAGCGTCCCACAGTTCCGTGTATCCACACATGTGTTGCAAACCCCTGTCATCGCGTATCGTTCGTAGTATAGGGCAGTGGATTAAAGCGTCAACAACACCAGTTTGTAGTTAAGTGAACATGGCGCAATTTGTGCCTGATAAAGTGTTTTTGCGGGGTGTCCTGCTGCATTAACATGCAGAAAAGTGCGACAGAAAGTCATCGTATTTTGGTGGAAGTGTATGGTGACCATGCTCTAGCTGAGCGAACGTGTCAGAAGTGGTTTGCACGGTTTAGAAGTGGTGATTTCGGCTTGGCAGACCAAGAGCGAGCTGGACAGCCCAAAAAATTTCAAGACGAAGAATTTACAGCATTGCTCGAGCAGGATTCGTGTCAAACGCAGGAACAACTTGCAGCAGCATTAGGCGTTGATCAAACAACAGTCTCCAAACGCTTGAAAGCCATGGGAATGATTCAAAAGATGTCACATTGGGTTCCACATGAATTGAAAGACAGAGACGTTGAAAGACGAAAAACCATTTGCGAATTGCTGCTTCAACGACAGAGGAGAAAGGGGTTTCTGCATCGAATTATTACGGATGATGAGAAGTGGATCCATTACGAGAACCCTAAACGAAAAAAGGCCTGGGTGAAACCAGGTCCATCACAACCAAAACGAGATATTCACTGTGCAAAGGTTATGCTGTGCATATGGTGGGATATGAAAGGTGTGGTGTACTATGAGCTGCTGCAACCGAGTGAAACTATGAATGGAGAATGTTATCGACGACAATTAATGCGTTTGAAGCAAGCTCTGGCCAGAACACGACCAGAATGGGAGAACAGACATGATAAACTTATTGTTCAACATGATAACGCTCGCCCACATGTCGCAAAACCGGTCAAAACCTATTTAGAAAATGTCGGATGGGAAGTTTTACCCCACCCGCCGTATTCACCAGACGTTGCTCCTTCGGACTACTACTTGTTCGATTGCATGAACAACGATTTGATTGGGCAGCGGTTTACTTCTTCAGAAGATATCGAAACATGGGTCTCTGACTGGATCGCTTCCAAGGATGAGGACTTCTTTCGCCACGGAATCCGTACATTGCCTGACAGATGGGCGAAAGTGGTGGCTAGCGATGGACAATAATTTTCTTAAGGTATTTATGTATTTTGTGTTTGTACTACAGCTTCAATGTGTGCGTACCAACCGCACGAATTAATTCCTAGACCAAATATATATATATATATATATATATATATATATATATATAACGGAGTGAACCTTTAGAACTACTTCAAACTGGATTTTGAACACATCGGTTTGATTAAAACATGTATCCTAAAGGGGAGGAGGATAAACAATTTATGCCAAAGATAGTGTCTCAGGAACCTTAGAAAAATTAAACTTGGTATATAAACTTTTCATTAAAAAGAATTCCACACGTATCCCAGTTTTTTCAAAAATTCTAAGTAAAGCAGAGGAAAATTTCTATATTTTTCTCGTCTATATCCCATTTGACCTTGCCTGTCTTGTCAAAAAGGACGAAATCGTTTGAAATAATTTTTGAAAATAGCACTCGAACCGAGCAAATCTGTGTTGTCATTTTCATTAAAATGCATATCCTAAAAATGGTGGAGGAGAGGACTTGCACTTTAGAAAATTTCGCTCCTAAAGAGTAGGGGGAGGAGGCAATTTCTATTATTCTCAATTTATAAAAATAACGACCTTAAGAAAAAAAAAAAATTGGCTACTCACCAATGAATCCTCCCTTGAAAAATTTAAAGATTTTGACGTTTAGGAACTCTCAACTGGTTCTTTCCTCAGTGGCAAGGTAAAAAGGATTAAAACGGAAAGGAGATAAAACCAGGAATACCTCCCACTATATAAAAGTAACGTACAAAAAAGATCCTGAGATGAACAGAGCAGAATGAAAAAAAAAAAGAATGAACTGAATAAAAAAAGAACGCGGTGTCTATGTTAGGCCACTATTGCCAGATCCAAAGTATGCATCAAAGGTAGGTACCCAAGTTCGATCAATGTTGCCAGTATCAAGGTTCAATGCAGGTTTGTATTTATGAATAAAGAACGATTCTTTAATTTCCCGTTGGTTTTTTGCTTTTGCTGCTGAACCTATTACCTTAACCTGTTTTATATTATGTGAACGTTGTTTTAGATGAAGCGCTAAACCCGACATGCCTTCTTGTGACTTTTTTGATTGTCTAACATGTTCCTTCACACGCGTGTTAATATTACGTTTAGTTTGGCCAATGTATGAGGAATCACATTCGCAATAGACGCGGTAAATACCTGCTTTATTTAATGGATCGACAATATAGCTTTGAAATACAGTGAGATGTTTTTGTAAACTTTTGGGGGGAATACTTGAAGCAGATATGTTATGCTTTGCAAGAATGCATTGAATTTTTGTTGAAAGCTGTGGAAAATAAGGAATTCCAATCCAAGTTTTTGCTTCTTTGGAAGTTACCGTTTTGGAGACTTGCAGCGATCTACGTGTTTGATTGAACCATTTTTTGTAAAATACACAGCTTATAACCGTTTTCTTGTCCTATTTTATATAAAAACTGTATTTCTTCATTGAGATCTTTTTGATGGTCACAAATTAATAATGCTCTACGAAAGAAGTTCTTCCAAATATTGGCCTTGTACATTGGCGGATGAGCTGACTGTTGATGTATGTAAGTAGTACCTGCATTGGGTTTTCGGTATACTTTTGTAATAAATTTATCAGTGATCGGGTAATCAATACGTCTAGAAATGGAAGGCCGTTATCAGATTCACGTTCAAGGGTGAACTTCAGCTTAGAATTCTAATTGTTGAACTGTTCAAATATCTGTGCAAGTGTACTTTCGTCACGAACAAGTAGTAAAATATCATCAGCATAACGGCAATATCTAAAGTATTTAAATGTGTCCTGCCATAAAATAGACGTTTCAATCTGATTTAAAACGATATTTGACAATATTGGGCATAATGTGTTACCCATGGCTAAGCCATCATTCTGTGAAAAGTAATGATCTTCAAATTGGAATATATTAGTTGTTAAACAAACCTCAAGTAATTGTAATAAAAAATTAGTTTCATAGGTAGAAGTGCCATTTTGTTCCAGTGGTATGGACGGATACACATAAACGTCTATGGAGGCAAGTAAAATGGTATTGGCATTTACAGATGATAATAATTGTTGTTTTACCTCTAGACTGTCTTTTACAACATATTTAAAAACACTATTGTAAATGCTGTGTTTTTTATATAACCATTTTGATAGTAAATAAGCTGGATGATTGAAACCTAATATGATCGGGCGAAGGGGGATGTCAGGCTTGTGCACCTTCGGAAGACCATAAATAATGGGAAGACTAGGTGCATGTATTTTTATATCTTTTTCAATGTCAGTTAAAAGTGGTGAAGAATCAATTGTCGACTGTACCTTCTTAATAACCTGTGGTAACGGATTACAGGGAACTGGTTCTTCGGAACTGTTCATTAAATAGCACTAGAAATCAGTTCCTCACGAATCGGATCGGACAGAAATTATGGTGGTTTAGACCAACGTATCCCAATTATTTTAAACACTGCCAGATTCAAATGTTGATAGACTGATAACCATGCTAACTTCCCTCGTAACAGTTCTAAATTATTCAAAACTTGAAATATGCAATGTATAAAATAATAACACCAAGAACCACCATATTTGTAGTATGTTAAAAGAGGAAACAATGGGCAATAAGAAAGAAAGCAAATTACAAAGACCCGACAGTCAAAGTAGAAGAGTACACAAAAGAGAATGAATGGAAAACAGGGTTGGCTGATTTAAACCTTGATTTAAACCAGCTGCTTTTTTTAAGAAAAAGAAAGATTTTAAAAAAATGCTTTAAATCGTGTGAACTTCCTGGTGGCGTTTTCACATATCAAATCATCTGCATTAGTTTTATCTCCTTCTCACCTTTTAATCAAGGCGTCTCATATTCAATTCTCGGTCGAACCACAACTTTTCTTTCAAGTGTAAAACCAAATAGCAGTTCGGGTGTCACTTTAAGCGAAAGTCTTCTCCTTGATACTCTTTGTATTACATAAGGATACGAAACTACACCAAATTGCATATTTCTGCTTGCCTGAATGCCTGTTGTTTTATAAAGAAACCAAGGTTGCTTAAATATATTGATAGAAATTGGCAAAATTTATCGACCGTCTACGTAGCTTCCAGCATTAGCTTGGATTGGACTTTCAGTTTTACTTTTATGGAATGATGATTACATACTAAATTTGTAATTTAATCCCTCAGTTTTAACGTACTGCTGATTGTGGCAGTACCAATCTTAGATTTTATTTTCAAGTTAAATCCGATTCTCATTTTTAGTTCATGAAATATGAAAATACGGAAATAAGTTCATTTGTAAACAACTGTATCTGAAGAATTAGATCACGTTGTAACTGTTATATAATCATGTCTGTAAATTTGTCTTATGCGCTTATGACAGCTGTACTTACATAATTAAACTCACTACGAAAAGCTGGCACAGACATACTTCTTTCTTTCTAAATTCCGAAATTTGTTCTGGAACTTTTGGAGCCCGGACTCGGAATACTTTACTACTGCACGTGGCTTTACGTCACGTCCACGAGCTTTAAGATTATCAATCTCAGCAAAGATCCTGATATAAAATATTAGGTAATTTCAAGAAAGGAGTTCATGCAGTTGATTCAGCAACTCTGTCTATCGTCATCATGGACATAACGAAAAGTTCTCTACTTCTTTCAAGTTTAACACCGCCTTTAAGGTTTATTTAAAGAACTATTAGTCATCAATACTCTGTCTCCGAGGTAATAAATCACCACCAAGAACTATATAAGGGTCGGAGCTGAGCAGTAATCAAAAACGTCGAATGGACATTTTCACTGTTGTTTTTTATTGCTCTATAATAATAATAATAATAATATTAAAAACGAGCTAGCTGATTACCTGATTACGGAGAACACTTCCTTTTGCTCATGCGACGATTCTAACCAGTCGAAATTTGCGATTGAATTCCGGTCTGCTACTCGTGCGCTTAAAACAACGACCACTATGTTTGAAGGTCTGCGCCCACCCACCACGGAAACGGCTTAGCAAAAGATATGATGCATGTTTTCAAATGTGTACGACGTAGCTAATAACACAAATAGTAAGAAAAGTAACAGAATTTAAGGTTTATTTAAAAAGCAAGCTATTTATTTATTTATATATTTATTACCAAATATTTGAATATACTTGAATATCTGAGGACAATGTTGAAGTGTACTAATTTGCTACAGTATATTATTGACATTGTTTGCAGCCTGAAGTAAAAAACTAATTAATATTCTCATGTTTCGGTCACCGACCGAACTTACAAAGCGAAATTTTATTCATTCTTAAGAAAAAAAGACAATATAAAAACATACCGGTAGTTATTTGATAGTTGAGTGCTAATTTCTTATAATGCAAGCTCATCCTGGATTCGATAGTTATGCGCTCAGAGGGAAGCCCAAGGAAATTAATACATGAAAAAACATTTCTTTAAGTAAGAGTAATCTAAATTCTCTATGGAGTTCAACACAAGGCAGGGTTTCCCCAAGTGAACCCAGCCCGAAAAAACCCAGTGGTTTTCGGGTTGGACCCACTGAAAAACCAACCTGGGTTTTTGACTTTTCTGTTAGTATATTATTGGTACAGGGCGAATTATATTCTTTTATGTTAAGGTAGTCAACAACAGTCAACATAAGACCTTTATAAAGTTCTGAATGCACTGAATGAATGAATTTTAAAAAAACTCAGCTTGAGATAATTAAAGAATAAAGTAATGGATTATGCTTATAGCCTATTTGAAGTAAAATAAGGAATTTTGTATTTTAGAAAATATTTTCTGTGAATAGTGTGCTTCCTGACTCGGTGCCGCCGAGGGACGTTATCCCTCATACGTTGACAGGTTTAAGATCATAGGTGCCGGTACTAACAGTAAATATGTAAATACATTAGTAAAACTATTAGTTTTATTTCTTGCCTTTCACGGTAATAAAAGTATTCAGTAAAATTTGGTTTTCCAACAACAGTTCAATTCAGTCATTTGTTGCTACCTTTCAAATAAGCATTCTGTAGAATCAACACCAAGAACAGCGTAAAAATTCTTGTCAAAATTAAGAAGCTTAATGCTCGGAGCTCCAAAGACTACGTAACGCTTACTATTTTAAGTGCTGAATTCAAACTTCAGTATTAATGGAAGTTTCGATGTACAGTAAAGCAAGCCGCATTTTCAAGGAAAACCCGTCGTGAAAGAAGTGTTCGGGAAATTCCCGCAATTGAACCCAGATGGCATCGGAAGTGAATACTTCAACAATAAAACTATTTATTTTACGCTGGAAGATATTTAATTTCATTTATGACATTTTGAAACCTTTACTTTAATAAAATATGAATTATAGGCCTATCTTTGTTAATTGTTTTAAGGAAAGAACCGTCTTGCAACAAGTGCTCGGAAAATTCTTGTAACTGAACGCACAAAGCATCGAAAGAACTTCAACAATAAAACCATTTATATTACGTTTAAAAATATTTATTTCGTATAAGACATTTTGATGAATTATGTCTTAAATTAATATAGCTATTTGATATTCATATTTGGCGAACGTCACAGGCTCCTGGGATGACTCGATCTACATTTGTTCGTTTGTGTGCTTGTACCACAGCGTTCAACTTTTGGTCTTAAATTTCAGGATACAAGCTGGAGATACTCTAAATTTTCTGTATAGAATTTTCTGCATACCAACGTAAAATTACAAAATGGCATCCTTTCTTTCTTTTCTTTTTTCCAAAATAGAGGATATTCACGCTACAAAGGGCAGTTTTCGGTCTTTCAAGTTAAAATTTTCAAAGTAGAAGCACGAGAGATTAAATTAGCTGTACATATATTTTGGCGAAATAAAATTTTAAAATGAGCCATTATTCAAAACAGAGGATATCCATGCTACAGGGTGCAACTTTTGGAATTTTTAAGTTGAAATTTTGAGGGTAGAAGCACAAGACATCCTAAATTTGCTGTACATATTTTCTTCGGCTATCCAATATAAAATTTCAAAATGGCGACAATTTTTTTCAAAACAGCAGTGAATAGGAAATTGTTGCAAGTTGTGACAATGACAATCTTGAAATGTGAATCATATTTTAACATTTTTATCCCAAAGACATTAAAGTATTAAAAAACATGGGCCCAGGTGGGTTGAGTATTTTCAAAAATATCCGTTTTTTTTTTTCAAACCCTGACACAAGGACGCACAAACTTACGATAATTATATTCATGAGCATTCTGATAATTTACCAGTGCTATTATCGAACTACTTTACACATTAGCAATATTATTCCATCATAATATCTTCGCGCTTATTGTCGTTTTCTTTAGAAATGGAACATACTCGTAAATTGTTTATATTAGTCCATGTGAACATTTTCAAATTGGCTGAAGTGTTTTGAGCACATGAGTTTACATTTAAACCAACAAATGAACAGATGTGGTCTCACAGTAATGATAACAAACTAGTTACAGTGGCTTATTACTGAATAATATGAAATTTCTACTTTTATGTTCCACGAATATGTCCTGTAGGCAAAGGGAGACGGATGATAAATGAGAGTGAATGATTATAAAAGAATCGGTAGAATGTTAGTGTGGGAGGAAACGTCTGAATCGCGAGAAAAACCACGGACACGATGTTGTGCATCACAAATTCATATGGCTTGAATTCAAACCAGATAGCACTCACACTAGAGGTGAGCACTCCACTATTGATCCACTGTGTCCTTTGATAATGAATGTTTGTGATATGTCATGACGAGTAATGAACACAATATTCTGCTCCAGTGAGTGAAACAATATAAGAGAGATCAATCTACTGGTCGAAACTTAACAAAGGCTGAACTCTTAAAACGTTTGCTTTTATGTTTTTTTTTCTTTAACTTGTGGACCTCAGAATACAAAACACAATACTTTCACGATATAATCTTTTGCAAATATACTACTATATACCAAACATTAATAATCGCAGAGCTGAGGGCAGGCTTGTAGCCACCCCAAAAAATGTAGGGGGGGGGGTGTAGAAGTTAGGGGGGTTAATCCAACCATATTATAGTTCATCATCATATTAAGGTTTATTTGCAAGCCTATCTTGAAAAGTTTAGGGGGCAGCCTCCCGGGGATACTGGCTCTTAAATAAGTTAAATCAAAAATAAAATTATGAAGGCCCATGTATGAAATTGTATTATTATGGTGCCTTGAGAACCGGCGCCTAGGTCAGAAGAAAAATTCTCGAGCACTTATCTTGTTTATGATGGTCTTTCGGCAGCCTAACTAACTGCATCTATTCGCTACAGCTTTCTTCAGCTTTAAACCACTGCGGTGACCACAAAAGCATTTCTCTTGTAGAAATATAAGAAAGTAAAGCGCTATATAATACGATTCTTGTAGCATTAAGATAAGAATAGTTGTAGCAATGGGGTGCGGTGACCGATTGCTAATATACGAGTAAATAGAAAAAATGAAAGGATGTAATAGGATATGAATATTTTTAAAGGGATTAAGAGATTTTTGGTGCAGAAAGTGCTTATTTGTAGCCGTAGTATAATAGCATGGAGATTCATGACAAATCTTCAAAATAAAGGAAAGCTATATGATGGCCTAGATATTCTCAATCTGCGCATGAACTGATATAGGGCTTAGGCTCTAATGTTTTGGGGCAATACAATAGTAAAGTAATCCTGCTTAAGTGTATAACTATCTAAAATATTTGTAAAGATAGAACATTACAAATGACCATTAATGTATTTCAAGCTAGGAAAATAGGTCTTATTAACACGTTACGTTTATATACAGTAAGTGTATTACTTATTTTGTCATTTTCCCTTTCACTATTCTACTAAATTTATTTGTAGTTTGCAGTGAGAAACTGCAATATGAAAAGATTCCCTGAAGCTTCCAATGCCACTCACAGAGCGCTACGGACCTGTGACGTCATGCCAAAACCCTTGTCTGTGTTGCCGTGACGTAAGAAGCTCATTTTTCCATTGCTTGAAGCGTTATATCTCCGTAACGAAGAAATATTTTTCTGAGATTTTTGGTATGTGGTATATTGAAGACTAGTTCTACGCGATGATGTCCTTAAATTACAACCTTTGGTCAAAAAGGAAAAGTCCATCGGAAGTTTCATCCTCATCAGAACTTACCAGGTATGTGCCAGAGAAATCTGTGCTAGGCTTACCAAGTGCATACGATAATTCATTCACAGACACAAATTCGCATTCAAAATTGACTCTTTTTAAGTTCGATTTATGAGATTTAATTATTGTCCCTCTCGCTTCCCCCCCCCCCCGAAATTAGAACAATCTCATATATCAACATTATGATACATTGACACTCAAATTTTACATACCATGCAATAACGGGATTTCTCCAATGGCTAAGGCGGGAGTTTCCCGATTTATATATAATGGTTTCACTTGTGCAACTGTTTACCTTTTTGTCCTGAAATGAGTTTTGACGATTATATTGCAAGTATGCAAAGATCAATACAACGTATTTTTATCAGGAGTGCTTCGAGAGTGAGTCGACAGTGAGGTAATATTTGTGGCCAATTAGCCCCGGTGTCGAGTCCAATGTAGGACAATTTCTCTCGGATGTAAGCCGGGACGAGGTTTGGATTCCCCTTTAAGCTTATGTGACTCCTTCCAGCAATACCCCGTGGTTGCATGATAACGCACAGACGAAACAAACTTATTTCTATTCATATGTAATGTAAATACATAAAGCAAATTATTTACCGCCCCCCCCTCCAAAAAAAAGTTGTTTTTTGTTTGTTTTTTCAAGGAAAAAATTTATTTTGCCAAAAATGTAACTTGCCATGATGGAAAATATGAACCACATATTGGACTATATGCATGCGAAGGGTCAAGCCCTCTTACCACCCCCCTCCCCCACCCGAACAACAATTAAAATCATAAAAGTATTAAAACTAATACTAACATTTCACAAAATTATATACTTGAAAGGGAATTATCCCTCCATCAGAACCAGCTATGAATCTTAAAATAACGAGAAAAAAAAATTAGAAATAAATCCCCTAATTTTAGCGTTATAAATACAGGTAGGCACCTTGATTCACGAATAAAAATTTCTCCCCAATACTATAATTACAACAAAATTTCCTACTCAATAAATAATAACCGAACTGCATCACAATTTCCTTTTAATGATGTGTACAGTTCAATTTTCTTTCCGAATTGTACCAAACTTTATTCATATTTTGTGCCCCACCAAAAAGGACTGATAAAATTAAAGGAATGGTTCACAGTTAAATGTCTCTACTGACCACTAACAACGAATAACCACTGAGCAAGAGTGTTAACTTGATTGACACATACTAACGTTGACAACCGATATAAACAAACGTACACCACATCAGACATATGCCGCCAGGAAAATTGCTTAACACATGTCAGAAGGGACAGTACATGAGATCAAATCATAAGCAAGACCACATGATGAAGAATGTTTTTACTTTGACTAGACATTGACTGCAACCGATTCATCTGACCCGACTCCCGGAGCAGTGTAGGAATCACTTCCCAAGAATGATTCAAGTCATCAAAGCAGTCTAGGAATCAGTTCCTTGAAACAGACAACTTGTTACGAAGAACTCACTCCCAGACTACTCCAGAGAATAGAAACGTCTGGGAACTGCTTCCCAAACTGATCCGGAAACTGGTTCAAATAAATCAGTTTTTAAACAACCGTACCTAATTCACAAATTCTGCAAAAAAAAATGCACATTACAAAGCAGAGATAAACCTAACATACTTTAAATGAAGTGAAAACCAGCTTCTAAACTAACCTAATCCAAATTATCCATAACCTGCTACTATGATATTTCATTCTCAGCTAAAAACTTATTTTCGAAAGAACATGGGGCTGCCCCCCCCCCTCCCAAGTCCCCTAAAAAATAGTTGGATAAAATAAACCCTATCAAAACAGATATCATAATTTAAAAAAAGGCACGAATGCAAAACAAATCAAGAATAAAAATCAAGGATATCAATTAAAAATTAAAACTAAACACCGCTAATGATACAGAGATCCAACATAGCGTAAAAATTGAAAATATTGCTCACCAAGTGACATATTCTTAGCAATTTTACGTCGCCAGAAATACCATGAAAAGTGTAACATAAGGTTTCTCAACTATGAGTTGACACTATATTTCGTTTTACAATATTCCTGTTAAAGCAAACAAGCAAAAGAAACGTCCACTCTTCAATAGTTTTAGCATTCGACAACAACAACTAACACAAGTTTTCTGTAACTTAATTAAACCACACAATGCTGCAAAGCGATAATAACATGTGAATCTAATACAAACTTACTTACAAAAAGACGAATTTAAACTCTTAGCATCAAATCCATGAAACGGTTTTTCAACCTCATTTACTAATTCTACAGTCGCCATGAAATAAAAATTGAAGTACCGTACGCGCTTCCAAGAATTTCACAACTACCGCATAAACCTAACATACTGACACATACCAACTACATGGAGCTACGGACACTTGACATCACAGCAGCAAACTACTACCAACTAGTTTCACAATTGACATCGCACGAAATACACAAACAGTTCCAGCAAGTGACTAAACATATAAGAACCGGTTCCAGCCACTGTGCTACTCAAAGTAAAACCTTACCAAAAAGAACACTATCAAAGCACAATGTCAAGTCAAATCCGTATCTCCGTGCTCTAACAGAAAACTAATAGTAAGTCGCCATCAAGAATGACTCGAAATCAGCAAGGAACCTAGAAGAACGGATACATTCTCAAAACCGGAACCAAAAGATCAAAATCACTGAATAGAATAAACTGAATGAAATGACCAAAGCAATACTCACCAATTACTACTGCACGAATGGGGCAATGATTCTTTCATGAATGTAGTCGTAAGTTAAAAATTCCTTATTACGACAATGCAAATGTTTTCACCACAGATGGCGGTCACAAAATACAAGGAGAAATGGACTGAATCAGACGAACTGTCAGCATGAGAGTGACAAAAAGATAATAAAGGTAATCAGTGAATGATTAATTAGGGAGAGAAACGAAGTTAACATTGGACTTTGATGATCTAGCGTACTGATGCGATACGGTATTAGAGTAACAGGAACAGAGCATATGATAATGTCAAATGGGATTTTGGGTGCTATCCCATTTTACGGGGGCATAAATTTGTAAAAGCTACTAAGATATATGTCACTTGACTTCACAATAGGATTGTAAATTAATCTAAAGTCAATCTGCAGCTATTACTGCAACTCTTCCCTTAAGAAATACTTCCTAAGGCAGTAAGAGTACATTTCCTTCTAAGAGAAGTTCATTTTTCATGAAAATAAGCATCCCTTGTGTGGCAGTCTGCAGTTAATGTTTAGATAAAGGGGGGCATGCATTAAATTCCATAAAAGATTCACTAACAGCAACCCGTAATTCATCTGCAGTGGGCATACAACTTGCCCGCTTCAACACACTACTACAGCAGCCGAACAGTAAATACCATTAAACAGCACATTCACGACTGAACTAACAACAGCTGACTATATATATACACACACACACTACCGGCCAAAAGTATTGCATCACCAACGATATCAGTAGAAAACTAAATGAATGCACATAATTATGAACACAGAACAATTTTATATTTGTGAAACAAAACAACAAAGGGTAACACAAAACCAAAACAGAAGAGTCAGAATGTGAAACGAAATCACTCAAATTTGGGATTCATCAAAATATCCACAAATAGCTCTCAATACAGCAGCACACAACCTAGGCATCCTCACGAGTAATTTCCGTAATGCTTGGGCTTTAAGTCCATTCCAACACGTTTGTAAATGTACCCACAACTGTGCTTTATTAACTGGTAGACTTTTCGAAAGTTTCTGTCTAACTCATCCCACAATAACTCGATCAGATTCAAGTCCGGGCTTTCCGGTGGCCATCGCATGTTTATCAATTCTTTTCGTCTCTCTTTCTTTCTAAGTACGACTTACACAAATGAAATGTGTGTTTGGGGTCATTGTCTTGTTGAAAAATAAATCCCTGACCGACAAGCCTTTTGCCACTGGGTAGAGCATGTCTTTCCATGATGCGATGATAATCTTTTTTTCATTTTTCTCTCAATTCTCTCTTCTCTAAATCACCAACATTTTCACCCGCGATACAACCCATACCATGACAGACCCACCACCATGTTTGACAATTGGATTAATACATTGTTCGAGCCTGCGTTCTCCAGGAAGTCGACGAACAAACTTTCTGCGTTTAGTTCCAAAAATTTCGAATTTACTTTCGTCACTAAAGAGCACTTTATACCACTGTTGTACTGACCAATTCTTATGTTGTTGAGCCCATTGTAATCGTCTACGTTTGTTTTGTTTACTAAAAAAAAAATTCTTGTTGTTGTTGCAATGCATCCCCTTGATGAACCGTGTTTTCGAAGTCGGCGTTTTAGTGTTTTAACAGATACGACTGTTTCTCGGGTAGCATTAAGTTTTTCTCGAATTTCTGCGGCAGTTAGTGTTCGTTGACGTTTGCTTGTGACCACAATAAACTGATCTTCATTCTTTGACGTTATTCGCGGTCTTTCAGGTCATCGACAATTAACATTTGACAGAGTTTCGTTGAAACCTTGAATAGTGCGAACAACTGTAGATTGATGTATGTTCACTCTTCTAGCGATCTGTCACATAGAAAACTTTAACGTGTACAATTCCACAATAATACCACCTTGTTCTTTACTAAGTTCACGAACTTGAGCCATACTGTTCATATGTGTCGGACAAACAATCACTTACTTAGTATATTTTAGCTGACAACTCTTGGTGACCACTGGTCCCTGAAAGGTGAACAGAAAAGAAAACTAGGCACAATTGCAGCTGGTTTCGTACTTACAATGACATTTTATGTTGTATGTAAACAAGTATTCATGTTAATATTTATATCAGCTAAAAGCATATTATCTTCCCAATTGTCAAGAACTTTTCTTTTTGCTGTGAGGGTGAGATCTCGCCACATTTTGAACTAATTTTTGATCGCGAGAAGTTATTTTACTGGCGACAAATTTAGAAACGTTTCAGAATGACTTAACGATAATTTATGTATAACATTCCAACATATTTTCATGAAAATCGGTACACTTTGTACGTATTTACAGCATTTCCATGGGTGATGCAGTACTTTTGGCCGGTAGTGTATATATATATATATATATATATATAAGACATCTAGTGAAAAAATAAAAGTACTATATCCATATCAATTAGGAACAGGAACGACATCTACTGAGAAAATACAAGAACTAGACGCAGGTGAATTAGCAACAGCAAGGAACCAGTGAACAATACTAAGAGTGACAGGATATCACTGCCTCGCCCAAAGTAACGTTACCCAATAATGTATTGTACAGGGTATCCATCCCTAATCAACCCTCTAAAAATTAATTTAAGTAACATTGTAGTAGAGAGTATTTATAGTGCTAGTTGAAACACGAGAAGGCAAGGATTCATCGTTTTCGTTATTTCTGAATAGTGCTCAGTGTTCGTACGCTAGCTTAAGGGATATCCCCGTAATTGAGAGAAATTTCGTAGGTAAAAACAGCCAAAAGAGAATTTTTCGATAAAACGTGAAAATCCAGGGTAACTTTTACGCTGACTGATTTACCAATACAATTGCTTAAATTTTCCTTTGTTTTTCAGAAATAAGCCAATAAAATAGCAATAGTTTGTATTTCTGTACGTGCGTCTGTGTTTAAAGTTGCATAACTTGCAGTCATTGTTCTGGATGGATTCGTGTATACTTTATTTTGTATTAATTAAAAAAATGAAGAAAAAATAGAAGCTAATAGCAAATGAATAAAACAAATATGGGGGGGCACTTCCTTTACTATAGCTAAATTAGGCACCACAGTTTTGTCGCCGGACCACACGAAAATCAAGAAAGAAAGCGAACACTAGGTTGTGACTAACCTTGAGTCAACTGGTAGAGATTATTGTTTGAAATACAGTGTGGACGTACGGCATAAAAGCTAGTGCATAAAACACGAACCAACTTGTGCCAGGTGGCCATAAAAAAAAAAAAAAAAGCACGAATGCCACCTATCCAAGGCAGCGGTACCAAGTGAGTACGTTCGTCGAGACCAGGCGCGCCAGCGACGGTGGGTAAACAAACGAGGATAGTGGAAAAAAAAATATGTCATATAATGTATGGCTTATGTGCTGCACAGCCTTGGGGGAGATACTAAATGTCATCCAAAAAAGTATTAACCTGTACTATACTAGGTTAGATACTATTAGGTTTGGTTAACGATGTTCCTCTTATTTTCAGCAGTTTTGTTTCTACACTCACGATAAACTGTTGGTCTGTTTATTAGACCATGCCTTTCACACAATTTCAACAACTAATATTCATTATTTTTGTATAACCTGATAAAACTCAAACACGATATGACACCATCTTGTCATTTACGCACCATTTCCACATTGCCTCCCTTCCGCTTCCATATATAGTGACACAATATCAGAAACAACAACTAATAACAAGTATTTTTCTTAACTTCAACTATTATCATCGCCTTACTTTCACTCACTCTGCCTCACAAACTAAAATAAATTTTCCAATTCATCTGGTAAATTTTCCCAAATTGGTCCGACGATACAGCAGTTAACATTGAATAATCAAGAATCTGGGGAAAACTTGACAATAAAAGGGAAAATTTTGAGTCAGTTTAGGGAAATTTTGTTAAACCTACGAATACTGATAGTGCGCAATTTCCAACAATTAACAGTTCGGAAGAATTCATTGTGCAATAATGTAATGCAAATGAATACTTATCCAGTGAAGAGCAAAGAAAGCATAAAGATATATTTGTGGTTAACAGTTAGGATTGAACGGTGGAAATGGAAGAGGAGTAATTCTAGATAAGATATATTAAAATAATAACAAATAAATAGTAGTATTACGTTGAAAACAGTTTCAAGCTGGTCTAATCCAGGGCCGCCATCTGCGGAAGATTAAAGTTTCAGAAAAGTAAAAGTGATTTTACAGTTTCCACTATTGTAAATCTGTGCAAGGAAATGTATAACATAAGCGATAAGTATTGGATATAGTATATGTAAGACCGGAGCAGTTCCAGAAGGAGCTGGACGCTCGTACTTTTACGGATTATTCATTGAGTATCTACGAACTTAATAAGGGGGTAACAAACCCACTTTCATTTACTTCGCGAGTGATACGAAAATAAAAAAGAACGTACCTGTTTGTTGTTCTTCTGCCTGTATTTACATTAGGCGTTTAATGATGTGCAAATGTTTGAGAGATGTATGCAGTAGTAGCAGGTCTAGCGTGATTGCTTTGCGGTTTTTGTGCAAAGAATCCGTTCTTTCCGTATTAGGTTGAGGTTTTTTCCGTACAGGTTTGCGTCATTGTATAGAGGTTTTTGTGAGCTGAACGCAACGGGAAGTTTGTTTTTTTCTTGTTTACTTTCACTTACTGCTAATTTGCATTTTCGGGAATTTTCTTGCGGGCCGTATAACGTCCTGCAGCAGTAGGATGAGGTTCCGCCTACGTGCGATGGTATTTTTACATGAACCTGGCAACATTTATAAAAATGCCGATCGAAAATAGGAGAAGAATGGAAGCTGAAGTGGTGAAGACGTAGTTTGATTGCAAAATATTATATTTTATTGAAGACGCATGAGTAATTATAACTAATACATGAAGCTGGATGAGTTCCCGAAAAAGGAGGACGTTGTAGTAACATGCATTTGGTAATTTCTGTTAGGTATGTGGTAGGGATGCGTCATAATGTCGTAACACACGTGGCCTCCTTTCTTTTGAAGAAAAAGTGTCCCATACAAACGCGGTTTCATAAGTTTCTCTTGGAAGTAGCTCGAATATATCCTCCTAGTATTTGATTGTGATTCGATATGAATGGTTTCTGCTCCTTATTGTCTTTTTACTTTCATTCCTCACATTTGCCCTTGTACTTTATATCTGCATGTGTAGTGCCCTTGTACTTTATCTATGACTGTGTGGGGGGCGGATTTAACGCATGTCTTGTGCTCCTTCTGCTCCTTATTGTCTTTTTACTTTCATTCCTCACATTTGCCCTTGTACTTTATATCTGCATGTTTAGTGCCCTTGTACTTTATGTATGAGTGTGTGTGTGTGTGTGGGGGGATTTAATGCATATCGCATGTCTTGTGCTCCAGGATACTTCTTACTCTTGCATTACGTAGGGAAATGGTATTTCATGTCGAAGTGGTAATAGAACACAGAAGAAACGCAGATCAGGGTGTATTCACACTTTATATTAGACTGTGAATACAACATGATCTGGGTTTCCTCTGTGTTCTGTTACCACTTGAACATGAAATAACATCATTTCCCTACGTAATGCAAGAGTAAGAAGGGATATAGTATACGAGAGTGCCTCATCATTTACCGAGGACTCAGGAAGTGCAGTCTTTTAAGGATTATTCATTGAGGATATAGGAACTTGAAAATGAGGTAAAAATGCGACTTTCATTTAATTACTGAGTAATATAAAATAAAATGTACGTCGGTTTGCGTTGCGTTTCGTTGTGTTTTATGGTATGCGAAGAATAATAATGTGCCCTTGTACGTAGTGTATGAGTATATGTGGGGGATTTGAAACATATCGCATGTCACGTGCACGTGGATGCTTCTTACTACTTCTAAATGTAATAAAATCATTTTTATACGTAGTGCAACAGTAGGAAGTATCCACGCGCACAGATCATGAGGCACTGTTGTATACTATTACCGTAAGAAGTATCCTGGAGCACCGAAAACAAGGGCGGTCTCATGTATACTATTACCATCTATAAAACTTGAATAATTTTGTGTCGACAGCCTGTCAATCTAAACGAATTTACGGATCACACCTGTATCAACTTGTAGGGAACCTAAAGAAACCTTACCTATATTTTTTAACTAATATGCATGTGCTTCCAACAATGCTCCCAAACCAGCTTTCTTACAAGGCCGCGGGGGATATTAATCCAATGTAATATTACATAGAACACTTTGACAAGGATAGATGAAAAGTTGAACAGACCAACTCTTCCTCACTGAAGCCACAAGTCGTTGTACTATTTCTAAATTTGTCCCGGAGCCATGATACTTACCGTAAGAAATTGGTACTTTTGTGCCCTCTATTTCTTGCGTATGATGTGCACTCTACGTATTCTCTTTATGTGTATTTTGGCTCGTGCCAAAGAGAAGCAAAGTTGATTTTGACTTTCACTGTTTCGTTATCTTCATAACATTTTCACATGAGCCCACATTGCACAATTTAATCCCCACATCCTACTAATTGTACAATGTTGCCAACTGAAACGTTATAAAATCCCATCTCGAGCGGCAGAAATCCTCATTTTGTACTTGAATTTCCCACGCTATCCAAATAAAATTTTCTAAGCTTAGAAAACATGAACAGTGAAATTAGGGTATATAAGTCATTGTCTTCAATTTATGAGTGAATTATTCAAAACTTCCGATTGTCAACGAGAATCAAACAGTTTATGAACAAGCAGCTCGGTAGCCAGCCCAAAAATGTAGGTGGGGCCCGATCCAACTATATTATAGTTCATCACCATATTATAGTTCATTTGCGAGCCTATCGTGAAAATTTTAGGGGGCCAGTAAAAATTTAGGGGGGAGGCTTCCTTGGATACGGGCCTGTGAACAAGTATTTTCCTTAACTAAAAGAGACAATTGAAAATGTCGTTCAAAATTAGTACATTTTGCTGTCAGTTTAGTATTTCCATCACGCTTTTGTGCGATCATCTAACACCTTAATAAAACTAGATAAATTTCATTTTTCAGCCATTTCATATGGAACAATTTGGAAGTTGAACGTTTCTCGTTTTATTTTCTTCCGTTAATTCTGTTCTTTCTGCCATTTCTTTCTCTCCCTCCCTCTTTTTAATACCTCAGTGCAATAAACGTTCCCTGGTACTTGCTTTTTGAGATTCACAAGTAACTAGAAGTCACTTGTGAAGATTCAGAAGTCAATAGAAAAAAAATATTTCAATTGGCGTTAATTTCAAGTCTATTGAAGGTTCATTTGTCGCTTATAAACAATTTTGTTCGCGTCCATGGCATAGTTATATGAAAAATCCCATCCGCCTTATGCAGAGTCGTTTTGACGAATGATTAGCATCATACTACAGACTTGACTAGTGCAGCAAATATCTGTTGATCGAACTCTTTAGTATGATACTAATCACGTGTCAGAACGACTATGCGTAAGGCGCCATAAATCCTAGCAATTTTTACAAAAATCCCTTTATCCCAGTTCGAGAAATCATTATCAAAATATCCCACCATGTGGGATGTTTACCACAATACGGGATTTTCCCCACGGGTTGGCGTCACTGGGTAGTGTGTTTTCTCATAAGGTTAATGCTTAAAACCACCAGAATATCTCTTCGTTTGATTTTTTTTTTAAGACACTATTATTATTTTTTTTTTAAAGACACACACTTAAGACACTATTAAGACACTAAATAGACTATGTCACCAGACAAGGAAAACAGAAATTTTTCTCATAGACTGCGCTCTTTGATTTAATGGAATTTCCATTAGATGATTATAAGATGCAGTTTAAGTTTAGTTACATCACAATTTGCAAAGCTTACAGGTACACATTGAGCAGATTGGGTGAAAAGACATATTTATATAAATGTCGGTACTGATTAAGAATAGTCCGTCATAAAAATGGTAACTTTACGGTTAAAATGAAGATGACCACATGAAGGAGGAATAGATAGGATATTAAATATTCCACTCTCGAATGAATTTTTCGTGATGTATTGACGTATTTGTTTACAAGTGTAATGTTACGAATATTTGACTATTACAAGAGCCATACTAGGCTTACAATGAATGAGTGCATACCAAAGATGACTGTACCATAATTTCCACCAGCGGAGTATTTCTGCATGATGTAGGAAACCAGTATTTTATGTTTACAAGTATAAAGTTGCAAGTGTGGAACCATTCATTACCACTGCTCCGATCTGTGATTTTGTGCCATATCAGGTTGGCTTGTATTTTTTGAACTGTAGCTTTTATGTCATATATCCAGAAGCTATACTTATAATCAGTCATGAAAGAATTGTAACTTTTCATTAATTACTTCCAGTGGCGCCATAGAATTTCATCTATCCTAAATGAGGTACTATCACGCAGCCCAACCCAAATGTCTTGGAGGAAAATACAAAGAAACTTAGTGCAAGAACTATAATTTGTTAATAATTCTTTCGAGCGGTATGCCTAAACTTAACCTGCATCAGGGGCGGATACAGGACCGACTTCTTGGGGGGTATGTTGTCATACTGCTTTTTTTAAGGGCTCCAAACGTTTTGATGGGTTTTATTTATATATATAAAATAAGAAAGTTCGCTCTTCTGGCAAGATCCGCCCCTGACCTGCATGGATTGTGATTAGTGTACTGTACCAGGTAGGACTAGCTCGGGAGAGTAATGCTCCCGGAAGTAGAAACGAGAAACACATTTCTGATTGGTTGGCGTTATCAACTTCTTGCCACGTTGCTTTGAAATAGCAGACAACAAACGCTTGCTGTTGTCGGCCTCAGTGGCTGAATGGGCTAGCGCTATATGCTAGTAATATAATCCTCTTTTGGCGCGAGTTCAAACTCCGCCCGAGGAAAGTTTTTTTTTTTACATTTTTATAGCACTTATTAAATTAAAACAATATGAAAATGATACTTAAAAAAGTGATTTATTTATTTTTATGCAGATAAGTAGTTGTAGTACTTATGCCCTTATACTCCATGATATAGGGTCGTTTTGTTCCCCTTGTACTTCATGATATAAATTTTGTGACCACCTTAAAACAAATGGCTAGGATAGCGCGTAAAACAGCTGTCTAGAGTAGCGTGCGGAAAAACGTACTTCCGGGAGTATTAAGGCGGATTTTCATGCCCGCGTTAGAACGGAAGCATCACATGTAGCGTATTCACCGTAAATTATTTTCGTTTTCATACATCCGTGCGTGTATTGCGCCAAATTACTACTCCCTAGCTAATGCGCATGCGTAAAATAGAAAGTTTGCGACTTCCGCCATGTTAGTGAATACAATAGTGTACGCGCGCTACTTCCGTCAGAATTGAACAAATTTCTACTCTGACGCGAGTGTAGCGCGCCATCTCCGATGCGTGATTTCATTGGCTGTTTAGCACAATCGCTCGCAACTCACGGAGGTAAAGGACACATGAAAATCCGCCTTTACTCTCCCGAGCGGGTCGTTACCAGGTCGGTAGCCAGCCTAAAAATGTATGGGGGGCCCGATCCAACCATATTATAGTTCTTATGCAAGTCTACTATGAAAATTTTAGGGGGGAAGACCCCCCTAGATAGGGCCTGTACTGTACGTATATGTAAGTTGTGTAAAATAGTTAAAATCGAGAAGTATTTAGAGGACCTCATGGCGTACCAGTCATCGCGAAATTTCCAGGCCGCAACGCACCGCAGATAATGTGGTGTTAAGGCGGATTTTCATGCCCGCGTTAGAACGGAAGCATCGCATGTAGCGTATTCACCGTAAATTATTTTCGTTTTCATACATCCGTGCGTGTATTGCGCCAAATTACTACTCCCTAGCTAATGCGCATGCGTAAAATAGAAAGTTTGAGACTTCCGCCATGTTAGTCAGTGAATACAATAGTGTACGCGCGCTACTTCCGTCAGAATTGAACAAATTTCTACTCTGACGCGAGTGTAGCGCGCCATCTCCGATGCGTGATTTCATTGGCTGTTTAGCACAATCGCTCGCAACTCACGGAGGTAAAGGACACATGAAAATCCGCCTTTACAAACTAAAACGCAGCTTTTGCGTAGCGTTAACGCAAACTGTTGTTGAATGAGTCCCCACGTGTTAACAGTTGTGCCCAGAGACACAATTATCAGCCCCGCACCCGCTGTTTGAACTCATTATCCCTTTTTTCATTTTATAAGTGTACAATTTATTAAATCTGAGATTAGCGGCAAACTTGTTTTGACCCCCTCCCCTACTGTTACATGGAAGTAAGTTCAAAATTAACACTCATTTAAATATTAAAACAGCTCGTATTGGACTGTACGTATTATACACAATATCTTTCATGTAGCCAGCGTATACAGATAAGCAAGTTAGCCATCGAAATGACGGCGAAACCAAATTTTAAAAAGTTAATGGGTGGTATTCAGAGAAAATTCGTTAATCTAGTTAGTTAGTTTAATCATTCATCAAAACGACTCTGCATTTGGCCCTATGTGTAATATGGCTTCGTTGAAATTGAAAAATCTAGTAGACTTATTGGGCCTTATGCAGAATCTTTATGAAGTCTGATTAAAGCCATACTACGGGGTTGACTAACGGATGGTTATCAAAATTGTATTCATAGTCTCTGATTAGGACGTTGTATTTGATGAAGTTAATCACATGTGACTAATTAATCTAGAGCAAAGGCTAATCCTTTACCCACGGTTTAGCGTGAGACACAACATTTCGTATTTCATATTTTCATTTTTACAGACTACGCATGCGCTGATCTACTTTTCCGTATTTGCCACATTTATTTTTCTTACCCGATGCATTAGGGTTATATAAGTTAATCATACACAAATCATTATTTTAGTTGTACTCACATTTGAATCTGAATACCAAAAAGTGCACCTTCCATAGTAGAGTTAATATTCTTACTAACTAGTCTGTGACTAACCTTCGATTAACGATTCCTCTCTGAATACCGCCCATTGTGTTGTTTTAATTGTATTACTTGTTCATGGCCTTGAGGGGAATCAACCATAGAAATATATATATATATATATATATATATATATATATATATATATATATATATATATATATATATATATATATATATATATATATAGAGAGAGAGAGAGAGAGAGAGAGAGATAGATAGATAGATAGATAGATAGATAGATAGATAGATAGATAGGGTTCTGTCGAAGGCTTCTGGTAATGAGATCAATCCTCAACTGTTGGATGTTCAAAATAACTTGCTGATTGAGGACCTCAAAATAATCTCCTGCACCTTGCCCAATTCGATTACTGATCCATTTTATTCTTTGGTTTTCAATTTCCGCGTTTTGAGACCCCTGAGATCATAGTAATATCCTCCACAGTCCTCACGGTCCCCACGGAGCATATTTCCATCCTTCGTCTTTCCAGAGGATGCTTGTTTCTTCGTGTCGGAAGGAGTGAAAGAGGTCTAGTGTTACCAATACTCATCTGGCAGTAAGAGAAATCCCCCTGAGATGAGATTTGCTCCTAGTTATTTTAGCTGTAGGCAGAAGCTCGTGGATGGAGTGGGCACTCGGTGGTGCTGAAGGAGAGATGGAGGCTGGTCATGTGCTAGGAGGTGTTGGTAGAAATTGCTGTTGCTCTGAGACATCGTTTGGGGAAAAAGCGACATCGGGTATAGTATTTTTGTTAAAAGGATGCCCTGTAGCGCTGAAGCCTGAAATTGTGGTCTGAGGTGTTGCTGAACGGAACCATGCCTGTGAAAACAGTTTTGGAAACTGTAGCTTCCCAAGTGTTATTCTGGTATGCGTTCGTCGATAACTGTCAACTGCTTCAGAGCAGTACAATTTTAACGATTTGAAGAAGCTCTTGTCGAAATGTTGAAGCTCACGGGTGCAATGTGTAGGCAAGCACAGCAGTTTAATATACATGGTCTCAGCAGCATTTAAAATGGTAATAACAAGATGACTGCGATGGCAATCTACAACAAGCAGTGCTCGGCCAGGGATCCGATGTTTGTTGAAATGTTCCAGAAATGTACGGAATTCTCCCTTTGTAACATAGCCTTTAGGTGTCATTGCATAGGTGTTACCTGGAGGAAGATCATCACCAAACTATTTTTTAAATACTTTCCCTTGTATAACACCATCGGAGGGATCTAATTTGAACGCAACAACACTCACAGTTTCACCTTTTTCGCCATGTGTGGCGTTAACTACTCGCTTGCTCCCTTTCTGTGCCAAAATTTTTAGGCTATTGTTGTGCGTTAGTTATAGTCCTGCATTTGGTGTGCATTGTAAATAAGTTCAGGATTGTCACAAAAGGTTCATAGCATCAAGTGTATTTCCCAATAGCGTATACAATTTGTTCACATAGTTCTGTTGAAACGCATGAGTATAATTCTTCGCCTTTCTGCACACGATATTCGAGTGTCTTGCCATGAAAGCATAAAACTAGACTTTTCCGGCTCTTTTAACACTAGCATTAGTTTCGATTAGCGATTAGATGGAGTGGCGTTATTTCCCGACGCGACAGTGGCGTTATTTTCAGAAACAATAGACTTTGTTTTGGCTATTATTTCTATACCATGCCTGTGAAAAGTTTTGGAAACTGTAGGTTCCCAAGTGTTATTCTGGGATGCGTTCGTCGATAACTGTCAACTGCTTCAGAGCAGTACAATTTAGACCAAGAATAGCGGTCCTGCACATTTTATCTGTATCATAATATTATGCAAGTACGGCCCTATCAACGCATACCTTTAGTAATAGTAAAATCTCACTTTTATCCAAACAATTCGCCTACCTCGTTTGACACAATAAAAATTTGCGAGCTGTTTCCTCTGCTCCGCGGCTGTCACATCAACATTTGTTCACCGGTTTCTCTCTACTGTAGTCTTTGTGTCTACAAAGACAACAGGCATCACTGTTTATCACACACTCATAAGCGGTCACCTTACGAACCACGTGTTTATGCTAGCATTGTGGAAAGCTTTAAATGACGTTATTACCCGAAATTACCCTATATATATATATATATATATATATATATATATATATATATATATATATATATATATATATATATATATATATATATATATATATATATATATATATATATAGGCCCTATATATAATATAGGACCGTCCCCCCAATGTTGAAGACAGATTTGCGCCGATGATCCTTATAGAGCAAAAACAGAGAGATAGCTGGTAATGGCTTTTCGATATGAATCCAGTGTCAGAGAAACAACATCTATCTTTGGTCTTATTCTCTATTGCAACCAGTAGTTATACGTAGATATACTAATTTAAATTTGAGTATTGACTAACTAACTAACTAACTAATTCTATGGCCTATGGAACCCGGAGGTTCAATGCCGCGTTCACAAAAGCTCTCCACTGACTTCTATACTTAGCTAACTGCATCCAGTTTCCAGTTTCTGCGAGATCCATCTTAATATTGTCCTCCCATCTGCGCCTAGGTCTTCCTAATGGTCGTTTTCCGATTGGTCTTCCAGTCAAGACTTTGAAAGCGTTCCTACTTTCTTCCATTCTAGCTACATGACCTGCCCACCTAAGCCTCCTAGACTTGACGACCCTAACAATGTTGGGTAAACCGTATAAACTATGTAGTTCCTCGTTATGAAGTTTCCGCCATTCCCCATTCCCGTTCCTCTTGGGTCCGAACATTCGTCTCAGGATCTTGTTCTGAAATACTTTCAGTCTATGTTCTTCCCTCAGAGTAAGTGACCATGTTTCACAGCCATACAGAACAACAGGCATGATTATCGTTTTATATATTTTAAGCTTCAAATTCCTCGACAGAATTCGCGACGACAAAAGATTTTGAACCGAATAGTAACACGAATTCCCTGCTTTTGGTCGACATTTAATTTTTCCGTGAATATGATTTTCATCTGTTAATATTGATCCTAGATATTTGAAACTATCCACTTTATCAAAAGTATTATTTAATATTTTAACGCGTCCATAATTTGCTGTATTCCTGTCCCGACGCACTTCCATGTATTTAGTTTTCTCTGCATTTACTTCTAAATCCATGTCCCTGCAAGCGTTTAATAAGATCTCTGCATTTCTTTCTATTGTTCTTCTATCATCCCCTATTAAATTTACATTATCAGCATATGCTATAACCTGGTGAATACCGTTCAACTGTAGGCCCTGTTTGCTATCTTTGATTTTCTTTATAGCGTATTGCAGAACGAAGTTAAATGATAATGGCGACAACGCATCTCCTTGCTTCAGGCCATTTTCGACTTGAAAGCTCGTGGACAAAAATTTTCCTACCCGGACTTTACTTTGGGATTCATTTAAACATATCTAAATTAATCTAATTAGCTTTCTCGGTATTCCAAGTTCTGTAAGAACGTTGTATAATGTTTCTCTCCTAACCGAGTCGTACGCCTTTCTAAAATCAATAAATAGTTGATGTACCGGGGTATTGTATTCCCACTTTCTTTCGAGTATTTGTCGAATGGTAAATATTTGATTGATAATTGATCGGTTTCGTCTGAATCCGCACTGATAATCTCCAATAATTTCATCTGCGTATGGAGTCAGTCTTGCTAGTAAAATATTTGAAAGGATTTTATAGGATGTTGACAGAAGAGAAATGCCTCGATAATTATTACAGTCAATTTTGTCGCTTTTCTTGTGAATTGGAACAATGATTGATTCTTTCCACTCTTGTGGCAATTCTTCCTTGTTCCAGATAAGGAGAACGAGTTTGTGTATCTTGTTCCACAATTTTTCGCCTCCAGCTAAAATTAACTCAGCGGGAATTTCATCTACACCCGGAGATTTGTGTTTCTTTAATTTCTTTATAGCGGTTTCTACTTCTATTCGGTTGGGTTCTGGAATATACGGTTCTGCGGTGTGTATCTCCTTTTCTCCACGCACACTAGTTTTTGGTTGCGTGTTAAGCAAATCGTCAAAGAAATCTTTCCATCTATTTAAGATGCTATCCGTGTCAGTGAGAACTGTACCGTCAGATTGCTTTAATATATAAGCACGAGGTTGACAGCCTTTTTAAAATTCGTTGATTCCCTTATACATGTCCCGGATGTTTTTATTTTTACTATTATCTTCAAGTTCCTTAATTTTAGCTTTCAGAATATCGCGTTTCTTTGTTCTAAAAGTTTTGGAAGTTTCCCGCTTGATATCTGCGAAATTTTGTGTAGTTATTTCATTCGGGTTTTGTAGCCAGCGTAATTTTGCCTGTTTTCTCTTCTCTGCTAAATTAATGCATTCCTGGTCGAACCAGGGTTTGTTCCTACGTATTTCCGCGTGTCCCAATTTTTCTTTTGCTGAAATTTTAATGCTATCTCTAATTTCAATCCTGGTATCCTCAACACTAGTGCACTCTGGATCTTGTAAAGCCGGGAATCTATTCGAAACTTCAATCTGGTATTTCTCTCTTACTTGGCTCTCTTCTAATTTCTTTAAATTCAATCTCTCCGTTTTCGGACAATGAATATTACCTTTATTCAACGATAACCTCTCTCGTATTATCGCTGCTACCAGGCAGTGGTCAGTGTCACAATCAGCCCCTCTAAACGATCGGACATCAATTATGATAGATTGCCTTCTTCTATCTACTAAAACGTGATCAATTTGATTATGTGTTTTCCCGTCTGGTGATGTCCAAGTGTATTAATGAACGTCGCGATGTGGGAATTTTGTACTCTTTACGATTAGGTTTTTGAATGCTGCGAAGTTCACGAGTCTAACACCGTTGTCATTACTTTCCTTATGCAAACTTTCGTTCCCTACAATCGGTTTGAAAATATCCTCTCGTCCTACCTTCGCATTGAAATCCCCTTATAGAATTTTCATATGGTATCGCGGGAGTTGGTCAAATATTCGTTCCACTTCTTCGTAAAAACTGTCTTTTTGAGTATTGAATTCACATAATTTCGTAGTCATTGTTTTAGTTTTCATTGACTATATAGTCTTCACGTTTAGACATGACGTACACTACGAATAAAAAAACATACACATATATCACAACACATACACATATATCTAAAATTTTACAAGGTGTCCCACATAAAACCGGTACGCCGCACGCACTTTAACAGCAACAATGAACTAACTAACAATTAGTAGATAATAGTAACGTTAAACAGTTACCTGTTTATAAGAGATGCTGGAAGTGGTGGCCATGGGCATCCAGGCATCGCTAACCTCGTTTGATGACGTTACCAGCAAACGCTGTAATTCTAGAGGCGTGATGGTGTTAGTTTCTTTAGTAAGGCTCCGTTTAATATCGTCTATTGTGTGAGGATTGTTAACATATACTTTGCTTTTCAGTGTGCTCCATAAATAAAAATCACACGATGTTAAGTCTGGGGATCTTGGGGGCCAAAAGCCTCTACTGAGAAGTCTGTCTTCAGGAAACAAGTTGCTGATGTGGGACATACTTTGGTTGGATGTGTGGGCCGTTTCTCGATCTTGTTGGAATACTGCATACAACTTCTCTGCATCTGTTAATTGGGCATAGAAAGACTCAAAGATCTTTAGATATATGGACACTGTTTAAGGTGCCATTGAAAAATATGGGGCCAATAATGCGCATGCCGGACAATGCACACAAAATACCTATCTTCTCTGAGTGGAAAGGTCCTTCATACAGAATGTATGGGTTATCCTCTGATAGAGGTCTGCACGGGCTCGGGTCTACAAAGCATATATCACTTCGGGCCCTGGCCGGGCTCGGGCCGTAAATTTTTAAATATATAACCATATTTCTCGGGCTTTTCGGGCCTAACTTTGTAAATATAATGTACAACGATATATATTGCGCCGTTCCTTCTGAAGAACTTTTAAAGTACAACTGCAAAATCAAACCTCTATTGCCGTAAACAAAAATACAATTTTGCATTAATTATTAAGTTCTTTAATTCGGGCTTATTTGATTATCACCGGGCCGGGCCTAAATGCTAAAACATATTTCGGACTCGGGTCGGGCCTCAAATTGTAAATTCACGGGCCGGGCCGGGCTTGGGCTAAAAATTCCGGCCCGTCCAGACCTCTATCCAGCGACCAGTATCTGCAATTCTGGGAGTTTACATAACATGACAAGTGAAACTAGACCTTATCTGACATGAAGTAAAACAAGGGATCCAAGTAACTGTTAGCAATTGATGTTAACAGCCTGTTACAATAATAAACTCTATTTTCCTTATCCTCACGTTTTAAACTCTTGCACCACACTTACACGATAGGCTTTTAATCTCACATCTTTTAGTACATGATGACACGATATACGAGATACACCAAGCTGCTGCGATAACCTCCTTACTGACTTGCGGAGGCTTCTCGCAATGTCCGTACGAATTCTGTCTATAGTTGTAGATGTCCTCACTGTCGGTCGTTTATTCCTCTGCACATTCTGAATGGATCCTACAGCTCTCCATTTCTTGTACAGGTTTTGAATAGTGTTCATTTTGGGGAGTTTCCTATCAGGATACTTCGCGTGAAACATTTCTTTAATTTCTTGATGGAGCGTGTCTTTATGTAAAATTCCACTATATCAATTCGCTGCTCTAAAGCAAACTGCCCCATTTCTGTCACAAATGTTCCTTGTTACCACAAATGTTTTATGTGGGACACCCTGTAGTATATGGAACATCGCTCTTAAATACATAGACCTATCTGTGCGTTTAGTTATTCAGCAACACCGTATATCATGAACTATTATATTCTTAACAACGACATCACAATACATTGAAAGAGAGCAAACATCCCGATAACAAGACATATCAGTCTGTTTCCTTTTAATAACAATTCTGTCATATTTATAAATAATGCTATTATAGTATAATATCTATCCGTTGAGCGAATGCTTTTATTTTCTGAAAATATCAATGATGTTTTGGTAGATTATAATTTGAAGTGGAAGATTATAATTTAAAAAAAAAGTTTTCATTATGTATAGTAAGAATGAAACCTTATATATAATCTGAAGAAATATCAGAATAAGTGTTTCTTGATTATTCACTCTCGTTTCGAGGACGTCATTTGAACAGGTTATGCCCTTTTAATAATTTTACTTTAAAAACAAAATTGATTAAAGTCTTATATTGTTGATTGATATACGTATTTAAACGCATAAGTAATTTATTATTTCGATTATTAACATTATTTTGCAGTTTATTATCCAGAAGGAATTAAGTAAGTTGAGATTTCGCAATAGAATAGGTATATATTTATATATTACTGGCAAATTTTTTCGTTTGTTTTAGAAAGTGTGTCTGGGTAACTGAATTTATTGTTCTGGAAGAATTCGGTGCAGATTAAGTTTAAAGACACCATCATTTGGAAATTTTACAGATATGATTGAGTACTTACATGGAAGGACATACAGAATACATTTCTGGAGGCAACATAAATAATTATTAAATAACACAGAGAAGCTGAAGTGGAAGTTAAGCAATATCTTACAGAACAAAACATTCATCGCAGTGAGTACAGAGTCCACCACAGGCCCGTAGTCAGCCCCAAAATGTAGAGGAGGCCTGGTAGAAGTTAGGGGATGCTCGAGCCAACCATATTATAGTTCATCAAATAGTAACATCAGCAATTTATCACATCTGCTCTTAAATGTTTAAGTATTTTGCTTCTACATAATTCTATTATCCCCCTCTACACACACACATTAAGTTAACATTCTGTAATCTACATGAAAAAACGTAAATTTTATTAAATAGGTATTACTAACTACATGAATTACAATTAAAATATATATGTTTTAATAGTTTCACATGTAATACTAACATTAAGATCAAGAACGAGAGATGATCTACTGTGAGAAAGGAAATTCAACTTTACTTTTGTTTAGGGTTAACTTGCGAAGTTACCCGTCCGTTTTTATCAAAATTTTGAAAATTTACCTAAAAGAAATTGATAATTTGATTGCTTGTGTGCTTGATAACAGGTACGTAAAGCCTAATCTATGTGTAATATCTTTTGATAAGCGGTTATAAAGACGGGTCTAATTCGCAAGTAGAGGGAACTACTTGTCTCTAGGTTCAGGACGGTTGGATTGTGGATAATTTTCGAGTAAACATGGCTGCAAGCAGGTACGTGGCCAGGATTTCGTGAAGGGGGGTGGGGTTCGTGACAAAATACTGTGATCATCACACCAGAGGCTCGATCATTCTAAACTATTTTATTGCAACATATATTGGTTCGTTTAGCCAGGATTTCGTAACGGGGGAGGGAGAGGCGTGATATGAAATTCTGAAGGCTCAGGAGCTTGATCAATGTAAAATACTTTACTATCAGGATATATTGGTTTGTTAGGACAATAAAATGAGGATATGTTGGTAAGTTTTAATAACAAACTATGAAAAAATCTCGAGTAATAAAAGAATAAAAAAAAGTATTGAAAAAGATTTAACAATATTTACATTCCTCTCTTTGTTCATTCAAATATAACAATTTTCCTTTCATTATGATCTCAACTATTATGAAAAGTACATATTCAATATAATAAAAAGTACATATTCAATAATGTCTTGTAAAATATTTTATAATATCTGCGTTCCTTTTTCTGTTGAATCAAATGGTAACAGAACTCCTTTTCCATATAAACTTTTGTTTTTATTATTCCTTCAACTACTGTCGGTTCCAAATGACAGGTTAAAGGAGCAGTAGAAAATTGTTTTTGAAATAACATGTTTGATTCTGCAAGGATGCGATGACGAAAAATTATGATAAAAAATGTCCACGCAGTTACTCAACGGCATTATGCTTTCGGAAGCTTGAAATCTCCCTGACTAGTAGCAGAAATTCTGAGAATTCTGTAACTTTTCTAGAAATTTCAAATTCCCTGACTCTTCCGGGATATCTCGCTCACCTCGCCACCATGTATTGCAAGTAATACAAATCTCCTCATATGAAAGAGTAACCAAAAGCTTCCTGTAGTTTTTTTTTTTTTTTTGTTAACGCTGATCGTTCTTTTTCTCATTTCATTTTGTTTCATCCTTCCTTAATTTTTTTCATTTCTGGTCTCGAGGGGGGTCCGGACCCCGCCCCTTGGCTACGTGCCTGCTGTAAGTGTACAGGGTCTTTACGCTGGATGTGAATTGACAGTACTAACATTTGTAAAACATGATGTTGATAATGAAGTTAATCTTTTGAATGTGTAAAATTAATGGGTTAATGAATGAAAGAATAAAGACCACTAATAATCGTTCACGAAGTTGCGGCCGGCCCCTTTGCCTCCCCCCCCCGTGAATACGGGCCTGGTCCACAATTTGACTGAATATAACTTGTGTACAGGTTTACTTTTAGCGCACCACTCGAAATAATTGTTGAAAAATTAGAATTCTTTCACTGCTTCCTTCTTAATGTTTCCTAAATGATTAGCGCTGGGCGACATGAAAATACGATATCTCACATGGCATAAATAAAATTGAAGAGGATCATAATAAGGAATTGTTAAAAAATTACAATTCTTTTACGATTTGCGTATAAATGCGGCGTCCGGATGTATGCATAAAAGCTATAGTGCAAAAACACAAAACAACATGTGCTAGGTGGCCAATAAAAGCAAGAATGATATGTAACCGAGTAAGCCATGGGGCCCGAGTGTTTAGCTAGGGAGTGTGTCCGAAGGAAGTAGGCGCGCCAGTGAAGGTGTGTATACGAGTAGCGAGGGTAGTGAAATTAAGTTGGTTTTCATAAGGATACGAGTTTCAATATCACTTGTCATGGTTTCATACTAGTAGTGCTCTACTTGTAAACATACGTCTGTACACTGTGCAGAAATACACCGCCGGTGAAAAATAGTTCCTAATACAATCATCTTTCATATGTACTCAATTATTTTATCCGTCGTAAAGCACTTTTAATGAGTTTACACTAGTAGACCTAATCCTACACTTGTAAACATAAAATACTGTATATTATGTTGTATTTCATTCTATTGCTTGCATAAATTTGTTGTATATAAATATGTCTTTTCATGCAAAGTACTGAATTTTACTTGTCAATCTTTCAAAAGTAAACCAACATCATAAATTGTATACAAGTTCTAATGAAATAGTCCGTGAATTTCGAAATATATACGTTTACTTAGGATGTCTATACATGTTTTCACTATACACTGAAGACTTTTGATAGCGCCCTAACCCTGTACATAGTAACAAATGACTGTGCCGATTCAATACACAATCTGTGTTACTTTGCGGATATTTTTAAACATAGATCTGGCGCTACTTCAAGTCCATAGTACTTTTTGAAGTAAACGTTAAGATGGTAGTAGCTTAATCAACTACTGGACATGGTAACTAGTAATATGGAGTCATTTTTCCTAGTACACCATTGGTATTGTTTTGTGCACAGTTGCCAGACAACTACGGTTACTAAAAACATTTTCTTTCTTATTAAACGGACATTACTATAATGAGAAATTATTAGCGATGTGGTACAAATAATTTATAAGCGATTATGAGGGACAAAACATAGTTGATCTGAAGGGTCAACAAAGTAAACTTTAATGTTGTGATTTGTAATCACGTTTCCCGAATGAAAGAAGGATACCAGGAAAATGTACAATAAATATATCAAAAGTGGTGTCAAATGTATACATCCTTCGCTTAAAGTCCACTTTGAAGTCTTTACTGATTAAAACAGATCAAGAACATCAAAAATAGTTGGCAGCTCCTCTGATAATCTAAAAAAAGTCAGAAAGTCCACATACTTACAAATTTTATTAGTGAAAGATTACAGAAATTAAAGTACGTTGTTCACTACTTAGTATAAATGTCAAACATTCCGCATAAAACTTTGCTGAAAGCAGAGAATGAAAACTAATAGAAATTCTAAATGTCTGTTACTTAGATATATATGAAAGGAAATGTGAATGTTCAAATTTAGAGTGTATATTAACTAGCTGATTTTAACTAACTGTCGTTAAGTCATTGTTCTTAGCAAACGAAAAGTTTAGTGAATCACTGACGATTAAGACAATTATCAGTAGTTGTATCCTAATAGTTTCCGTTTATCTTGCTAGCAGAGATGTAACTAACAACATATGATATACATGGGTGTTCAATGACCACCGCTCCGTACAAGAAAGCGTGGCCAGCAACCGAGCTGATTACATGACCACCCCGACAAGTGTTGCAGAGAAAGAATATACTCGAGACTATACATTGGCAGACAACACACTGTTATAATCGGAACAGGGGCGTCATTTAGGGGGGGCAGGAGGGGGCAATTGCCCCCCCCAAGAGTTTGAAGAATACATGTACTTTAATAGATTGCCTACTAATATACTAGTACAAAACGTGAAAGTCTTATGTCGGTGGTGCTCTTGCCCCCCCCAAGCAAAGTCTGAAATGACGCCCCTGAATCGGAAGTGGGCAGATTTATCCGCATTCCAATACGGTATGATTGTTGGTACCCGACCAATAGATACGTCAATAACCCAGATAGCAATATTTGTTGGATGGGCCTGTTTCTGTTTAGTGAAGATGTACAAGGAGTGGGAAGAAAATGGGGTAACGGACTCCAAGAGACGGAACTGCAAGGACGTATGGAAGTTCTAAACGTGGGGTGAGCATCGCGTCAAAGAGCTTGTAACAGCCAAATGAACCATCAGTGTCCGGGAATTATGTAACCAATACAATGGTGGATACACAACACCCAAGTCACACGCAATTGTACGGCGTACACTGGCATACATGAAGCTCCCCAGCAGAATAGCCATTCCTCACCCACTCCTTACGACTCGTGAACACTGACTTCGTCGCTCTTGGGCACAGGAATCCGCTAATTGGACCGTGGATGATTGGAAAAGGGTGTGCCACTCCAATAAATCAAGGTTTGTGCTACTCCTCTCGGACTGGCGTATGCATGTGTGGCGCCAACAGCACGAAGCTATGGACCCCTTGAGCATGGTGCTTACTGTATAGGCAGGTGGGGGCGGCTGGAAGGTTTGGGGATGCTTCTGCTGGTATGGACTGGGACCGTTGATGTGCATGGACCACAGTGAGACATCCCTTGTGTACCTGCAGGTGTTAGAGAATCACGTACACCCTACAATACAACACTTCTACCCACACGAAGATGGCATTTTCCGAGACGACAACACATGGTGCCACCAAGCTAGAATTGTACTTGCTTGGCTTAAGGAACATTCCACGGAGCTGCAGCATATGAATTGGCCCGTTAGCTCACAGGATCTTAATCCTATAGAACATTTATGGGATGTTGTGGAACGATCTTTTTTCACCATGACTCCACCGAAATTGTGAACTCATTGTGGGATGCCATCAGGAATATATGGTGTCAGATCCCCGTGGTAACATATAAGCAACTACTGGAATCCATGCCACGCCGTGCCCAGGTCGTCCTCTGATCAGAAGTTGGCTCAACAAAATATTAGCTATAGGTGGTCGCAATTCAGTGAGCACTCACAAGGGACCTTTTTCTGGTGTCACACGAAATGTGGAACAAGACTATGGTCAATCGATTTGTGTTAGTGAAGAAGAAAATCCATACGAAGGACCTCCTCCCCTCGTAACGTCCGATGTGTATAGACTGGTTATATACATGTAGGCATTCACTTTCATATGTTTGTCGCACGTGATACTGTCTGTGTATCCCCTCAACATTGCTAGGATCTCCCCTCCGCCCCTAAACTCCTGACTTGCTACGTGCCTGGTTGGAAGTATACGTTGAACATGAATAAGAATAATCGAGAAGTATGACTAAAAATATAGGATACGGAGAAATGTAGTGCAACATAATGGACTGCCCAAGATAGATGGTTGTGAAGTATTGGAGAGACCTTCATTCAGCAGTGGATCGACAACGTTATTGTATTTGTATACTTAATTGATTAGTGCTGGCGTTTTGAAGCTATAATAGGGACGACGGACAGCATTTGAATGCTGACAGTGGGGGAGGGGAGAAGGCAGAGAAAGTTCAGTACACCATTATACATTGAAAGATAAGTTCAGGAAGGTGGGGGGCCGTTGCCCCCTTGACTTTCTACTCTCCGCCCATGTATTTGACCATGTCCATGATATATAATTATGCTATTCACCTCAAGTTCGTCTCGTATGTGTTCATACCTCTATGCTATACTTCACTCTTACCCGCCTTCCTCCTCTATCCTTACGTGCTACGCCTCTTTTCTCATTTGTCAGAGTATTATCGAATATAATGTCACATTGTAGTATATGTTTAGCTGTGCTTCTATGCATATTTTCATCGAATTCGCTCCATATTTGGTCTCATTATCCACAACGTGTTGTGATGTTGTGTTGCCAGTGCCCCTACTCTCCCTGATAATTACGGAACGGTTGCGATCGAGGGTTTTTCCCACCTGGGTCATTCCATGTCAAATCACCTAGAGCACTGTGCTTCAATGTCTCAGATTGTCTTCAAATTTTTTTCATACATTAATACCAATGAAATTGTGCTAAATTAATTTTTACCGATTTTTTGGATGAGAAATGAGCCGGGGAGAAATTTTTGAAGAATGTAAATTTTGCTTCAATTTCACTTTCCGGCACTCAGCATCATGGAACTAAATCACCATAAGTTCCTTATTATTGAAGTTATTGGGTTCATCCAGGTGTCAAATGAAAGCTTAACTTTTGCTCTTTTAGTAGATCTTAAGTAACCTTGCAAAAAGTTACATTGTCAAACATTAATGGGCATACAAAGCAAATTTTAGGGTGTTTGCAAATTGTGCCTTTGTTTAAAGGTTACAACTATGAAACTTTTGAAACTTTTTTGTACATTCATCTTAAAAAATAAAGAGGGTGTTTTTGTATTTTTGTAATTATTATATTTTATGTACGGAAATGTACAGTTTCAAGTTTTGTTACAAATTACGTAATTGCTCGTAAGTTACAACTATGAAACTTTTGAAACTTTTAAAATAGAATCATCTTAGCACATACATGATATGGTTAAAAAGTAAAAAGAATGCTTTTGACATTTTTGTAATTATTATTATTTTTGGTATTTTAAATGTACGGAAATATACCGTTTTAAGTTTTGTTACAAATTGTGTCATTGTGCGTAAATTACAGTTGTGAAACTCTTGAAACCTTTTTTATAGGATCATTTTAGCAGATGATATGGTTAAAAAAATAAAAAAATGTGCTTTTGGTATTTTTGTAATTACAATTTTTCTACGTCAGAGTGCAATTCATGAATCACTCTGGGCTTTCTATATTCTACTGGACAGAAAATGAAACCTTTTGTTGGATACCTTTTGAAAATATCATCTCGGAAGTTCCTGTTCCATCTCTTACAAGCCAATCAACCCGGACTTACGCAACTGAAAGGAAAATTAAAAGAAGACATTATATCATTAATGAAAAGAATGAACTGTGAAATATAGGACGCAACATTTTGTATGTAAATCTATGCAATTCTAAGAAATATTACTGGTATGTATGTTTATTGTTTCCATCCATGTACATTAGTCTATTATTTCTAATTTCTGTTGATAGGGTTTGTAATAATCACTCAACCCCTTACATTGCTAGGCCTATATTTTCCATTCACAAAACCACAAGATTATTACAAAAAGGTATCCATTTTTGTTATTTAATCATACCTAATAAATCCAAACTAATCATATAAAAAGTTACAAAAGTTTGATAGTTGTAAGCGATGGTACAATTGGGAAAAAGGTTAAAAGTCATAGCTAAAGTACAAAAATATAATATTATAGTAATACCAAAACTACACATTACTCCAGTTCTGTTTTTAAGCATATCTAATATTTATTAAGATGATTATTTTAAAATTTTTAAAGTGTGACAGTTGTTACTTCAGAGTAGGGATGGCCAAAATTTTCCGAAATCGGATATTTTACTTTCCGGATTTTTCCGAATTCCAAATTTGTCCGAAATCGGAATTTTTCCGAATTCCGAAATTTTTCCGATTTTACTTTCCGGAATCCTGAAAGTAAAAATTTCGGGATTGGCCATCACTACTTCACAGGAAAGGTATAATATGTTAACAACAGTAAATCTGTATATTTCTGTACATTTAAAACACAAATAATAATAATAATAATAATAATAATAATAATAATAATAATAATAATAATAATAATAATAATAATAATAATAATAATAATAATAATAGCAAAAATACCAAAAGCATCCTTTTTATTTTTTAACCATATCATTTATGTGATAAAATGATTCTATAAAAAGAAGCTTCAAGTGTGTCATAGTTGTAACTTATGAGTAGAGCCCGGATTTTTATGTAATATCAACCCCCTAAATATGTAACAAAAATCGCTTGAAATGTAAGAAATATGTAATATTATATAAGAATATGTAATATTACATATGTTACATATTTATGAAAACGTAATATTGACAGGCGTATGAGAATGCAATATTTAAACGAATCATGAAAATAAAAAGGAAAATCTACTACACTTTATCCTGCTTAATGCAAGTCCCCCAATGAAGGGAAATGCTTGAAGAGCTGAGACAGCCATACGTCACTGACGTGACTGATTGCAGGATAATAAAAATCAGACGCGAATGAAGGAAGATGCTAGAGAGAAACAGGAAAGCCCCGAGAAAAGCAATGCATATGGCATTTGTACGTCAGAAATCTCATGTGGTGTGGTGTGGTCCCGTTTCAAATCTAGAACCTTTTACACTAAATGCGCAACCGTCACCACGGTCCAATCTTGAAATGAATTATGCGCAATATACAATTTAAATACTAAAAGCAACTTAAGACGAAGTGTATTGTTTTATATATATTTATTTCATGCAGGGAAAGCAGTCCTATATCTTTTAAACAATACCAGCTGAACTAAGATTGAAGAATATTTCATTAATGAACATTTTAAATTTGAAATCAAGTACTTACAAAAGATGTGCCTGCAGTTCAACTGTGTGTTGTTGCACAATGGGTTACAAGGTACATTTCGAAATGATCAGAAGTAAAATTTTGTCGGCGATCGGATAAAATATTCTTGTATGCAGAGAATAATCTCTCCACATCACATGAGGTAACAGGAGTGTATATCAACAGGGATGTAGTTTGGGGAAATATCTTCAGGGGGGTTCTTGTTTCACCACTGAGAATCTCACTCACTGCCAATAGGCTGTCGTAACCCGGGTTTCTTTCCAGCACTGCATTTAGTTTATTTCGAACTTTTTCTCCTACATCTCCACACACACACACACACACACACACACACACACACACACCTTGCAGCAGTCTCTTTGCATCCTCTATGATTTTCATGGATTCCGGAAGAGGCCGCCCAACAGTCTTTACCTTTTAATGCTTGTAGGTAGCCAACCAAAATTGCTGTCTATGCATGCGATATCACACGCTACTTTTGAGTCATTAAACAGTTTCTGAGCAATGCCAACTGACACAGCAGACTCCGATGGAAATGAATGAACAACAGGCTTAATTTTTTGAAAATGTTCATTGTAAAAATATACTGACTGTATCCAAGTGCCCCATCGCGTTAGCACAGGCTCCTGAGGAATTGGCACGTCTGGCAGCTGATCTCTGTAAACTTGAACACATTGTGGCGCCTTAACAAACATTTTTTTTTTTCGTGGAAGAAACTAGTTGATTTACTTCGTAAAAGTTGTCTCTCGACTCTTCAGCAACACGCTGAAGAGCATGGACCATACAGGTAAAATGAATTAAGTGAGGGTAAAAACTGTAAGTGCTCTAGCCGCTTTTAACATGTACGCTGCACTGTGTGTATAGAGAACAAGAACTTTTTCTTCCTGAACTCCCGGCCACAACACTTTAAGACCATCGTTTACAAAGCGAGCAATCGTGGAATGATTGGTGCGTTCCAGCAATTTACTCGCAATAAGATAGGATTTAGATGGAGCATCTTCATCTAACTTTCTAATCACTAAATTTGCTACATAACGTCCCAAAACGTTTGTTGTTTCGTCCACAGAAATCCAAATATATGAACTACCTATTTTTGTCCTAATGGTATCTATAGCTTCCCTACAACAAACTTCGAGATAACACTTTCAAAGAGTAAATTCGTCAGGAATTCGACGCCCGCAGTACTTCTCCAGAAAAGCACGCTATTTTGGCACTTGAACTTTGTTCCAAGGAATGTTTGCTGATATCATTGATTGGCACAAGTCTTTGAAAAACTCACTCACTGAAGTATCTTGATGCATTTGCGTCAGGAGTACTTTTTTTTTTTCAGTTCGCAAATTTTTATTTCTTGCATGGAGTGCACTTCATACATGTTGTTCTGAGATTTCATTGAATATTCAATTTTTTTTTATCACACACTTGGCACAACACCACTTTACCGTACGTAGTAAACGCATCATCGATAGTTACCCACGACCGCAATTTCGCGGATAAAGTTGAGGCAACCGGAGCCATTTCTAACTTCGACGGTCAATACAGAACACGTGTGTTTTGCAACTGCAATACTAGAGTACTATCCTCCTGTCATTCAGTTGAACAAACGAAGTTCTTTGAAAGCATACGTTACCTGCTATGATATTGCCATTGTCTCCAGCTTTTTGGAACGAACTCTTGCAGTAAATTCCTGGAAGCACACTAGAATACAGTTTTAACTTGAATTGCAGTATTTGCTTTCATCTTTTTTCCCATCCGACCTCAGATAACAATCAAATAGACTTCATTTTAGGAATTTCCCGGCCAGTCGCCTGTCAGGGACGCGATCTATTTTCCTCCGGAGTTTAGAATAAAGGACGCTGCTAATGTACTCCGGAGGGAGGATTTTTACTTGTTTCTTCTTATATTTCTTTTGTTATCGGCGAAAATTCTGCGAAACATGGTTTGACAAATAAAAAAAAAAAAAAAGAGAGAGAGAGATTTCTCTTTCGGTAAAGAAACGAAAAGATAGACATAACAAAATTGAATCTAGATGCAAGCCTTGCGCAGTTGGAGAGTTTATTATTTTTATTTTAAATTAAAATTTCAGTAAACGCAAAACTTTAAGACAGTTTTAAGTAAAAATATGTAGAAGCCATAGAAATATGTAATATTGGTCAAAATATGTAAAAATATGTAATATGAAACTTGAGTTGAAACACCCTACAGGTGTGAATCACAAACATTTAAGGATTTGACGAACCTACATATGAGGGAAAAAATATGTAATTACATACAAATCCGGACATTACTTGTAAATAATGACACAATTTGTAAAAAAAACTTAAACCTGTATATTTCCGTACACTTAAAATAAAAAAATACAAAAAGCACACTGTTTTATTTTTTAACCATAGACCTATCATTTATGTGCTAAGATAATTCCATTTAAAAAGTTTCAAAAGTTTCATAGTTGTAACTTACAAGCAATGACAATTTGTAACAAAACTTAAAACTGTATATTTCCGTACATAAAAAATAATAATTACAAAAATACAAAAAAAACACCCTCTTTATTTTTTAACCATATCATGTACGTGTTAAGATGAATGTACAAAAAAGTTTTAAAAGTTTCATAGTTGTAACTTTTGAGCAAAGGCACAATTTGTAAAAAAAAAAAAAAAAAAAAAAAAAAAAAAAAAAAAAAAAAAAAAAAAAAAACTAAAATTTGCTTTGTATGCCTATTAATGTTTGGCAGTGTACCCTTTTGCAAGGTTACTTAGAATCTACTGAGAGAGCAAAAATTAAGCTTTCTTTTGACACCTGGATGAGCCCAATAACTTCAACAATAAGGAAGTTATGGTAATTTTAGTTCAATGATGCTGAGTGCCGGAAAGTGAAATTGAAGCAAAATTCACATTTTTCAAAAATTTCTCCCCGGCTCATTTCCCATCCAAAACCTCGGGAAAAAAATAATTTAGCATGATTTCATTGGTGTTAATGTATGACAAAATTTTGAAGAGAATCTGAGAGATTGAAGCACGGTGATGTTTTTAAAATTAGGTGATTTGACATCGAATGACTCACCTATGGATTTTCGTGTTCACTAACACAAATCGATTAATCATAATGTCGTTCCACATTACATGTGACACCAGAACAAGATCCCTTGTCAGTGTATACATTGAAAGAATTCGGTGACGCTGTTTCTACTTCAACATTCCGTCGTTCATTCACCCAGTTTTATTCTCACACCGCGCAGCACCAGCTCTGTGTCAAAGCGGTAACAGCGAGTCTGTGTCAACTGTAACGCCAGATTCTTTGGGTTGAAATAACTCGCTAAACTGGTAATCATGTTAGGACTACTGGCCTGTGTTGAAATTGAGACGTATCAACACCATTATATTTTTCTGAGTATGCTACTTGTCTCCCTCTTCCAGGTGATCATCAGTCAAATTTCTTTGCGCAAATCTACTATAAATGGAATTTCACCGGTAGAACATGATTCTCTTTCAAGGCATTAAGTGACGATTTTTCCAAAGAGTTAAGCCATGTTTGTACTGTTTCCTCTTTGCTTGATCTATCCCTAATACAAATGAGAAGTTGCAAAAAGACAATGATTTTATAAAGAATTCTGACAAAAGGTAATATATTTATAAGCATGATGTGCTTCTTCAATATTCATCTGTGCTAGATATGGTTATGTCTGTCAATCGTGTGCAAATCTTCTGCAGAAGGATGAAGGATTAATAGTAAAAGAATTTTAATTTTTGAGCAGTTGCCTGTTTTGGTATCTTCAAACTTAATCTGCACGAAAAAGCGTCACGTATCTATATATCTAGCTAGCTAGCTCTGAAAAATAAAATACCAGTACCCGCTTGTAATCCTCAAAACAGATGAAGAGTAATTGAATTTTAAACCGTAAAGTAATATGTAGTTGAGCTTGACAAGAACACCGGCCAACCGGTAAAATAGTAGTTTATAACTTTATACTTCAGGAAATTTACCATTAACTACGAGAATTATTCCCATGTCAAAGTTGTTCATTATCTTCTGTAAATAATATCTACAATATGTTGTAGTATTAATTCTTCCACAACAAGTTTTGAGTTAAGTACTGGAGAGTAGGTTCAAAGGCATGCAACTTAACCTAAGCTTTAACTTTTTGGGCCTACTCTGTGGCACAAAGCCGCAAGTTTTATTTTCAAGACATTTATATAATTAATTGTAACCCCCCCATATATATATATATATATATATATATATATATATATATATATATATATATATATATATATATATATATATATATATATATATACACTTTTGTTTAACCCATGAAAGACCGTCAGTCGAAAGGACAGTGCACGTTCAAGCAAGCAACTTCAAACTCCATTCTTAATGCTCGAATCAAAACAATGATCTGTAGCAACACCTGAATATAGTAAACCGGCGTATATACAGACGTGTTCAAATTATTAGACTCACGCTCGAAAAATGCAAAATTGATGTAGGAGTCCTAATTTCAGAGTTCTACAACTTTTAATTTAATAGTTAAACCACGAATATAGGATCCTTCATTTGTTTACTGAACAGTTGAAGTGGTGATATCAGTGTTGAACAGCAGATGGTATTAGTGAGGGGGAAATTCTGAAAGTGATGTTTCAGTTGTAGATAGCTATTGTGGTCCCTATCAACAAGTTACAGTCTGAAGTGTTGTGGTTGCTGTCGTAAGAAGTTAACGACCTTCAAAGCGTTCAACAGTTCAAATGGGCCAGTTTAAAATGATCGTGACGTGTTTCGTGTATCAATCTTTTATTCTGTGTAGTCCTGTAATTGCAGCGTAATGGGAAAAGCAAAAGATCTTTCTCCGCGTAAAATGGAAGTTAACAAACTACTTCTGGTGGAAATAAGATATAAACGGCAATGCATTGCTAGTAGAGTTAGGATAGAACAAAAATATGTGAGTAGAATCTCTGTTGAAATGAACAAGAGCCAAAATAGAGTTGGGAAGTGTGGGCGAAAACCAAAGCTATCGCTAAGAGGTATCAGAAAACTAAAAAGATTGGCTCTGGGAAACAGAAGTGAACTTCTAATAGACTTAAGCATAAAAATGACTGAGTATGGCGCAGACATTTGGTCTGAAAATGTTCGAAGGATTCTTTGTGCCGAGAGAATAAAAGCACACCGCCAAGAAAGAAAACAAAATTAGAGTCTACTCCAATCATGGCAAAGAAGCGCCTCGAATGGGTACACAGCCTAGAATATTGAACTGCTGAAGATTTTGGAGAATAATGTGTTTCAGTGATGATTCATGTATCTTTGTGTCTGATGAATGTTCACAATATGTGCGACGTTGACCTGGGAGGAATTCAAGTTGGAACGTCTTTAATAAACCGTGAAGCATCCTGCTTGAGTCATGGTCTGGGTGTGATCTCTGTCTTCGGGCCTGGAAGACTGTATATAGCAGTGGCGGCCGGTGGGTTGTGGTTTCGGGTGTTGCAGTACGAACGATCGGAGACAGAAGATATAAAATGGTCTCATTGACTAATCAGCATAACTTTAGATGCAAATGCTATGTAACATGTTAAATTAAATAAAATTATGTTTTTAAAAAATAAAAAAATGCAGAACATTTAATCCGATTAATCACCTTTTAATTAGTAAGTTCATTCTTCTCTCTTTGATTGGAGCAAATCTGCCTAATACATGCTGGTTGAACTCTAGTATTCTTATTGTCAGGTATTTTTCGATGAAAAGCATAACCAATGGTGATAACCTTTCTTGGGATATTCAATTTTTTGAAAGTGTCAATTCTTTTTGATGTGAAAAAAAAACTTTTCTTCTTTTACTGACGCCATAGGTACAGTTAATATTAATTTCAGAAGCTTTGTAGATTCACTAAATATTTTTTCTAGATTATTGTGAACAATTCATTCTAGCAAACTCAGTCCCTGACAGTGATCCGAATTCCTCTTGAGTGTAGACTGAAGAGAGTTCGTAGCAGAGGTTAATGTTATAAAAAAGTGTACATTGAACACGCTTTATTCACAATTCATCTAGGGAAATTTAAAATAAATTGTGGAAATGTATCTAGTGCATACAACATTACTGCCATAAGATGTCCTGTAAATTTAAACCTATCTTTTCCGAACACTCTCCTGAATTGCACTTTGCTTGTTTTGTCTAAGCCTTAATTGTAGGTTTTTCTCAGTTGAAAGCTGGGTAATTTTTTTGCAAGTTATTTACAGAAGTCATGGTATGCAATTCATTCAGAATTTGTAGGTTATATACAGAATTAAAGCACACACGATAAAATTAAATCTAATAACTAATAACCAAAACAGCTGATACAAAAAGAGTTACTGGTATATGAATTGCGAATGTTACATATTCATACATAGGGCTGTCAACTGGCCGGCTTTTCATTGGCCTGGCCGGAAAAATTGCTGTTATTTTGATTAAAGCCAGTACAAACTTCTCACCAGCCCCTTTATAACCGTTTTTTTTTTCAAATTTGTATCTAGTTCGAAGTATAGATATTGAAAAGTAGCTGTCATTCTGTAAACTCAAAAATGTTACATTTCACCATCTATCAACGATTAATATATTTTGTTCACCTGTTTAGAAAATTTTAGAGAGATGGCAGGGACTGTATCAGGGAAAATTTGAAATTTACTTTCAAGGAATTTTATACATTTATTAAGAGTGGAAAAGGACTTCTTAAAGCAATTTCCTATAGTTGAAGTAGAGACTATACGTTTAAAGTGTGAATTTCATTTTCCAAATCCAAAATTGTCACGTAAAGATTATTATACTTTTGTTCATCTGTTTCGATAATTTCAAAGAAATGGTAGGTACTGGTAAATACAATAAATTAATCAATGCCGATTGATGAATTTCAGTTTCTCATTTATAGCACAATGTATCTATAAAGCTTATTAGTGAATGTTCTAAGGACATACAAAATATATGTGTTAATGCACTTTTGTTCACGATAGTACATTTCCTTTCCATGGATAGGTCTGAACAGAGATACTTAACGCTGAGACCTATATCATAGAGAATTTTAAGGTTATTTTACAGAGTTGGCAACCCTATTCATATATCAACACACACACACACACACACACGTGTGCGTAAAAGAAAAAAAAACTATCCAAATCATCAATCTTGGTTGTTACGTAATGCACGATGAACACAATATACTTCCACATGAGGCGAAACAATGTTTATCAACGTTCTGGAAAGCAACCTTGAAACCCGCCAGATATAGGAACAACATGTTAGCTGGGAGGGGTTCAAAGCATTTGAGGAAGGTCCAATACGTGTACGTAATTACGAACCTGTCTTATACTGTACCCGAAAAGATAAGTAATTCTTAATTACTGTCACCTATATTTTTAGAAAAAATGATAGAACGATTATTTCTATAAGAAAAGAAAGAGTACATGATGAGGCGTAAAATAAAATATTTAGCGTACATCAATCATTTCTTTGTTAAACAAGTATAGTTCGTTAGGAAAGTCTACAAATGTTAGTCAAGTTTCGAAATTTTTGGGAGGTCCGGACCCGGTGCCCCCCCTCGTGGCTACGCCTCTGAGCATTGCTAACTAGTCCCAAATTCAAGGTGGCGTTCCCCACCATAAAGTTTTATCAAGAGTATAAAATATACTTATTTTGTAAAAGAAATATGTATATACTAAAATACTATCCACAGAGGGGGGGGGATTCTGCATATTGACTTATTAATATTTGGTTCACAAATTACTGTAGAAGAAATCTTCGTTATCTATATAAGCTAAGAATTAACTTGTAAATGCGGATCTACTTTCATTTGATTTCTGCTCTACTAAATATTTTCTTTCATATTTTGTAATTCTGCTATCACTTTTTTTTAAAATTGTCATTATATTGATTTGCTTCAGTATAAGTACCGTAATTTAAAAATATGAATGCATAAAAACAAATTCCATTTGTTAATTGCTAGTGAAATAAAATTCAGAAAGCTTATTTAGCGCGAAAAACCTTCTCATTCACTGAAAACCGTGCTGTGTTGCAGAAGCACTGCAACGACCAGACCCTTTAACTTCTGAGATAGGGGAAAGAAGACTTAACATTTGCTCCAATTCCCGCGCTGAAGGAATCTGGTCGTTGCATGCTAGCTGCAACACAATATAATTAGAGACTCTGTGACGGATTATTTTTCGCTTTTTAAAACGGATTAACGAAACGGACAGTTACAGAAGTAAAAAAAAAATATGTTATTTAAAGTATATATGGGAGTATCAGAAAGTATTTTTTTCTGTTCTTTATTACTGTTGCTAATAATATTTTTCCTAGAAATACTTTGGTCGTTGCGCAACGCTGCAACACTAACATTAGCCGCCACTGGTATATAGTAGAGAGGACAATGAACCACGACCAACACCTACAAGTTCTTCAAGAAGAACTGCTTTCCCAGACTGCACTCTGGTTTGATGACGTACAATTCATCTTTATGCATGATGGAGCCTCATGCTACCGGGCCAAAGCTGTAACAAAATTCTTCGAGAACAACGAAATTGGTGTTCTTCCGTGGCCAGGCACTAGTCCTGATATGAACCCGATTGAAAACTTTTGGAGCTTCATGAAAAAAAAGCTAGAGCACATTAGAACCAAACTTCAATTGATCAAAGAGATAAACAATTTGTGGTATTACGATGTTGGCTTGAGGGCAAAATGTGCTAAATTCGTACATAGGATGCCACAAAGGATAAAAGATTTAATAAAAAATAAGGGATTTCATAAGAAATATTAATCTTTGTGTGAGAGATAATTTTCTTTAAGTATTCCATTTCATTTTTGTTTCCAATTTGGATATACACACTTTATAGCAATTATATTTGGATGTTACGTACGCATTTGTTTTATTGATATCGAAAAGCATATGCCACACCCACTAGAAATTAGGACAGCGTTACAAAGTAGTAATTTGGACTAAGTTTGAACGTATTTTCTCACGTAATATTGTAAGAACAGTAAAATATTCAGAAACTGAATGTTGAGTCTAATAATTTGAACACGTCTGGACACAGGGCCGGTTGTACCATATGTGCAACACATGCATTTGCACGAGCCGACAGGTTTAGAGGGGCTGCAAAATCTGTCATAACTATATAATTTAAAATAAATATTTCTTGTTGGAAACACACTTCATGATGATGATAGTTAAATTAACTAAGATGACCTTCCATTTCAATAGTACATTCATACATTATGTTTAGATCGCATTAGTTTAAGGTTAAAGGGACAGTGCTAAAGCAAATGGTCAAATAAATCCCAACATGAATTGCTTGATTGTTGTCAAATATGTAATCGTTATTTTGCGTCGTGGTTCGGATTAATTTCTCAGTCTCATACTGCGCCCTTTTCTCCTCTTATTTTCCAGCTACTTTACGACGTATACGATCACTTGCCCATGCCTACAGTTTCGTTATGCGGTAGCTGGAAACGCAATAAACGAAAAATGTAGACAACGTAAATAAATTTGTTAGGCTACAAGTACAATAGGATTTGATATTAACTATACAAATGATAAAATTACTTTTCGATAAAAGAAATATAATGTTACTATAAAAGCACAAATATTACATACGTTTGCATTTGCAATATATTCACCATGAACAATCTAACACTGTTTTTACGCTAGTGGCTTGATTTTAATAATAGACGACGAGGTGGCATTAAATGTTAATTAACTCACGTGTTTCTTCGGCTAGCCTGTCGATGTCGCTCCTCCGCTGTCCTGTGTTCGATGATGTGTACTGGTTTTGGCGTTAAGGTCCCAAAATTAATTTACTGCTTCTTCAGTGATGGTTCCCCATAGGGTCTACAAATGCAGGTTTTGCTCCAGGAGTTCGTTACCGCTGTATTGTCAAATAAGTGCACTTATAGAAAAATCACTATGAAAAATATGAACTGTCACTTTGTATATAGAAAACTAGGCAGCCTGAATGCTGCTTTTAGGTAAATGTAATTCGGGCGAGCGAACGTCAACACGTTCCTCTTGAACTGGTCCACGGCGACTGCCTCTTGTTCAGTTAGCTATTGCGTATATGTTCTCGGTGTTAGAGCGCTCAGATGATGACGTATACTACTAAGTTCGCGCTCTTTGGCTAAAGAAGTGCGGGCATTTTAACTAGTCAAATCAGCGTTGAGCACTGAAGAGAAGTAAAATGTTTTGCGACTTTCCCGATTTTCCGGAGTTAGAGAACGTTCACAAAGAAAGTCGTTGTTTCTGCGTCGTATGCCCGTATATGGTTACGAAATCTAACGGAAGTCTACTAACACAGATGAACAGACATTCCAAAGCGATGACAACGAGTTTCTAGAACATTTGGGTTTATTCGAGGGTTGGTTAATAAAGTTCAGAATAAATCTATTTTCTCAATGTTTCTTTTAAATTGCAAAAAATGAGCTGTAGGACGGTGACATCCTATTGGGGCCCGAGCAGTGTCCGAGCGAATTGCTTCAATTTGTGAAGAGAACCCTGGCCGTTGAGGGGTTAATGGTCCATACCGGAATGTCACTTAATGATCATTGTATTTTGGGAACGTCCTGTACATGAATCAACTGTCACTGGAAATTCTCCATAAAGACTCAGTATATCGGAACTATACTGTATATAATTCACTCCACTAGTGTACGGAAGTGTTATTAGGAGATCACTATATTATGGGACACACTGTATATAAATTGAAAATCGTTGGGGACTCACTATGAAAATTCGACATATTGGGACTGCACTGTATCTATCGCACTTCACTTATTAACTGTGAGGTTGTTCACCCTGTATGACGACAAGCCACCTTTGCTAAAGCCACCTATTATGTCCTTTAAAGCCACCTTTGATTTATATGAAGCCACCTGTAAGTCCGAATTAAGCCACTTTTAAGTTTTAATTAAGCCACCTTTTGTTTAAACAAAGCCACCTTTATGCCACCATTAATAAATTGTTCATTTTTAATTTATTTATATTTTCAGTTTATAGTTCCTGTTATTTGTTTATTCATTTTTTTTAACATTGGTTTCTCACTATAATTCGATGTACTTTAGTTTACCTTTCAATTATTTCTCATTGTTTTTCACTAAACACATAATAGATTCAAATATATTAAGCCAAATAGATATACAAATAAACATTAATACAGAAAATACTTAACTACTAAACAATAATAAAATATGTATACCGATTTCGAAAGTGTAGCCTAACAACGTAACGAACGGTAATATCGAAATTCCTAATATGTAGTTTGTGTAGTGTAATGTGTGTATATGCACCTTCTTACAATAAACTTAATTGGTACTTAAATTTTCTAAAATAACATCAAATGATTATGTCAACTAATATATATCCATACATATAAAGTATTAATAATTCAAAGGAATTTTCAAAACAAGAATTCACAAAATAGATATACTGTAAGTCACATACTAATCATTCAAAATACTATATTTGAGCTTATTAAACATCAAAAGTACTAAAAGAATGCAAAATCAATTATACTATCAAGTCACAATAATCGTATTGCTCAAACAACAAACAAGAGATTTATCGAATTGTTTCCAATAAATTTAGAATCACATGTCAACTCACTTTTTTTTTTAATATGTTTTCCACATTAAGGCTACTTCTTCATTTCTAAATGTCTGTTTTCCAGAACAATGATTGGAATATACGAACGTAATATATATTAAAGTAATACAATATGTGAATGAAATTCAAATTCTGATTACAGTTTCTCATTAAATATGCAAAATCTATTCATAAACTAGTGAAGTTCAAAACTAAACAAAATTCACCTATATACTAACATTTTACGGATTATATCATAATATGCAAAATAGTTAAAATATCAATCTATATATTTGCATTACATAACCTAACTAGTAAACTTTAAAACATTTTAATATATACATAAGTTAAACGGCGGTTAGGCCTTTCGAAGCGCCATCCTGCGTGCCATTGATTGACAAAGCAGGTCGTAAGTCATAAATTAAACAAAAATAGGTTAATGAGTTGATCCCGAAGATCAATGAGCGCTGACTTACTATTTTCCTCTTACAGCTCGAAGTATGCGGGATCGCCAACCTTCCCGACGATTTAGATAAAATCGCTTCTGCATGAAATCCTAATCCCTCCCAGCTAGATGCTTTACGCATCGTAGCTATGGCATAATCGGGTAAACTTTTCCAACCCCAATTGGGCTGCCAGTATCTAGACCTACAGAAGGTATTGAGAAAAAAAATATGAAAAGGACAAGAAGAATACCCTGGGGAGGGGAAGTTCGATACTACAGCCCTGCATCTCAATTTCATTAACCATTCAATAATTATTAGTTATTCTAGGCCCGCTCATACCTACAAAATTAGTAGGTTTACAAAGTATTCTATCAGAGAGCGCCAGCCGGTACAAAAGAATTGTGCGGCTTTACTAGCAAATTGCACTTATCAACATCAGTAATATCGTCATGTCCGGTATTAAGTCACAATCGGGAATAAATCAATACATTTAGCCATATCGGGTGGTGACCATATCACTTACAATCAGAATGTTACATTCGTTATTCAATTAATATTACTTTAATAACTATTATTCACGCTCCCTCAATTTCTAAAATACACTCATTTCAAAATTTAGAACAATATTTATCAAATTTTGTCCAAAATCAAACCAATAATGTTAATGAATTCAAAGCTAATGATAAATTCAATTATTAAATTTCCATAATGTTTTATAACTTGTTCATTAAACATTAATACATTTTAGCATCTACTGTTACGTAATAAAGTTAATGTATTCTCATAACGTAAATTTAATTCTGAAAAAACATTGCTTGAAATCTCAACTTAACATCTTAAGTTTTTTATTTATTTATTTTAACCTAGCTATAACAATTTATCAACAACAATTTTGTAATAGACGTTTAATGGCAACTAACTGGGTTATGGGCACCTGCAAAACTGAGCTAGAATAATTCATATGCGGTTGTCTTTAAAAAGACACTTTACACAACATAAGAGGGATGAATTCACCTCAAAGAATGGGCGTTTCTTAGAAATATCTTCTGAGCCTTCACAACATCGAATATAAAAGGGGATATACATGTCACCCTTGTGGACCATTGTCATTTAGCAGCATAAACGCACAAAAATATAGGCTTCTTGCCTCCTCCAGCACCCTTAGCTGGGAACTTAACAACGACGAGGAAAAAATCAACCTCGAAAAACACAGATGCGGCCTTTCATTGCCCTTTGCATCGTGCACACTTCGCAATATATATGTGGTCCTCAACATAAGCGTCTGCCTCCCTATAGGCCTTATACGCAATTATCGCCCTCTATGCGAATATTATCGCTAGTATCCTGAAACACAACATCGGTGTCGCTCTTCAAAATAGCCTTTGACACCGGCATTAACCCGCAACATGGGAACTGCTTATTAGCTCCTTTTAATCCATTCTTGCCCAATTATAGTTCTTATTACCAGTGGTCTTTTTCCTCGCAAATCTCAGTTACTTACTGCCACTATACGTCTCTCTCTCTCTCTTTTTTTTTTTCAAAAACATTTCAAACTAAACAAAACTGATTTCGAAAACATTTCACTAAACTGAAACAAGTTTCTGATTCAAACTTAAACAAATAACGAGAATACTTCAACATTGGATTCTTTACGATGCAAAATATTATTAACTTTTAATAAAACATTTCACTTTTAAATATACCGAATATATTATAGGTAATGCTACCTAAACAAAACAAACACTTTACTTCGATACCAAATTGTATCGGTTGTTATTGGTAGTGCAATTTTCCCGAAACGTTATTACAAATATACGTAACATTTCGTGAAAACTGAACTACAGGAAAGAAAGAAGAGAAAAATCATTTACCGAAATCCAAATAAACACAATTTATGATCTCTTTTTCGTCAATTAAAAATGAATATCTAATAAAATGTGATATTTTAAGCGTCAAATTAAATATCTTGTTATTAAATAAATAGATTTAGAATGTCACAAGCCGAAATAGAATTTAGAAGTGTGTGTGTCTAAAGGCCAAATTCACACACTAGCTGAGGCCCAACCGGATGCCAACCCGATTTCGTCACTGTAATTTTGAAAGAGAATAGTAGCGACGCCTCTAGGGGTTAAATTCAATTAAATTCAAATTTCATTAATGTCGTAACAAATACCCACTGACTTTACATAACGAACATTATACGTGAATGGATTCATAGGCAAATTATTAAATTCAACATTATTTTCAAGTATTTACGAAACCGTGCTAAGTATTATTTGATTTTCAGTGTTTCGACGCCTAACCAGTCTTATATATTACAAATTCAATATGCTTTTACGCATGCTTTTAATAACAAAGTTGGATGAAAAGATTCATGAAGAACACACTTTTTTTTTAAATTCAAATTTCATAATTAATTGTAACATTCATTAGTATTTCTCTAATTGAATTTTAAGTATCTCTAATTGCCTAACATTTCTCTAAATGCCTGATGGTATGGGGACAGCTAAATGTTCATATAATCATACAAGGTAAATAAATAAAAACTCAAAGAAAATAAAATGGTAAAATTTTATTAATAACGTTTGGTTCCCAAGACTGGAAGCATCTGAAAAGAAATAAAACATACAAAACATAAACATCCTAACAAAAATTTGATACAGAAGTTCCGTATCCAAAACGGGATAACCATAGTTTTCAAAAGTGGTGGGGCCATTTTAAACTTTCGAAGTCCGGAATCGCGATCTAAAATGATTACCTATTTAAAAATTTCCAATGCTGTCTTTCCTCTACTTTTCACATTCATCTCTCATCTCCAAAAGCTGTAAAGAAAGAATAAAACATGGTATTTAAATAAACGTACCTGATTATGAATGGATACTGGTGGTTCCTCTGGCTGGGCGCGTCGGTGACAGTGTGCACACACTTGAGACTGAAAAAGAAATTCCTAACTTTCGAGATTCGGTGGGGAATAATTGAAGAAAAAGAAATAGCAATCTTTATTTTCATTTCTTATAAAATCTGACGAATCAAATTCGGTATTTAATTTTCGTCTCTTCCGGGATTCAGTCTAAGTTCGGGCAAAGTTTACGCCTAGGTCGCGCTAGAATTTTAATCTTCCACCGATGTCTATTACACTTGTACGCCTGCAATTTTATACGCTTACGAGTACTCTTCCAGTTCCTTCTTATGACTTGGGGGGCTTTTCTCCTCTTTGCAATGCATCTACTGAACTTCCACATAGTAACGCGTTTTCGTTTACGGTGCTTAAATTTAGGATCATGCACAACTTTCCTTTTAAGTTTACACTTACTACCACTGTATTTACCATGTAACTTGCTGCACGATACCCGTACATATTTACGCTTGCGCTTCTTAGTATTCTTCGGAGTCGACATGCACCTTTTTCGCGTCTTGGCTTTCTTACGAGTTTGTTGATATTCCACTAACTTCGATTTACACTTAAATTTCTTTCTCCCACGATTACTTTGTGCCAACTTTCGTTTTTGAGAACGTTTTTGTTTTACTCTTGCCCTGCTTTTCGCTACATACCTAATGCGGGATTGTGCGCGCTGTGAGAACGTTTTGCATTGAAATTGACGAGCATGAGCATAATCACGAACGATCAGCTGTTTTCGAGTAGATTTACGTTTGAACCTTCGTTTTCTACACTTTCGCAATGGTGACGTACTAGCTTGATAAAAGGTGACCATACTAGAATCTAATTTACGCCCTCTTGCAGCATGTTTACTATCGGTACGCATTGGGACCGAATTCAGGTAAACTACCAAATTAGCAAAATTCAACTGGTTATTGTGGACTATCTCACTGTTATTCTTAACCTCGGTATTACATTTTAACTTTTTCACGGGTGACAATTTCCCTTTATCTGCATGCACTTGAGTAAGAATGTTACTTTTAGGCTCAGTTACCGTAAACGTTTCTGACAAGTTATCTACAAATAAAGCGCTTAGCGCGTAAAACACAATTCGCTGGATAGGCCTACACTTCAAATTATCAATCTGGAGTTGTCTCTTACTGCCATATTCAAAGTTAGTAAAGTCGGAATGGATCTGCAGTATAAAAATGCAATTCACGTTGGCCGTGTATGGTACCAAAGACAAATTTGAATCTGTTAAGTCGCGCAAGACCACTTGCCCGCGACGTAAAAACGACAACACTGTAACTACATCTTCACACAAAAACAACAATTCAACTCTCAAGTCTTCCCTGACTTCTTGGAGAGGATGGGTACGCGTATTCCCAACGCTACCATTCGTTGTGTGAGAGCCATCGGCATCCCTAGCCGGTAAATCAATAACGCTAAGTATACTAGAATCACAATTGTCTACGGATACACATACCAAGCTTTTGCTTACTACTACTTCCACACTACGTATTTCCTTTTCCTGACTAGAACTAACTCTCTGACTTATGAGGCATCTATCTTCCGCAATGGGAACCTGCGCGAATTCAAGAGTATTTACGATTTCACTTTCGCCTTGCACTTTTTTGCATTCAAGTCGTGCCGTCTGCATGCATTCATGAAACTCAACGAGACTTTCCCTACATTTTGCTACACTATTTTTAAACTCAACAGTTCCTGCTTCAACTTGATTGGTCACATCAATTAGTCCAGAATGTACCTCGATAATGGAATTATTGGTGGTTGTAATACCGGTACGCAATTGGTCGAATTTGCAATCAAACTTATTTCCTAATTCTAACTTATTCTTCGTGCACTCGTTTCTCAATTCATCTATTCGCTCGTTATTAGTATCAATTTTATGCTCTAATTTCTCTAATTTCTCAGACTGTTTCTCTAATTGTTCTATTAATATTGCCTGAAGTTGTTCTAAAATATTCGCTTCCATATTTACTTAACTTAAAACAAACCAAATCACAATACAAAACATGCAGCAACAAACACTTGCAGTAAATAACAATGTAAACAAACACTTTTCTAAAACCAGTATAATTTCAATTACACAACACTTGCTTTAAATTTCCACTAAATGAGATGTTTCACTAGAAAATTACACAAACATAAACGAATATCTTACACAAGATACGTTTTTTCATTCTTTACTCATGAAAGGTGCATATGTGACTACAACTGTGTGCGTATGTGTGTGTGATCAGCTGTTCGACATGTTCGCTCATACATACTATGAAAAATTTAGCGAAAGAAAAGTTCGCGAACAAACAAAATGTTTTAATTTCTTACAAAACAAATTGTACTAATTATATTTCCGTGGTAATTATATTTACTTTGTTTTTTCTTTTTTTTCAAATCCTACTCATTGTTTTCTTTTTCTTTTCTTTCTTTTCACAAGTTGAAGCGACCTGCGCATGATTCTGTACTGAGTTAGCTATCTGTAACTACGTGGTTCAAATGTTAACTATTTTCGTATTTTAGTAAATGAACTCTGAAATAATTAAATGCAATTCTATCCGAAGATTAAAGTACGTCTTGTCACGGTTGAGCCATTTCGGGTGTAATCGTTATTTTGCGTCGTGGTTCGGATTAATTTCTCAGTCTCATACTGCGCCCTTTTCTCCTCTTATTTTCCAGCTACTTTACGACGTATACGATCACTTGCCCATGCCTACAGTTTCGTTATGCGGTAGCTGGAAACGCAATAAACGAAAAATGTAGACAACGTAAATAAATTTGTTAGGCTACAAGTACAATAGGATTTGATATTAACTATACAAATGATAAAATTACTTTTCGATAAAAGAAATATAATGTTACTATAAAAGCACAAATATTACATACGTTTGCATTTGCAATATATTCACCATGAACAATCTAACACTGTTTTTACGCTAGTGGCTTGATTTTAATAATAGACGACGAGGTGGCATTAAATGTTAATTAACTCACGTGTTTCTTCGGCTAGCCTGTCGATGTCGCTCCTCCGCTGTCCTGTGTTCGATGATGTGTACTGGTTTTGGCGTTAAGGTCCCAAAATTAATTTACTGCTTCTTCAGTGATGGTTCCCCATAGGGTCTACAAATGCAGGTTTTGCTCCAGGAGTTCGTTACCGCTGTATTGTCAAATAAGTGCACTTATAGAAAAATCACTATGAAAAATATGAACTGTCACTTTGTATATAGAAAACTAGGCAGCCTGAATGCTGCTTTTAGGTAAATGTAATTCGGGCGAGCGAACGTCAACACGTTCCTCTTGAACTGGTCCACGGCGACTGCCTCTTGTTCAGTTAGCTATTGCGTATATGTTCTCGGTGTTAGAGCGCTCAGATGATGACGTATACTACTAAGTTCGCGCTCTTTGGCTAAAGAAGTGCGGGCATTTTAACTAGTCAAATCAGCGTTGAGCACTGAAGAAAAGTAAAATGTTTTGCGACTTTCCCGATTTTCCGGAGTTAGAGAACGTTCACAAAGAAAGTCGTTGTTTCTGCGTCGTATGCCCGTATATGGTTACGAAATCTAACGGAAGTCTACTAACACAGATGAACAGACATTCCAAAGCGATGACAACGAGTTTCTAGAACATTTGGGTTTATTCGAGGGTTGGTTAATAAAGTTCAGAATAAATCTATTTTCTCAATGTTTCTTTTAAATTGCAAAAAATGAGCTGTAGGACGGTGACAAATACAAGAACTCAATTCTTGAAAGTAGTGAATACCTGTTGCATTTAGTTATCAGTTTTGATTTGAAAACTAGTCCTGTCTTTGTCACAAACAAATTCCTTATCCTTGAAGGTGGAAATAAGTTTCTTTTAATATTATTTTTTAACAGATACAGAACGAAAATCAAGAAATAAAGATAAAAGAGTTAGTTGCATTGGAATTGCAAACTGATATATTGAGATTGAAGCTCGATATTGAATTCTATAAAAAAAAAGAAATATTAATATTTTTCAGGCGTGCTTGCTTTATCTTTCACTAGCATAATAGATTATTATTTAAAGAAAGAGAACACAGACACAACGAGATTGTACTTGTAGCGTTTAGGTCTTTCTGAGTGAGAGTCCACTTTCTTTCTCCTTTGTTATTCATGATGGGGTAGCATACTTTAAATTGTGGCTTTTAAGATTTGTTCTTTCTGGAGAAAGGGGATTCGGCAAATGATGCCATTGCACGGGACGGCAAATTGCCTAGAGCCGGCTCTGTATACGCGTATGAATAATGCAGCTTTATGTACACAGGGTGTTTCAAAACAACACTGACAACGTTTTTGAGTTGATTCCTGACACCAAGATAAGACAAAAAGTATAGACAACCTGGGTGCAAAAATGCTTCCTTCGGAGTTATAGGCTGCCGAAAACATAAAAAAATGAACTTTAAAGGTCCATAGTTCCAAAACTATGGGACTTGCCGTAGTCGGGTCAAGATTATACTTAGGAACTAATATTTGCCCTATCCAAATATCCATGTTTCAGAATCCTAAGGTACTCACGCAAGAATTTTTATAGGAGTTTGGCTACGGGCATATAATTAGAAGTACTCACCAACTACCTCTATAAAAATTGTTGCAGAAGTACCGCAGAATTCTGAAACTTGGATATTTGCATAGGGCACATATTATTTCCTAAGTGAAGTCCTGACCCGACTACTGTATGTCTCATAGTTTTGGAGCTATGGACCTTTAAGTTTCATTTTTCCATGTTTTCGGCAGCTTATAACTCTGAAAGGAAGCATTTGTACACCCAGGTTGGTCTACTCTTTTCATCTTATCTTGGTGTCAGGAATCACCTCCCAAACGTTGTCGGTGTTGTTTTGAAACACCCTGTATATTCCTTATAATATAATATCTTTAGGCAGCCGAAACAAGTAAATGTCTCATCAGAATCAACTTATCTCATCCATACAACTTAAATATTATGTTGATTTGGGTCTATAATTGGTATCTTTTCCAGTTACACATTAAGAAGTCATTTAAAAGAATAACAAATTTATTTTTTAAATAAAAACTTCAATGATATTTTGGAAAATAGTTCAAATACGGTAAAAACTAAATTACACATTTACAAATATTGCAAGTATGCTCGTATTTAAAGTGTTTATTTATATTTTAATTTCTACAAATTATTTTTATAAATTCAATTACCCTAAAATTAGTGATTCCAATTAATATAAGGGTATCGAAATTAATTATATATCGTGCTTTATATTTAATATTTTTTTGTAAGTATTGAACATGTAAAATATTTTCTATTTTTATAACGTTTAATAAAATTTTACGAGTTGATATAACGAATCCATCTATATGAGTTGAAAATTTGTGTCATTATATATGATTTATGTAAAACAACTATATTTTAATGTGTAATGCATTTTTACATTAATATAACGTCATACATGGTATACCATATACTAAAAATTATTTTTTTTCCCCTAAATAGATGGAGAAACTGTCAATTTCAATCATCCAATGTCTTATTGCTCTATTATCTCTCTGTATTATTCTGGAAGCCAGCGTCATATATACTACGGCAGACAGTGAGTATGAATTTTTACAAGTACTATGCGTGTCACTGTTAGAATTATAGGTCTCACTGTTATTACTTCGGGTGTCTCACTGTTAGGACTATGTTCGTCAATTTAAAACTACGTTGACACTACTAGAACTGCCTTGTGTGTTACTGTTAGAACTACCTGTGTCACTGTTAGAACTATGTATGTCATTTTAGGGCTATGTTATCGATGTTAGAACTATGTATGTTACTCTTAAGACTATGTTGTCATTGATAGAACTATGTATATCACTGTTAAAACTGTGTGTGTCACTGTTAGGACTATGTTTGTCACTATTAAAACTATGGATTATGTTGTCACTAATAGAACCATGTGCGTCAACATTAGGCTATGTTGTCACTACTAGAACTATGTGTGTTACTGTTAGAACTACCTGTGTCACTGTTAGAACTATGTATGTCATTTTAGGGCTATGTTATCGATGTTAGAACTATGTATGTTACTCTTAAGACCATGTTGTCATTGATAGAACTATGTATATCACTGTTAAAACTATGTGTGTCACTGTTAGGACTATGTTTGTCACTATTAAAACTATGTATCATTTTAGGATTATGCTGTCACTAATAGAACCATGTGCGTCAACATTAGGCTATGTTGTCACTATTAGAACTATGTGTGTCGCTGTTAGAGCTACGTATGCCACTGTTAGGACTATCTGTGTCACTTTAGGACTATGTTGTCGCTATTAAAAATTTTTGTGTTACTGTTAGGATTATGTGTGTCATTGTTAGAGCTGCGTATGTCATTTTAGGACTAGGTTGTTGATGTTAGAACTATGTGTGTCACTATTGAGACTTTGTTGTCATGTCACTGTTAAAGCTATGTGTGTCATTATTAGAACTATACGTGTCACCGTTAGGACAATCTGTGCCATTGTTTAAACTATATGCGTTACTTTAGAACTATTTTGTCTGAGCCACGTATGTCACTGTTAGGGCAATGTTGTCACTATTAGAACTATGCGTGTCACTGTTAGAGCTACGTATGCTACTGTCAGGACTATCTGTATCTTTGTTTAAACTATGTGTGTTACTTTAGAACTCTTTTGTCTGAGCCACGTATGTCACTGTTAGGACAATGTTGTCACTGTTAGAACTATGTGTGTCACTATTAGAGCTACGTATGTCACAGTTAGGACGACATGTGTCACTTTAGGACTATGTTGTCCCTATTAAAAATCTTTATGTTACTGTCAGAACTATGTGTATTACAGTTAGAGCTACATATGTCATTTTAGGACTATGTTATCGACGTTAGAACTATGTATGTTACTGTTAAGAGCATTTTGTCCTTGTTAGAACTATGTATGTCACTGTTAAAACTATTTGTGTCACTATTAGAATTATATGTGTGTCACTGTTAGGACTATCTTGTACCTGTTAAAATTATGTATGCTACTGTTAGGACTATGTGTTACTTTAGGACTATGTTGTCACTGTTAGAACTATGTGCGTCACTATTATGACTAGTTGTCACTATTAGAACTATGTGTCTCACTGTTAGGAATATGTTGTTATTGTTAGAGCGATGTATGTCACTGTTAACGTTATTTTGTCATTGTTAGAACTATATATGTCACGTTTAAAACTATTTGTGTCACTATTAGAACTTTATGTATCACTGTTAGAACTATGTTATCCTTATTTAAACTATGTATGCTACTGTTATAAATATGTGTGGCACTTCAGGATTACATTGTCACTGTAAGAACTATGTGCTCACTAGTATGACTATTTTGTCACCATTAGAATTATGTGTGTCACTATTAGAGCTACGTATGCCACTGTGAGGGCTGTGTGTGTTACTTTTAATCTTGTGTGTCACTGTTAGGAATATGTTGTCATTGTCAGAGAGATGTATGCCACTGTTAGTACTATGTTATCGCTGTTAGAACTATGTGTCACTGCTACAGCTATGTATGTCACTGTTAGGACTATGTGGGTCATTGATAAAACTATGTGTGTTACTTTAGAATTATGTTGTTAGTATTAGAACTACATGTCACTATCAAAAATACGTATGTCACTGTTTGGACTATTTGGCACTTTAGGACTATGTTGCCCGTATTATAGGACTATGTTATCGATGTTAGAACTATGAATGTCTGTGTTAAGACTATGTTCATATTGTTAAAACTTTGTATGTCACTGTTAAAAATATGTATGTCACTTAGAACTACATGTGTCACTATTAGAACTATGATGTCCCTATTAGAACTGTGTGTCACTTTAGAACAACGTTATAACTATTATAACTATTTGTGTCACCAGTAGCGTAAACAGGAATTTACTTCAGGGAGTTCAAACTCAATATGAAGGTGCTAAAATTACCTCTAAAATTAGGCTAAATTTACACAAAAGTCGAAATTTCGGGGGGATCCGGACCCCCAGGACCCACCAACTGCGTACGTACCTGTGTGTCACTATTTTGACTATGTTGTCATTATTAGAACTATGTGTCACTATTAGAGCTACGTATGTCACTGTTAGGACTACGTGTGGCACTTTAGAACTATGCTGTGACTATTAAAAATCTCTGTATTATTGTTAGGACTATGCGTGTGTCACTGTTAAGACTATGTTGTCATTGCTAGAACTATCTATGTCACTGTTACAACTATATATGCCACTGTTAGAATTACGTGTGTCCCTCGTAGGATTATGTACGTTAGCGTTAGAACAAGACAAAGAACATCACATACTACTTACCAGTATATTCTATAAAATACAGGAATTAAATTCTACAATATTATTAGGTTTTAACGAAACAAAAAAATTGTCCAAGGATGGGACATATACTGTACTCATGAACAGGATGCTGGGAATCAGTGAAACAAGATGGCGGCACTCTTGCAGGTTTGTTCAAACGTGGAGCAGTGGAGCGTCATTAGATTTCTGTTAGCTGAAACGTTGAAACCAATCGAAATTCGTAGTCGGATGACAGTGTAATATGGTGAAAGTTATTTGAGTCAAACACAAGTGTACGAGTACGCAGATAAGTTCAAACGGGGTGTAACAGGTGTTAAAGATTCGCTACGCCCAGGACGTTCTGTCTGTGCAGTCACGAAGACCAACATTGCGAGAGTTGATGTGTTAATACAGGAAAACAGGCTAATTACGGTGAGTGATATTGCAGCAAAGATAAATATTATTCTGAGATCAGCCCAGCATATTGTTCATGACGTACCGATTGGTTTCAACCCTTCAACTAACAGAAATCTAATGACAGTCCATTGTTCCACGTTGGTACAAACCTGCAAGGGTGCCGCCATCTTGTTTCATTGATTCTCAGCATTCCGTTCACGAGGCAGGCGTGACAGACCCATTTGACAATAGTTTTAGGACGCCACCAGAAAACAACAAAGAAGCACAAACTTTGTCAAAGTTTTGTATTTTTATACAATCTAATTTCCGATTATTAAGAGACAAGAACGCAAGTAGGTGATATGGTATTTCGTGTGCTTTCCAGCACATTTTCCTTTTCTTATACTGAATAGTCTATCGTGCTTCTTTGAAAAATGACCCTGTAGTAGATGTAGATTCTTCCCAAAACACTGTAGATATAAGAACGAATCAAGTTTTCCTGAATCTCAATGAAAGTATCTGATATTTCAATGTTGTACTGAGAAATGGTTTACTAACTACTTAGTTTTGTCACTGTAAGCTATTTAGTCATTTCATAATTTGTAACTGAAGAAAAATCGTTAACGAAGGTGGCAAGTTTATGATTTTAAAATCTTACATATCCAAGACATCAGAACTAGCAAGGAAAGTAGATGAAGTGATACTCGGGAATCTGCATGTGTTATGTGTATATCGCCGAAACGGTCTCAAATAGTATACCTCACATGTGAAATATCTCTCTTGAATGAGGCCTGTAGGAGGCATGGTGACCATTGGAAAATCCGAACAAGGCGCGTTCCAAAACACCAGAAAACGTGAACAAAATATCAAGCTATGACGTAATTGTTTTGAGATGTGGTATATATAGGTTTAGAAAGTAGCTGAATACGAATTGTCCGCCATTTTGAATTTTACACTTTTGGTATCCGATCCATACATAGTGACGTCGAATATCTCTATATACTTAATTTCAGATTCATAGCTTGTTTTCTTTGTATCCGCCATGTTGGAGTTGAGTTGATTTTGGGTTTAGCGTTCCGTTCAGCAGCGAGGCTATATGAGACATGGATCTGCTGATTAACGTGGAATCCGAACTACATGAGCTCCCGCCGGGAATCGAACCAAGGTCTCCCACGCCAAAGGCGCGTACGCTAACTTCTTAGCCACGGAGGAGCTCTATCCGCCATGTTGGATCCGTCATTTTGATTTGTAAACATTTGATGTCAGATTCGTATTCAGCTATCTTTTAAGCCTCTCGTACCACATCTCAGAACAATTACATCGTAGCTTCTTATTTTGTCCACATTCTCTGGTGTTTCGGAGCGTGCCTTGTTTGGATCTTCAAATGGTTGCCACACCCCTTATAGGCCCCATTCAAGCAAGATATATATTGTGAGATGTATTTCGGTGTGTCCTTTCCAAAGATATATAAGACATGCAGATTCATGCGTACCACTTTACCCACTTCCCTTGTAAGTCTATCATTCTGCTTTTGTAAAGTTGTTAAATATATACAGTGGCGGATCCAAGGGGGTATAGGGGCTATAGCCCCCCTTGACGCTCAGGTATACACTGGTTAAAATGGGATTCAATCATGCTTTAAACTGGATAAAACGGCAAATTATGATCCCCGCTGGATAAAGCGGCCCCTCCCTTGATCATATCCTGGATCCGCTAACTTGAAGTGTTTTTTCTTTGAATTTTTATAAACCATTTTGGAATATGAACCATTCTAATAAGAATTACTTGATTTTTTTCTGTTTTCAGAGCATAACTTGTCTGAAACTAACAATGAGAATAATATTATCAAGGGTATGTATATATATCATTATTAAAAATCTTTTTATAAAATACCAGATCTGACTTAAACTTTCTCAGAAGGCTGGCCATAATACTGGTAGAAAGGAAAAAAAGAGAAAACCAGCAATACGGTAAAGGATAACTTAAAATGTATGAAGGATGTGAAGCATGAATGATCAGACAACAGTTTGGGCCAACCAGATTGCAAAATGTCTCCCATTAGCATGCACATAGTCCCGGAGCCTGGAAACCGCACGTCTATTGTACCATGGAGCACCGACCTTCACACAGAAAATTTCGCTGTTGTAGCCAGTATAGTGCGTTTCAAACTGTTAATTGTGGGCGAATCTTCTTGCAGGTAATACCTTCAAACACTGCACACAGTATGTAAACCAAAGGTTAAAGTCAGGACTTCTAGAAGGCTAGTCGTTATTAGGTATGAAGTCTGGCAATTGTGCTCCAGTCACTCCTAGGTTGATTTCGCCTTGTGAGTAGGAGCAGAATTCCATTGGTGCATTCTGAACAAGATGGGGGTCAAATTCTTCACTACAGACTCCAGCACGGTGTTTTGCAACATCCGGGAACAAGATTTCATGCCTTTCTCACAATAATGAAGACGTGTGATACCAGTAGCTCACTCTTCACCACACAATGACGCGGAATGATGGCCACTTTATATTTTCTGACCCTTCTCTGGATTCACATTATCCACACACCTTATCATTTTAGTGATTGAAACTCTCTTCATCCTTGATAAGGAACAATTCCTCAGTGATAAAGAGTTTATTTGTGCTCATTGTTCCTGAATCGCTGAAGCAGGTATTCACATTTACGCTTCCTTTGTGCCTTCAGACATGATATAAGAAAATGTCCCGTTGATCGTCGATAAACTTGTAGACCAACATTGTCCCTGTGTAGTCTGGACATTGCTTGGATCACAGGTCATTACTGTCTGTTTCTGTACAGGAATTCTCCTCACAATCACCTTATTCCATTCTGCCTGTATGGGTTGTATGTCTCCCTTTCTACAACAGAAGTTACACTGAGTCATCGTACGTACCACCTCCAAATTTTCTCATTCTCCTCATAACGAACAAGGTTACAACCTCTAGGATAATGCAACAGAATTATGATCATACTATGTTAGCTATAATAATAATAATAATAATAATAATAATAATAATAATAATAATAATAATAATAATAATAATAATAATAATAATAATAATAATAATAATAATAATAATAATAATAATAATAATAATAATAATGTGGTGTCTGGGCCAAACTTAATTGTATGATTATCCACTTTTAATTTGTGTAATTACTTTTTTTTTCGTACTACAAAATTCCTTTAAAACTTATACTGGCCATTATGTGTCTCTGACAGGGAATCGAGCCCCGTTCTCTCACTTACCAAGCAGGGTTATTACCCACTATACTGTAATTAAACACATTCTGCCACTTTCAAAGAAAAGAACCTCACTGGCCACCATGTGGTGTCTGGTTCGGTGTTAATGATTTATAATCGAGGTTAATCATTTGATGCTAATATTACCGTAATTCGGTCAATCTGGGTTCGATGATAGCGAACCAGACAACCAGCTAAATAAATACACTTAACATATATCGTTAAATAATTTATTTTTGACTCTCATGACAATTAGATTAATAAACGACTTAGGGCTTTGCATGGGCAGTGTGGCTACTATCTATCTTCCTATTTCATTCATAAAGTATTGGATTTACAGTTTAAACTTAAGTTAATTTAATTGACTTTAGTTGAAGCTAAAGATCGTTCGGTTTTGTTAATAATTGCTTAATTTAGACATCTCAAGAGAAACTACTAACCTGGTTGCTGTTGAAGTACTTCAGTCTTGGTATGGAAGTGTCGAGATTACAATCACTAAAAATATAGAGACTTAGATGTCGAATCGCGGGATCTTTCCGAAACGGGAGTACGGAGTGTCGAGACTGCTCTCCTCGAGCTCTACATGCAGGTCGAAAACTCCCTTCCGTATTTCTTGCAATACTTTAAATTCCTATCGTTACAATTACCTCGTAGGTGACTAAATTGTCTTCCTTGTAGCAAGACTTCTTTATACCTGACTCTGAATTTTTACCAAGTGTTTTACATATTTCCTGGTTGCGAAGTCTATAGAGCAATGTACGTATACAGAATTCTTTACACGAAAGTCTGGTTTTAAGCAAGGCAAGAGATTCTTAAGTCAATGTCCTTATACACTTATACTATCTGACCTGCCAATTATTAATGTATCCACCACCACCACCACCACAATAATAATAATAATAATAATAATAATAATAATAATAATAATAATAATAATAATAATAATAATAATAATAATAATAACAACAACTTCATCAATAAAAATGAAGGTCGTAATAATATAAAGTTCCGACAGACATTTTCTCCGAAATCGGGACTGCTCTAGCAAAATCAAGACAGATGGTAACCAGAGATGAGTGGTTCAGTGGGTTAGTGGGTTGGTGGGTCAATTGGGTCAAGTTTTCTGAGTGGGTCAGTGGGTCGTTGGTCAACAGCATGTGTCCCACTGCTACCCACCACCCACCGTGATACACTGTGACCCACCACCCACCATCACCCACTGCGACCCACCACTCACCGTAGCCCATTGCCACCCACCACCCACCATGACCCACTGCGACCCACCACCCACCATGACCCACTGCGACCCACCGACTCAGTACTGACGCACTCTGCTCTCTACATTGCAGACTGTATTTTCTGAAGACTGGTAAATCATTTTTCTTCCTTTTCCATTTGTTTCTGTCTACTTACCTGAGGTGAGTATATCTAAATGAAAAAAAGAACTTCAGGCACTTTTGGATATTGATATTTTTAATTGTAATAATAGCAACAGGACTTATACTACTACTTAGCTTTCGAGGCCTGTGAGTTCTTAGAGGAGCTAACTACTGGAAAAAATACATTTTTGAATCACTGTAATATATAAATTAGGCCTATTATATAAAAATTGAATGTAATTATGCGTGTCTGATCATCACGGTCAAATTGCAAAGTCAAATGATATGAATTTTGTTGTATAATTAGGCCTTAATCCAAACTGGGATGTTATATTGCTCTCATTATAATACTACAGTATCCTAAGGAGGTAGTGACTTCTATTAAACTTACGGAGCTGAAATTCAGTGTATAAACTCTTTATTGAAAATAAACAGAATGTGTCCATCATTTTTTAGAATTCTCGTTTATGGAGGGGGGATTTGTATATATGGAAAATTGGTATTGAGATGGTTTGTAAATATGATCGAAAACAATCGATATTAGTTAAGAAAGAATTCAGAAACAAAAAATACAGTGCTTCGCTTCATATATCCATTGCTTTCTACTATAATAATTGCTGAAGGTTATGTTTATTATATGGAGCGCTTACAACACAGGGCAATCAACCCATAAAGTCGAGAAAAATAGACAAAATTTGTACTGTAAGCTTAACTACACGGAAATTTTAAGTTTGGATTGTACGCATAATTATATGGAAAATTTTACACGTTTTTTTTTCTTTTACGTTGTCTACTTACCTTGATTTGGGACTTTTACATTTCATCCTTTTTACCACTGAGAAGTATCGATAATGCAACAAGTAAATAATTATACCTTGATATTTTAATTGAAGTTCATCGTAATTTGGTACATGACAAACAGCAGTGTGGTAATTGAAGGGGAAGGAGGGAAATTCCCATTCACCTCGGAACACTTCCCTGGAAACTCGTTCCGTTTTGCTTTCTAGGGGAGGAGGACTTGGTACTGACATCAAACCTTCATGTGTAATTACAAAAATTAAATTTATAAACAAATAAGAAACAATCAGTATCAAGGTTTAATTGATAATTTATGCACAAGATTCCCTATCGAAGGTGTGATAGATGAAGTTTCTGTTCTCCATGAGTCGATATTGCCAACTGAGTTGGTCGATATGGAAAAGATGTTGTATGGTGATAGAGAGGTGATACTTCTTGCTGCGTATTTTAAAACTGACCGAGAAAAATCGTTATCAGACTTAAGTTTAACAAGCAGATTGTTGATGAGGAGTTACAGAAATTTCTACGTCGGGTAGGAGTGTTATCAATTTCCACGACAGATTGCGAACGGGGATTTCCCCTTATGAATTTATAGATGACTGATATTAGAAATAGACTAAGTGCTCAAACATGGTCTAACTTGTTCATCAATGTTAATGAGTAGGTATAGAGCTTTATCTATACCAATGTTAACTTTATGAGGATTCCATTCTATTGTATTTTTGTTATATGATGACAGGTAGGGGATGGGCGGATGAGAGCATGTAAACAAAAGAGGACAGTAGAAAATGGTGATGGTAGGGGTGAGAACGGCTATAGAATGTAACTAAAAGAAATAATAGTACAGGGTAAAAGAGAAATCGTATATACACAATGCTTTGCAGCTGTATGGTTTGAAGAATAATCGTATACAAAAGAAAAGAGGTGAGTGTGGGAAAAAGGTTGTTGTTGACTTGCGATACTTGAATAGTAAACAAAAAAAGAATAGTACCAGATGTTGATGGTGTGGCGGTAAGAGAAATTGTGTATACAGTGCTTTGTAAGTGGGATATTTATGAAAAAATATCAGCTATGGACTCCACATACATAGAGGTTATTATTATAATAATAGAAAAAAGCCTTGTTAGAACACACATCCCGGCGGCCGGTGGCAAAAACGCGGGGTACGTGGGGCGCGCGAACGCAAAACACCCGCGTGTGCGGAGGCGAGCTCGTGACGTTTGAAATTTTTATTTAAATATTGATTTTTAAAATTTACATGTTTTGCTACCGATGGAGAACCGTCAGTTTGTCGAAGACGTTGTTGAGAAGCGTAAGTCAGACGTTGGAATGATACTTCTTGTGCAAAGAAAGTAAAGATAGAATAGTATTCAGATTCTTCGGTTTCACTATTGAACGAAATGGAATTAGAAAGATATGAAAATGATAATGTAGAAGTTTACCCATGTTTATCATCTGATAGTGAAGAGACACATGATTTACCCGATGACGAAGTGTGCGAGTTTCCGGAGGATAACTTGGATTCTGAGGTGGAATCAGACGAAGCCCTGGTATCAAATGTGGGTACGTTACTTTCAACCGTTTCAGCGGAATTAGGCTGGAAGTGTGAATGTTGTGTTAACTACGTGGATTTGAACTGTATTAGAAACTGCATTGTCAAATGGAATCCAAATGATTATTTGATATGTTATGCATGCTATTGGGATGATATATTTCAATAGGCTCATGAATGTTTTACTGTGATGAGGATATTCTAGGCTTACGTGTTTGGTCTGTGCTGGTGAGTCCTCGTGTACAGGACGAATTGTTTGACATTTATGGACAAACACATACTATTGGACCATTAACAAGAGACTATTTTAATATTACACATGGGGAACTAACAATTGATGTGAATGCAAGAGAAGATCTTTTGCGTATTTTACTTGAAAAAGACAGTTCGAATTCGTACAGTGAAGTGTGTTAAGAAAATGTACTGTGCCAAATATTTTCCGATAGTAATTCCTGTGTATTATGTAGTGAAGAACATATTAGTGAAGTTTGTGTTCTCAAAACTATAAGTGTATACTTACGTTTAAACCATATTTCTTGTGAACATTGCATGTTGAATAATGAACATCATTGCTTATTTCTTCATGATATTGAAACTTTTGCTGTAGAACATTTATCGAACGTAATAACTCTTATTGATTTGCTTGAAGTGTTTGAAGAACAACATAGTGAAATATCAAGTATAAACTTTATACGAAAAGCACGTGAATCTTTAAACAACACGGAATTTGTTGGACATATTATTCAGTTTTTCTTGGAACGTAAACGGGAAATTTCACCATGTGTTAATGAATACATTATTGACATACAAGGTTTTAAGATTTCAAATCATGAATTTATTATTCGTGAATTTTGTTTAACTGTATGTGATGATACAGTAAATTTGTATTGTTTAATAAAATCACCAATAGAATACAATTTACTTCCGTTAGGTTGTCAAAAACAAATTGAATGATTAATAATATTAAACTTACACGGACTAACTTGGAATGATAAACGCGGTTATACTGTATCACACATACGTAACCTTATATATCAACTTTGTAAACAAGATGCAAACTTTTATTGCAAAGGTGCAAAAAAACACTTTGAATTAAAATAGTTTTGCACTAGCTAATGTTATTGATTTGGAAAGTAAACATTGTCCACCATTAAGCACATTGAATGCGAATGTATTTAATGATTATTGTACTTTTCATGAACAAAATATTAAATTTGAGAAAAAATCAGGATGTGCATATCGTAATGCACAACAATTATGTTTTTGGTGGAAGTTTCAACGTACTATAACATTAACTAATGCATTTGCAAAGTTGTAAAAGGATATGATATGATATTTTTTGTTCTTGTAAATATAATCACAAGATTTAAAATTGTAAATAAAAAATTATTAACCTAGTCTACTTGTTGTTTCTTTTTAATATATTCGTTACATAATTAAATATAATTTTATCATTTTGTTTTAAGATTATTTTCTCTGAATGAATTTAAACATTTTTCAAAACTTTTCTTGCGTACAATATGATGAAGAAAGTATGAAACAAAATGTCCACACAAGATTGAATTATCATTCTGGTATGCGGAACTATTTGTTAAATATATTTTGCAGTTTTTATTTTAAAAAGTTTTTATTTGTTTTGGAATTTGTAATGCCAGGCTATCAAAATAATAACCTCTTTGATTTTCATCAAGGAATACAAACACCCAATGTGTACCGCCCGAATTTCAACTGTCCAGGTTTATATTAAGTCCAGTTGGTGGTTGCACACTTTTAGGTATTCTATCAACGAGATAAATACCATGCACATAGGCACCAGTAAGTTTACCACGAAGTAACACTTTTATTATATCGTCGGTGTACATTATCATGCTTTTTAAACACTTCACATCACTTCATACAGGCGCGTATATGTTGGAAGACCTAGTGGGGTATGAAATATTTTCATGAATTGAAATAACGTGTTCAAAATATTATTCATAGATTTTTTAATAACTTTTCCAATAATGATGATTGCTGCTAACGCCAGGAAAATACTTTTGACACACTTCATAGTATGATACCCTGCAACTCTTTGAACAATAATAATAATAATCAAGCAATATATTACAATATAAAATGTCTAGTGCACTTTGTACCAGTAGGGCACATGAGATCTATACGCATAGAAGTGACCGGTTATACTTCATTTATTAAAATGTTTTTAAAAAGTATTATCTTTATATATATTTCTATCTTTATCAATTTGAATTTGAGAATCAAACTGTGCATATACAACAATGTTATAGGTTCAGTTAAATTTTCAGAAAAGGAAACTTTAACATTTACAGGTGCATCACGCACAAAGCCCCACGTACACTCATCTAAAGTTGCTGTAGGTGATAGGATAAATGAATAAAGAGTATAGCCGTGTGGATATCCTTCAGGAGTAGTAGTGTGTGCATTTTTATAATATAATCCAGTACCGGAAAACGGAAAATGATAACTTAGAAGGTACAAATCGTTTTTAAAATCGGGGTGGGGGGAATGGGAGGAAAAGATTTTGATCCGGACTGTGCTTGCAGTTTGTTAACGTTAAAGTGTTGAAAATGAAATGGACTTAGTTCACATTTTCCATTAAATGCCGAATTAGATACAAATCAGATTACGACACCTTTAGGTACGTTACCCAGGAAAATATTATCAAGATTGTACGAATTAACGTTTGCAGAAATAGTATATGATCTTGTTTGAACTTCTGTAAAGGGATATTTTGTTGTTTCACGAATCATGTTACTATTAATTTCCATTGCTAAATGAGGTGCGACATCGATACGTCGTATATGTAGAGTAACATCTTCAAGTGTTACTTTATAAGAGGTATTTGCAGGAGAGATTAAACAAAAAGCATCTTTACTACGATGTAATTTTATACGAAGACCTTCTTTATTTACAATTGCTCGTGGCAATCCAGCAATATCTGTATACAAGCGACCATACATTTCAAACGATTTCCTATTTTTAATATAATTAGCACGTTGTTGAAAACCTACATTGTTAGCACTTATTGTATCAACTTGTTTAGCAGTATTTTTATAACACATACCTAATTTTAAATGTGTATCAGAAGAATCACTGGAATAATTGAATAGTGTTTCAAGGTATGTACGATAAGGATAAAATCCTGACGAAAAAGTAATTAATTTATCATTTAATGAAATGCCAATTTGACTAAATAAAGAATGTAGGAAATAATTTGTTGCTGCTACAACATCATTGTCAGTTGCCACCATCTTGTTTCATTGATTCTCAGCATTCCATTCGCGAGGCAGGCGTGACTGACCCATTTGACAATAGTTTTAAGACGCCAACAGAAAATAACAAAGAACCACAAATTTTGTCAAAGTTTTGTATTTTTTATACTTTTCCGGTTATTTATTAAATGAATCTTGTATGTGCAAAAGTCGTTAACGAAGGTGGCAAGTTTATGATTTTAAAATCTTACATATCCAAGACATCAGAACTAGCAAGGAAAGTAGATGATGTGATACTCGGGGATTTGCATGTGTTATATGTATTGCTGGAACGGTCTCAACTAGTATAACTCACATGTGAAATATCTCGCTTGAATGAGGCCTGTAGGAGACGTGGTGACCATTGGAAGATCCGAAGAAGGCACGTTCCAAAACACCAGAAAACGTGGACAAAATATTAAGCTATGATGTAATTGTTTTGAGACGTGGTATATATAGGTTTAGAAAGTAGCTGAATACGAATTGTCCGAAATTTTGAATTTTAAACTTTTGGTATCCGATCCATACATAGTGACGTCGAATATCTCTATATACTTAATTTCAGATTCATAGCTTGTTTTCTTTGTATCCGCCATGTTGGAGTTGAGTTGATTTTGGGTTTAGCGTTCCGTTCAGCAGCGAGGCTATATGAGACATGGATCTGCTGATTAACGTGGAATCCGAACTACATGAGCTCCCGCCGGGAATCGAACCAAGGTCTCCCACGCCAAAGGCGCGTACGCTAACTTCTTAGCCACGGAGGAGCTCTATCCGCCATGTTGGATCCGTCATTTTGATTTGTAAACATTTGATGTCAGATTCGTATTCAGCTATATTTTAAGCCTCTCGTACCACATCTCAGAACAATTACATCGTAGCTTCTTATTTTGTCCACATTCTCTGGTGTTTCGGAGCGTGCCTTGTTTGGATCTTCAAATGGTTGCCACACCCCTTATAGGCCCCATTCAAGCAAGATATATATTGTGAGATGTATTCGGTGTGTCCTTTCCAAAGATATATAAGACATGCAGATTCATGCGTACCACTTCACCCACTTCCCTTGTAAGTCTATCATTCTGTTTTTTGTAAAGTTGTTAAATATATACAGTGGCGGATCCAAGGGGGTATAGGGGCTATAGCCCCCCTTGACGCTCAGGTATAGACTGGATAAAATGGGATTCAATCATGCTTTAAACTGGATAAAGCGGAAAATTATGGATTAGCCCCTGTCTTGATCATATCATGGATCCGCCACTGTATATATATAACTTGAAGTCCTTTTTAAATTTTTATAAACCATTTTGGAAGATGAACCATTCTAATAAAAATTACTTGATTTTTTTCTGTTTTCAGAGCATAATTTGTCTGAAACTAACAATGAGAATAATATTATCAAGGGTATGTATATATATTATTATTAAATTTTTTTTAATAAAATGCCAGATCTGACTTAAACTTTCTCAGAAGGCTGGCCATAATATTGTTAGAAAGGAAAAAAGAGAAAACCAGCAATACGGTAAAAGATAACTTAAAATATATGAAGGATGTGAAGCATGAATGATCAGACAACAGTTTGGGCCAACCAGATTGCAAAATGTCTCCCATTAGCATGCACATAGTCCCGGAGCCTGGAAACCGCACGTCTATTGTACCATGGAGCATCGACCTTCACACAGAAAATTTCGCTGTTGTAGCCAGTATAGTGCGTTTCAAACTGTTAATAGAGGGTGACTCTTCTTGCAGGCAATACCTTCAAACACTGCACACAGTATGTAAACCTAAGGTTAAAGTCAGGACTTCTAGAAGGCTAGTAATTATTAGGTATGGTCTGGCAATTGTGCTCCAGTCACTCCTAGGTTGATTTCGCCTTGTGAGTAGGAGCAGAATTCCATTGGTGCATTCTGAACAAGATGGGGGTCAAATTCTTCACTACAGACTCCAGCACGGTGTTTTGCAACATCCGGGAACAAGATTTCATGCCTTTCTCACAATAATGAAGACGTGTGATACCAGTAGCTCACTCTTCACCACACAATGACGCGGAATGATGGCCACTTTATATTTTCTGACCCTTCTCTGGATTCACATTATCCACACACCTTATCATTTTAGTGATTGAAACTCTCTTCATCCTTGATAAGGAACAATTCCTCAGTGATAAAGAGTTTATTTGTGCTCATTGTTCCTGAATCGCTGAAGCAGGTATTCACATTTACGCTTCCTTTGTGCCTTCAGACATGATATAAGAAAATGTCCCGTTGATCGTCGATAAACTTGTAGACCAACATTGTCCCTGTGTAGTCTGGACATCGCTTGGATCACGGGTCATTACTGTCTGTTTCTGTACAGGAATTCTCCTCACAATCACCTTATTCCATTCTGCCTGTATGGGTTGTGTGTCTCCCTTTCTACAACAGAAGTTACACTGAGTCATCGCACGTATCAGCTCCAAGTTTGTTAATTCTCCTCATAACGAACAAGGTTACAACCTCTAGGGTCATGTAACAGAGTCATGGTCATACTTTGTTAGCTATATTAATAATAATAATAATAATAATAATAATAATAATAATAATAATAATAATAATAATAATAATAATAATAACAATAACAACAACTTCATCAATAAACATGAAAGTCGTAATAATATAAAGTTGCGACTTACATTTTCTCCGAAATCGGTACTGCTTTAGTAAAATCAAGACAGGTGGTAATCAGAGATGGAGTGGATCAGTGGGTCAAGTTTTTTAAATGGGTCAGTGGGTCGTAGGTCAACAGCATGTGACCCACTGTGACCCATGTGTAGATGTGAGTGTGTAAGAGTGGTAGAGCATGAGATCAAAATGTAAATAAATAATATATGCAAATGAACTGATTTGAATATTATGTAAATTAATGTATTACTTATGCAAAGTCGGTAGAGCAAGACTAAATTGGATAGAGCAAAATGTAAAAACAAATTATAAATAGATTAAACGAACAAAATTAATTTACTAGAAAGTTAAATTTGGCTGAGACTCTAAATTACAGGGTCTTCCTGTGGTTTTACTTGAGGTCTTTGAAATCAATACTATCGCTCACACACACAACATAAATGTTATTGTTTACCATGTCTTGCTGGTTCAAGACAACTCCAAGACAGCTGAAAGAGAAATATGTTACTAAAATTGCTTACATACCTGACAAGATCTCCTGGAGTAGAAAGAACGCACACGAGTTTCATTTGGATCGACAGCTTTAATTGGCTCACAAGCGCACGTTAAATATTATACACACATTTTTTCGTACACGAAAGAGGGAGAAAAAAATATTAATTTAGGTTGAAATTTTGAAATATTAGTACGAAATTATTTTTATATAGGCCTTTAAATTTTGAAATGTTCGTGCACGTGCTGATGATATCACCATTGGTTGTTCTTCCTGGCTCCTTGGTGTTCCTGTGTTGACTCCATCTCCTGTGTTATCTCGTTGGTCTTGTCTCTTCCCATTAACAAGATATGTGTCACTCGTTAGTCTCGTCTCTTCCCGTTAAAGGAGACGTATCTTCTTGATCTGGCAGATTGCCACAACGACGTCCTTCACTGAAATATAGCTTTCTTACTGCTATAACTAGTCCTTCTTGCAGTATGAAGCTAGTATTTTGGGAATATTTGCATTTTCCATATTCTTTACCACGGTGCACATCTTCTATTTTGATATGGTAGTCGAGACGCGTGTTTCCATAACTACCGCGAGCCAGCCTGGTAATTTGGTTTAAAAGCGTCTAACTGATTTAATCACCTTTATAATAAAAGGAAGATGACACTGAATCGTGTGTTATTCAGCTAAACTGTCGTGAATCTTGACAGTAGTTTCTTTTCGATAAATTTAAACTTTAGCACACATGATACAAGTGTTACAATACTGATGAAGTTGTATAAAGTTTTCTGAAAAGTCTTGATCAAACAACGAGATCAATCAACTGAAACTATTAGTTGCCTGTAGCACTATCTCGTATACAGCACATGATGGCTGTAGTCAGTATCTCGAGAACGGAGCACGAAGAATATCAGAACGTCCAAACAATTTGTGTCTAAAACGATAGATGGCGCCACCGTCACCAATGTTAACATATACAACTAATAAAATTAAAACAATCAAATATAAAATAAACAGTTCAAAAATTAAGCAAAAACGGATATAATCTGGTTAATGGACGTTACAAAATCTAGGGAATGGTACGTGTCGATTTCACATATTGTTATTAGTTTCATTGTTAGAGGCCACCATTGTTAAGTAAACAATCAACGTTATCTGCCGTACTTTCTACCAGAAACTGACCAAACTTTGCACACCCATTTAAGATTGAAATATCTAGGGAATGGTATGTGTGGATTCCACATATTGTTGTTAGTTTCATTGTTAGAGGCCACCATTGTTAAATAAACAATCAACTTTATCTGCCACACTTTCTACCACAAACTGACCAAACTTGGCACACCCATCGGATTAGCACAGAGATATCTACTGAATGGTACCAGTCGATTTCACATATTGTTGTTAGTTTCATTGTTCGAGGCCACCATTGTTAAATAAACAATCGTTGGATTTCTCCATTGTTAGATAAACAATCAACTTTATCTGCCATACTTTCTATCACAAACTAACCAAGCTTGGCACACTCATTTACGATTGAGATATCAATGGAATGGTACGTGTCGGATTTCACCTATTGTTGTTACTTTCATTGTTAGAGGTCGCCATTGTTAAAATGAACAATCAACTTTATCTGCCATACTTCCTACCAGAAATTGGCCAAACCTTGCACACACATTTAAGATTAAAATATCTAGGGAAAGATATGTGTCGTTTTTCTCATATGTTGTTAGTTTCATTGTTGAAGATCACCATTGTTAAATAAACATTCGTTGGATTTCTCTATTGTTAAATAAACGATTAACTTTATCTGTCATACTTTCTACCACAAACTAAGCAAACTTTTCACACTCATGAACGATTGAGATATCTATGGAATGGTATGTGTCGATTTCACATATTGTTGTTATTTCATTGTTGAAGGCCATCATTGTTAAATAAACAATCGTTGGATTTCTAAATTGTTACATAAACAATCAACTTTATCTTATACTCTTTCTACCACAAACTAAGCAAACTTTCCACACTCATTTACGATTGAGATATCTATGGAATGGTATGTGTCGATTTCACATATTGTTGTTCTTTCATTGTTGAAGGCCACCATTGTTAAATAAACAATCTTTGGATTTCTAAATTGTTACAAAAACAATCAACTTTATCTTACACTCTTTCTACCACAAACTAATCAAATTTGGCGCACTCATTTACGATTGAGATATCTATGGAACGGTACGTGTCGATTTCACTTATTTTTGTTAGTTTCATTGTTAGAGGCATCATTGTTAAATAAAAAAATCAACTTTATGTGCCACACTTTTAACATAAACTGACCAAACTTTACACACCCATTTAAGATTGAAATATCTAGGGAATGGTATGTGTCGATTTCACATATTGTTGTTAGTTTCATTGTTGAAGGCCACCATTGTTAAAGAAACAATCAGGTTTTTCTGCCACACTTTCTACAACAACCTAACCAAAATTTGCGGACTCATTTAAGATTAGATATCTATGGAACGATATGGGTCGATTTCACATATTGTTGATAGTTTCATTGTTAGAGGCCACCATTGTTTAAATAAACAATCAACTTTAACGGCCATACGTTCTACCACAAACTGACCAAACTTTGCACACCCATTTAAAGTTGGAAATATTTAGGGAATGCTATGTGTCGATTTCACATATTGTTGTTAGTTTCATTATTGAAGGCCACATTGTTATATAAACAATGGTTGGATGTCTCCATTATTAAATATACAGTCAACTTTATCTGTCATATTTTCTACCACAAACTAACCAAACTTGGCACACTCATTTACGATTGAGATATCTATGGAATGGAACGTGTTGATTTCACTTATTGTTGTTACTTTCATTGTTAGAGGCCACCATTGTTAAATACACAATCGTTGGATTTCTCCATTATTAAATATACAGTCAACTTTATCTGTCATATTTTCTGCCACAAATTAACCAAACTTGGCACACTCATTTACGATTGAGATATCAATGGAATGGTTCGTGCTGATTTCACACATTGTTGTTAGTTTCATTGTTAGAGGCCACCATTGTTAAATACACAATCGTTGGATTTCTCCATTATTAAATATACAATCAATTTTATCTGCCATACTTTCTACCACAAACTGGCCAAACTTGGCACACCCATTTAAGATTGTTCAATTCCCGGCGGGAGCTCATGTGGTTCGGATTCCATGTTAATCAGTAAGTCCACGTCTCATATAGCCTCGCTGCTGAACGGGACGCTAAACTAAAAAATAATAATAACCCATTTAAGATTGAAATATCTAGGGAATGGTACGTGTGGATTCCACATATTGTTGTTAGTTTCATTGTTGAAGACCACCATTGTTAAATACACAATCGTTGGATTTCTCCATTATTAAATATACAGTCAACTTTATCTGTCATATTTTCTGCCACAAATTAACCAAACTTGGCACACTCATTTACGATTGAGATATCAATGGAATGGTTCGTGCTGATTTCACACATTGTTGTTAGTTTCATTGTTAGAGGCCACCATTGTTAAGTAAACAATCAACTTTATCTGCCGTACTTTCTACCAGAAAGTGAAGAAACTTTGCACACCCATTTAAGATTGAGATATCTAGGGAATGGTACGTGTGGATTCCACATAGTGTTGTTAGTTTCATTGTTGAAGGCCACCATTGTTAAATATACAATCAACTTTATCTGCCACACTTTCTACCACCAACTGATCAAACTTGGCATACCCATCGGATTACAACTGAGATATCTAGGGAATGGTACCTGCCGATTTCACAAATTGTTGTTAGTTTCATTGTTATAGGCTACCATTGTTAAATAAACAATCAACTTTGCCATACGTTCTACCAGAAACTGACCAAATTTTGCACACAAATTTAAGTTTTAAATATCTAGGGAATGCTACGTGTCGATTTCATGTATTGCTGTTAGTTTCGTTGCTGAAGACCACCATTGTTGAATACACAATCAATGGATTTCTAAATTGTTAAATAAACAAACAACTTTACCTGCCATACTTTCTACCACAAACTAACCAAACTTGGCACACTCATTTGCGATTAAGATGTCTATGGAATGGTACGTGTCGATTTCACATATTGTTGTTAGTTTTCTTGTTAGAGGAAACCATTATTAAATAAACAATCATTATTAAATAAACGATAATAATCATCTTTATCAGCCATACTTTTTAGCAGAAACTGGCCAAATTTTGCATACCCATTTAAGATTGAAATATCTATGAAATGGTATGTGTCGATTTCACATATTGTTTTTGTTTCATTGTTGAAGATCATCATTGTTAAATAAACAATCATTGGATTTCTTCTTTGTTAAATAAACAATCAACTTTATCTTACATACTTTCTACCACAAACTAACCAAACTTTGCACACCCATTTAAGATTGAAATATCTAGGAAATAGTACGTGTTGATTCCACATATTGTTGTTAGTTTCATTGTTGAAGGCCACCATCGTTAAACAAAGAATCAACTTTGCTATATTTTGTACCAGAAACTGACCAAACTTGGCACACTCATCGGATTGCCACTGAGTTATCTATGAAATGGTACTTGTCGATTTCAGTTGTTGTTGTTAGTTTCATTGTTAGAGGCCACCATTGTTAAATAAACAATCAACTTTATCTGTCATACTTTCTACCAGAAACTAACGAAACTTTGCTTACCTATTTACGATTGAAATGTCTATTGAATGGTACATGTCGATTATCAAGGGCTAACAAGCCCTAGCCAAATTGTGTGTAATACGTCAGTATGTGTTGGGATCAAACGATAATTATTCGTGATCAAACGAGCTGGCCAAATTCCGATTGAATTTGTTTTCATGGTGGCTGTGGTGGAGGGGCTAACAAGTCATCGGTAAATGTTATTGTTCGGAAAATGGAATAGTGCAAAAAAAATAAACATATTTCATTCAGAACTTTGTTGTGCCTGCTTTGTAACCAGTGTGAATTAGTTGTGTGCCGCCAGATTTCATTCTTTCTTTTCTTTTTTCTTTCTTTCTTTCTTTTTTTCTTTTTTTTGTCTCAGGTGGAGCGGGATGGCCCCCTACAGCGTTCCTAGAATTACACTCTAAAAGCCCACAGTGTTCCTAGAGCTGCACTCTAAAAGCCCCTCCCATATAACTGACCTGTGTTTCACAGCAGACACCTCACATTTGAACTCTGTTGAGATTCTGTGTAAGTTTGTCGGTTGTACGCACAAATTGAGAGTATAAACATGTATTAGGGAATGAGAAGTTCTCGAAATAAATTTGCAAGCTGAATATTTTTTCGCGACATAAGTGAAGAGTAATTGTATATCCTTGAAGAGTACCCTGGAGAGTAAGAAAACTCTAAGCAAAATAATCACTGAATAAATAGCAATGTAATCACAGTAATGTACATATGGCATGTTGTATTTCTACCAGATTGTCAGAGTACTAATTCTCTCATTTTTTGATGTGAGCGGTCTCGCTATCGAATCTCCAGAAGAACATTAAAAAAAAGATGTATTTAGGTCTATTCCATTTTAAACAAACGAAATACGTTGCGTAAAAGAACTTTCCATGTTAAAATATTTGATGGTTAGAGTAGTTTGTGTGGGATTTGATTGTTATTGCATGTATCTATTGCATGCTGAATGGGTAGCTGGGAAGGCAGTCAAGATATTCATTCTGACGGTTGCAAGCCCGTGAAAATACAGAGCAACAGTTACTCCAAGGGAGTAGATAATAGATAAAAAAAACTACCGTGGGGGAGAGAGCCGAAAAGAGTTTATAGTATGAAATTTTGTCCGCAACTAGGGAAGTTCCGCCAGGAACGCAGGATCACCTGTATATGGCTCTCATTGTTGAGACACTAAAATTTTTCAATTAATCGTATACGGAAGATAAACATTAATAAACTATTTTTATTTATTTACTTATTCCTCGGGGGGTAGTCTATCTCAGAAGATTACGATTAGCATAATTCTATGTTTCAGGGGTGCGCTTCCAATCCACCTCCCAGAGGCGGTTTTTGGGTGGGCGAACCGGACCTTGTCCTTAGGTCCACACATTAATTAAAGTATATGTAACACACATGTACGTATGTGTGTGTGTGTGTACGTATGATATGTGTATATGTATGTATGCTAAATGTAAAATATTTTTGAACCAATGTTTCCAATCAAATTAATAGAGCCCCACGGCTCCAACTCGCCAAAAACAAATTCCGCCTGTGTCACCTTCTACACATCAGCGGCTATGCCCATAGTATATTCTATGATAACAATTGACTGAATGTGCTTTTCAAGCTTCTAGCTCATTTTCTTGGAAAGATAATGCGTAAGACTCTCTTAGTGTTGCAACGAGACAAGACAGGACTCTTTGAAGCGAGACACGATACAATACGAAAGTAGTTGAGACTGCATATATGTCCTAAATGTGTTGCCAACCCCTAAAATAAAATTATCTGTTTTTGCACTATTTTATTAAAATTTTACTAATTTTATCCTATTTTATGGTACAAATTATGGTGATCTTATACAATTTATGGTGATTTTATGATAATATTATACTGTTTTTGGTGATTTTTATCATATTTTTGCCATATTTATAGTGATTTTCAGTGTTGCCATACAACAAAAAATTATTGTAAAATATTTTTGATAATATACTTTGAGATCTAAGTTGGTAACCCTTGATGGAAACACACAAATGGTTGAGAATACAAAGTTAACTTCCTAAGCCTCTAAAGAAACTTGTTCCTTCCCTTTTTTGTCCTTCCCTCAAGCGATGAAGAACAGGTGAATGAACTTGAAGAAACTACCTGGAAAGGGAGGGAGGAAGGAGACCCAGGTGCATGAAAGAATGCTAGGAATTCCTTTGTTCACGGAGTAGATAATTTTCGTAATGTGCGTCCTTTGTTATGCAAATTAGGGTGAGTGTTGGCAATAGGCCTTTTGTTAAGAGGAATGTCGTTTATCCTTGAGGGTTCACGTACGCAGGTGGGAACAATGGATGCCGCAGATGTGTATATGTAATAAATTAGGGTCAATGACATGCCGGCTTCCTTTATCCTTTGTGACAGAGAAGTAGTTGGAATGACTACGTGACTGGATGCATGTACACAGAAGGAATTGTTTAGGGAGCGCAGCTGTATGTTAATTTTTTTATTCAGGACAAGAATGTCGTTGGAATGCCTACGTGACTGGATGCACGTACGCAAGGGTTGAATGTTTTGATAGACTAAATTTTTGATAATAGGATGGAAAGGTAAAATATTTAAATCATTGTAGGGAGGCCTCTTAACTGGTAGTTGAAAGAACAAAGTGTCCTTGTTGTGTTGTAGTATTGGTTATTGATATTTTTATTGATAGGTAGATAAAATATTTATATTATGTCTAGAGACCATATTGATTGAATAGAGGATGAAAATCTAATCAAGTATGTTAATTTGTATTAATTTATGTTTAAATTTGCATGAATTATAAGTTGTTTTTGGTTCTTAGGAGATAGGAGAATATAGCCTGGTAAGAGGTAGTTCTTTCTGTTCTAACTTGTTTGAGCTTTGAGGCAGGAGGTGGAGCTTGTTAACTTGTATAGAAAGACTCTAGCAAATGAAAAACCAGACTTGGAGAATGGATTTACAACTTTTTATTCCAACCCAAAACTTGTAGAAACCAATAATAAAAGGAAAGAGGAGGGACTAGGCAAGAACGAAGAACGAATGATAATTTGATTACCATTGCTTGAAGGAGGTTCTTTGCGGCTTAAAGATCCCTTTTCAATTGGCCTGTCCCCTGTCAACCAGCTTGTTTTATGATCCTGCCACTCGAGGGTAAGGAAGATCGTCCCTTCTTTACCTGAGTTTATGTTTATTGCAGGGTGCAATAAACCTGATACCTGCCTTTAGGTTTATGAGGGGTACAATAAAATCTTTACCTGACCAGAGTCTTCTTTCCTTCTTTGCAGCCAAACAAGATTTCTTTAAAATATTTTTGCATAAATTAGATTAATGAATTAATTATTCATGAATATTAATTAGTTGGTAATGAAAGAGTTAGAAAGAATGATTTTTTCGTATTTAGCGTTTATTTAGCGGTATATTATGATATGTATCGTATAGATTAGTATATATTGTACACACATACCCAGATATTGTGGGAGGAAACGGAGAGAACTCTAAGAAAAGTATCTTATGCATTTATATGGTCTTTTCACTGAATGATAGGGGATTTTATCGATCTTTTAATGATGTTTGGGTGTACGAAACACAGTTGAATCACAAATGACGTATGTATATAAGTACTTTTTGGTAATGGATGTATGTATATGTGTTTTGCCTGATATGGACAGGTGCATGCATATTGTTTTGTAACCATGTAAGTGTTTTACAGTCACCTTTAACGTAATGTAGGGTTGCATAACTTCTTCTTTGGTGACATGCTTGGTGAATGCAAACACCTGAAGTGTTTGTATTGTATTAATATTGGATTGCATTGCAGCCTTATATATTATGACTCTTTATGCATGTACCCTTATCTTCAACGTAATGTAGGGTTCTTTGGGGCATGCTAGCTGAAGGCAAACACCTGAAGTGTTTGTATTGTATTAATATTGATTTATATTGTAGACTTATATATAGTGACTCTTTATGCATGTGCATTATCTTCAACGTAATGTTTGGTTCCTATTGGTATAATGATGGACGAATAGCTTTTACCTTATCGATTGTACTGTAGACATATATTGTGACTTATTATACATGTAACCTTGCCTTGACACGATTGTTAGGACCACTTATGATGATTTTAATGATGCCTTGCATAATGTATCCTTTGTTTGTTTTGTATTGTTATATATTGTGGTGCTTGACGTATGTAACTGATTTAACCATGTCTTAAATGTATAGTTGAGATATATATTGTGACTTTTTACGTATGTAAGTGCTTGTTAGACATATCTCGGTTGTATTTTAACCACATATACCATTTTTAATTTGCAAATAATTTATTTGTGCGTCCTTGTAGAAGGCATTATGACGTCATCAGGGTTTGCAGTACATACTGATTTATTGTATGCTGTCACATAAATAACCTTATATGAACCATATGTATTCTTTTCCTTTATCTTATATAGAATACCATATTTATTTATAAGATACCAATATTTTGTATAAAGGTTTGAACGTCACATAAAGTATTATTAAACCATGTAAAAGTGATAGGTAAATACTTGATATGACACAGTATATGTATTCTTCCTTTATCTTATACAGAATACACATACTTCTTGATATGATACCTATTATTGGGTGTATAAAATAAAACATGGATTTGAAATTTGTGTTATTTGTATATTAGCATTAATTCTTGTTCTACACTGGTAGGCTATGTTATTGATTAGAGATATTATTTACATATATTTAGGTGATCGATATATTTATAAGTATTCAATATAATAAATAATTATATATTTCCTATAATTGTAGTTTTCTATTTACGTTTTTCAATATTGATATTTTTATTGTATATTTTCAATATTGAAGATTTCATTTATATATTTGAATATTTACATATTTACATATTTACAATATACTATTTACATATTTATAATATTTACAATATTTACATTATTTACAATATGCTATTTACATATTTATAATATTTACAATATTTACATATTTACATTATTTACAATAACAATATACTATTTACGTATACACATATATACACGTAGGGAAGTGCCAATTGACGAGTGCTGTGAAAATATTTATGAAATTTGTTTCTGTCTGAGATTATTATGATTATGTCACTATGTTAGGACACATTTAACATAACAGATATTCAAATATTTATCAAACACTTATACCAATAATATCAATTATACGACACACATATTACTTTGATACCCGTACGGTAATGTTCTAAACTCGGTCATACTGTGAGGATCAAGTCGACGTCTTTTATTTTCAACTTTTTGATGTGTTTTAGTTTCAGGCCTGGATACAATGACAAACCCCGGCTTTCGAACAATCCTCCCTGGATTGTTTAACTGTTTACTGTCAACTTTATCGTGAATTAGATTATAAAAATGATCAAAATTAATTTCTTCACGCGTACGATGATTTAAAGTTATACCCCTAATTTTAAATACATAATCTACATTGTCCGTCCCAACCTCTTTTAAACGGTACGCATAATTCTTTGGCCCTATTCCTATAAATGCATTAATTTCCCACCCATCTGGAACTTCGTTAGTTAGTTCACCCAGGTAGGAACCCAAGGAAAACGGAGGTTTTTCATTACGTGGCTGTACAAACATAATACTATCGGTGTCGCAGTACAGCACACGGTCAGGCCCTACTGTTGTTAATAATTCATAAAGTTTTAGACGCGCGCACGAGGTGATGAACGCGGCAAGAACAACATTTGAGAACTTCCATGGTTTGTTTTTGTTCTCAATGTTTTTATACGTTACAATGAGATGCCGCTCTCCAATAGGTAATACAGTTTGCACCTCGTATTGTGGTGCCCATAGATAAGTCAAAAATTTTTCCGGAGTATCGACAATTACAGATTGCGATAAATCCGTTCGCTGTCCCCATTTTCCATATAGTGAATTGAGGAATATTTTAGAAATATACCTCAATCCCGGGTTTTTCCTTATATTATTATAATTTAATTTAATGCCTTCATGGGTATAATAGTCTGCAATATATTTTTGCTGGTCTTCTTCGGTTTTGCAAGAAGCAGGAAATCCCGAAGACTTCTGTTTCATTTGAAGAAAGGAATTCACATAGTCTTCAAACAAACCATTTGAATTATCCTCCTCGCCGCCAACCAGGTTAAATTCCCAGATTTCAATTACTTGCAGAATTTTGTATCCCAGCTGTAAAGCTACATGGAGTTCAGGGGTACAGTACGTACCCGTTAAGGTTCGCTCGTAATCGCTATGCACGCAATTGTCAATACTTTTTTCTATACACGTACGGCACAACCCAAACAAAAGACGCCCATTACATGCATATGGTAACACCGGAAAATACAAATCATTAGGGGGTAAAACAGTGCATTTTACTAACCCATGAATACTTTCCACGTCTGGAAAGTCTGGCCCCTTGTATATTTTTGGCTTACCTACAGGCAATGGTTTACGTGCCATCACCCAAGGGTATAACGATGTTACATCATAATATGCCACGGTTTCCTCGCTGGTACACTCGTACAAAGCATTAAAGCATTCTGTACGACCACCATGGAAACTATCTTTTGGTATTAGATGATCAACAAGATCCTTACAGTGAGTTTGAATAAACTCCTGCATGGACTTATCAGTCTTCATCCAATGATCCCATTCGCATTCCCACATTTGAACAACATTAAGATTTAATTTTTCAGGAATGATATTTTCGTGGTGGTTCTTTCATATCGGTCTTGTAAGGATATACCTTGTTTAGAGGTGGAATCCAAAGACACGTGTCGAAGTGTAGGATAGCAGGTCAAGCACCCGTGGAAAAAACACCCATGAAATTCGAAAACTGTATTCGTTCGAGGTTCAAACCCATCGACCTTATACCTCCCAAATCGTTTTTCCAAGCCATTCCCGGAATGTTGGATTTTATTACCTCTGGTACGTTCTAAATACCGTAACCAGTACATTCCCTTAAGGCTTTGTTGGTCACGATGGTCGAACCCATAGGTTGGAATAATTGGAATAATTTCTTTAGGCAAATATAAGATACGATAGGTCAGTATGGCCAAAGTAGCAATAGTAGGCGCGACGATAAAACATTGAATGCCATTTGTTTTTTCCTCAATTAAGTTTGAAAATTTAATTACAGATTCTGCTAAAATTTTGACATCATTTCGACAATACTCCACCATCTCCTTTTGGAGATCATACTCCTCGCCGCTAACAGCACGTTCTTGGTGCCAGGCGATTAGTTGTTGTCTTTCTTCCGTGTTTCGCGAGTCAGGATCAAAATATTCAAGAGCGGGAACCGGACCTACATAATTTTGATTTTCTAAAGTGTTAAATAAATATGGGAAATCTCCCTTTTTCAAATTTCCAGATAGACCTAAAGTTGTAGGGAGTTTTGATAATTTTACTCCCATATACAAATACGTGTCACGGAAGTAAATCTTTTGTCCTAAACGCATTTCAACAATTTTTTGCCCTGACATTATTACTTCAGGTGTATGATGATGGCTCGTTATCAAAGTTTTAGCACAGAACTGCATATCATAATTACTCGCATTATGGGAAAGTACAATGATTTTTTTAACATTGGTCGAGTTATTAATACATGATTAACAAATCCATCAATGTCTTGGAAATCAAACGAACGGATACCATTTTTATCTCCGCATACAAAGCAAGGATCATCCAGCTTTGCGTCCTTACACTTGTAACAGGCATGAATACAATTTACGAAATTCATGTAATGTTCTTGTTCTCCCTGTTCATTTTTAGGAAGTAACATCGTTTCTACATCAAAGATGATATATAAAAAGGCCTCTACATGTTGCAAAGTAGCAGCCTGAACAAAACAAATGTGATCATCGTTCACAAACGTATAACACGTTTTACAATAACGTTCACCGCATTCGTGTTCAGACTTACGACCTCGCATGTCAACCATATCACCACATTGGACACAAATTCTTTTTGTTTCGCATAAAGTCTTTCCGCGAGCAATCACCGTTTTATGATTGGCAAAACATTCTTCTGAAGAAAACAGTCTGCGACAATCACTACATTCGCGTTTAATATCATTATTAGCATTAGAAACATCGTGATACTTCTCGCACATCCTACATTTGAAGTTACACTTATGATCTTCTGTATGATAATATCCTTCCAAACAATACTGACAATACCCATTTTTGTTCAATAGAGTTCTAATGTTTGTAATTAATTCATAGTGTCCTTCAGTATACAAAATGAAAATTTTCTTTGATGCATGTATTCCAGGATAAATTACAGTGTAGTCTCGAGTCGATCGGTTCTTTTCGTAAATAACAATTTGGTAATGAGGCATTAGCTTACTTTGGAACTTTTTCGCATCATCAATAGTACATCCATCACGGATTTCAATGTCAACTTTAGCATTGACACACAAATCCTTTGCCTGATTTAACAATCGTTTAGGATGATTTTTTAACTTGTAAACTTGGATATGACGATGATCAGCCCTAGCCATCCCAAGGACAATGCTCTTGGGAAGACAATACACATCCTTTTCCATTGGGATAGTACACTGTTCCAGGTGTGTTACAAGACTGCTATATTTTGCTGAACCCATAGATCGACCCCTACCTTTACGTGAATCAACAATATGAATTTTGAAAGTTACTTTATCCCCAAATAAATAATTTTCATTACTATTTAAAACATTTTCAATACTCTGAAACAAAACCTCGTGACTTAATTCTGACTTTTGACGCCATGATATGTATATTGGCTTTTTGATTGTGGAAGCAGAACTTTCTATTGTCATGCCAACGTACATGTGTTCGTCGACCTCGTTTAACGTGTGCTCCTTTACAAATTCAAATAATGAATGAATGTATTTTTCAGGGTCATAAATCCCATTAGTGCGCATACGTTCAATGGTAACTTCCTTTCCTGTTAGTCCAAAATAAGTATAATGTTTGGTTGTACTATTAACAATACGAAAATATTCATCCGTTCCAGCACCATACATTACAGGTTCTGGTGCAGAATTATTGCTACGCTCAGGAAGAATACCGAGAAACTCATTGGACTCATCTGCAATTAAACCAAATGTTTTCCCTGAAGACACAAGTTCCATAAACTTTTCACGAGCTAAATTCCTCGTATTATCTTGGCGAAAGAAGCCTACATGATATAAATCAATAATATCTTTTGCAGACTTACATTTCTCCAAAACAACATGAGGATTACAACCAAAATGCATGAACAATGCTTGCAATAGCTTGGAATAAGCTTCATTGCTTACCCTTGCACCCGTAGCATGGCATTGCGTCAACACTTCCCATGTAAATAAAACATCGTTTGGATTATCGTATCCACGCGCTTCTTGTGCTGCCAGCATGGTACAAATCACATTACGGCCATCCATTGTATTACTGTTTAAGTAAGATACCCACGTTTTAGTTTTCAATTACTATTTGTTAGAACACTATAATTACTTCTTATTAAAGATACACTTAAAAGTTTTGAAATGACAATGCCACCAACTCCTCTTGAAAATGATAATGTCCCACAACTTTTACAGTATAACGACGATTCAGCTGAAAGTTTATCGGCAATTGCACTAATACTTTCCGATAACTATACTGATAAAATTCCCGTAACTTTTGCAGTTTACCGTAGATATTCTTCTAAGATTATTCGTAAATCCTTAACTACTTTCCAGTAATTGTAATTTATAATCTAGTGTATAAATATTCTTCAAGTTAATTGATTCAAGTTACGTAAAACCAGGGAACGTCTTCAGCATACAACTTCTTCTTTTATACTAATTTGTGATGCCTCTGTTATATACATGCAGACTATTTGATATATTCCACTACGTTTTTTTCTCGAAAATGACAAACTCTTGTACCTTTTCAGTATAGAGATGATGCAGTTAAAAGTTTATTGACAAATCTTCCGATAACTGTAAATGTCAATGTCCAGTAATTTTTTATCTAGCTGTTGTGTGTTTACAATTGCAACTCGTAGTGTTCAATCAGAAACGTCTTCACTGCAGCAGTACTTCTTCTAAAGTGAAGCAGCGCCGATTTCGCACTTCTTATATAGATGCAAAACGTAATCTCGTCCCCAGACGCATTCAGTTTGTAATCTCGCACCCAGGTGCATTTAGTTTGTAATCTCGTACCCAGGGTCATTTATTTTATAGTTTCGTACACAGATATTTTAAAATGTACGTGATTTTTTCTAAATTAGTATTAGTAATATTACGGACAGTGTTAATTATATTACATTATAACAAACACAAAATCATTTCATGATCATTACATAACTTATAAATATCTTGCAACACTTTCACAATTTTAATCGGCACGCTTCATATTGAAACTCTAAACAATCTTTGAATGTGATCTTATAAATGGTATTTTGACGGAACGCTTCATATCTTTTCCGCAACATTTCTAATAGAAACCCGTTAACTTTTGTTTGTTCAATCTCTGTTGGAATCTCATCAGAACAGCTACGCTGTGATCCTACAAATAATTTCGAAAATATTAACATGTATGATCCTACTAAAGAGTTGTTTGTTAAAAATAGTTCTGATCTGTTATCTTATTTCATTATATGAAACTTAATATTACGAATGTAAGTTTATAAAACTAAAAAATACAAAAAAAGTAAAATATAAAAATACAAGAAACAATAACGTAAAACTCAAAATGAAAATGCAGAAAGAAAATATAAACACAATGTTGCAAACTAAAATACAAAAGTAAAATGTAAAAGCACAACTTAAAAAGTGCAAAACTAAAAATGAAAATACAAAAGAAAAATTAAAACAGTGTTGCAACTGAAATACAGAAAGTAAATATGTAAAAGTACAAGTTAAGAATTAATAATGTAAAACGAAAAATGAAATTGCAGAAAGTAAAAAATTTAAAAAACATTGTTGCAAACTAAAATACAGAAAGTATATATGTAAAAGTACAAGTTAACAAACAAATTGTAAAACTGAAAATGTAATTGCAGAAAGCAAAAATTTAAAATACATTGTTGCAAACTAAAATACAAAAAGAAAAATGTAAAAGTACAAATTAAACAAAAACGATGTGAAACTGAAAATGAAAATGGTGAAAAAATTAAAACAGTGTTGCAACTGAAATACAAAAGTAAAATGTAAGAGCATAAGTTAAGAAACAAATTCTAACACTGAAAATGCAAAACGGTGAAAGAAAAAATTAAAACATACTTGCAAACTAAAATACAAAAGTAAAATGTAAAAATACAAGTTAAGAAACAATAATGTAATACTGAAAATGAAAATGCAGGAAGTAAAAATTTAAAAAACATTGTTGCAAACTAAAATACAAAAATGAGAAAGTACAAGTTAAGAAACAAATTGTAAAACTGAAAATAAAAATGCAAAAAGTAAAAAGTTTAAAAACAGTGTTCCAACTGAAATACAAAAATGTAAAAGTACAAATTAAACAAAAACGATGTGAAAAAATACAGCACGTAGTAGGTTAGACTGCATAGCTTTCCCAATTACGTTGCCATTGCCTGCAAAATTTTGGGAAAGCTCACTACGTTTCCAAATGCAGTCTAACCTACTACGTGCTATATTTCATGCATAATATGTGTTTGCATTTTATTATTTTTAGTTTTTTCATTTTCCCTTGCAACACTGTGTTTAGAATTTTACTTTTGCACTTTTATTTTTTTTTAGTTTGCATGTTTTGTTTAACTGGTAGTTTGATTTTGCATTTTCATTTTTAGTTTTGTATTTTTGTTTCTTAACTTGTACTTTTAAATTCTACTTATTGTATTTGAAAACCCAACATTTTGTTTTAAAAAATTTACTTGTGTGTGTTAATTTTTAGACTGCATGATTGCTTTTAACTTGTACTTTTACAATTTCTTTTTGTGTTTTAGTTTGCAACATTGTGTTTTCAAAATTTTATGCATTTTTTAAAATTTTTAGTTTACGTTTGTTTGTTAACTGGTATTTTAAAATTTACTTTTGTATTTCACTTGCAACACTGTTTTTAAACTTTTTACTTTCTGCATTTTCATTTTCAGTTTTACAATTTGTTTCTTAACTTGTACTTTTCATTTTTGTATTTTAGTTTGCAACAATTTTTTTCACATCGTTTTTGTTTAATTTGTACTTTTACATTTTTGTATTTCAGTTGGAACACTGTTTTTAAACTTTTTACTTTTTGCATTTTTATTTTCAGTTTTACAATTTGTTTCTTAACTTGTACTTTCTCATTTTTGTATTTTAGTTTGCAACAATGTTTTTTAAATTTTTACTTCCTGCATTTTCATTTTCAGTATTACATTATTGTTTCTTAACTTGTATTTTTACATTTTACTTTTGTATTTTAGTTTGCAAGTATGTTTTAATTTTTTCTTTCACCGTTTTGCATTTTCAGTGTTAGAATTTGTTTCTTAACTTATGCTCTTACATTTTACTTTTGTATTTCAGTTGCAACACTGTTTTAATTTTTTCACCATTTTCATTTTCAGTTTCACATCGTTTTTGTTTAATTTGTACTTTTACATTTTTCTTTTTGTATTTTAGTTTGCAACAATGTATTTTAAATTTTTGCTTTCTGCAATTACATTTTCAGTTTTACAATTTGTTTGTTAACTTGTACTTTTACATATATACTTTCTGTATTTTAGTTTGCAACAATGTTTTTTAAATTTTTTACTTTCTGCAATTTCATTTTTCGTTTTACATTATTAATTCTTAACTTGTACTTTTACATATTTACTTTCTGTATTTCAGTTGCAACACTGTTTTAATTTTTCTTTTGTATTTTCATTTTTAGTTTTGCACTTTTTAAGTTGTGCTTTTACATTTTACTTTTGTATTTTAGTTTGCAACATTGTGTTTATATTTTCTTTCTGCATTTTCATTTTGAGTTTTACGTTATTGTTTCTTGTATTTTTATATTTTACTTTTTTTGTATTTTTTAGTTTTATAAACTTACATTCGTAATATTAAGTTTCATATAATGAAATAAGATAACAGATCAGAACTATTTTTAACAAACAACTCTTTAGTAGGATCATACATGTTAATATTTTCGAAATTATTTGTAGGATCACAGCGTAGCTGTTCTGATGAGATTCCAACAGAGATTGAACAAACAAAAGTTAACGGGTTTCTATTAGAAATGTTGCGGAAAAGATATGAAGCGTTCCGTCAAAATACCATTTATAAGATCACATTCAAAGATTGTTTAGAGTTTCAATATGAAGCGTGCCGATTAAAATTGTGAAAGTGTTGCAAGATATTTATAAGTTATGTAATGATCATGAAATGATTTTGTGTTTGTTATAATGTAATATAATTAACACTGTCCGTAATATTACTAATACTAATTTAGAAAAAATCACGTACATTTTAAAATATCTGTGTACGAAACTATAAAATAAATGACCCTGGGTACGAGATTACAAACTAAATGCACCTGGGTGCGAGATTACAAACTGAATGCGTCTGGGGACGAGATTACGTTTTGCATCTATATAAGAAGTGCGAAATCGGCGCTGCTTCACTTTAGAAGAAGTACTGCTGCAGTGAAGACGTTTCTGATTGAACACTACGAGTTGCAATTGTAAACACACAACAGCTAGATAAAAAATTACTGGACATTGACATTTACAGTTATCGGAAGATTTGTCAATAAACTTTTAACTGCATCATCTCTATACTGAAAAGGTACAAGAGTTTGTCATTTTCGAGAAAAAAACGTAGTGGAATATATCAAATAGTCTGCATGTATATAACAGAGGCATCACAAATTAGTATAAAAGAAGAAGTTGTATGCTGAAGACGTTCCCTGGTTTTACGTAACTTGAATCAATTAACTTGAAGAATATTTATACACTAGATTATAAATTACAATTACTGGAAAGTAGTTAAGGATTTACGAATAATCTTAGAAGAATATCTACGGTAAACTGCAAAAGTTACGGGAATTTTATCAGTATAGTTATCGGAAAGTATTAGTGCAATTGCCGATAAACTTTCAGCTGAATCGTCGTTATACTGTAAAAGTTGTGGGACATTATCATTTTCAAGAGGAGTTGGTGGCATTGTCATTTCAAAACTTTTAAGTGTATCTTTAATAAGAAGTAATTATAGTGTTCTAACAAATAGTAATTGAAAACTAAAACGTGGGTATCTTACTTAAACAGTAATACAATGGATGGCCGTAATGTGATTTGTACCATGCTGGCAGCACAAGAAGCGCGTGGATACGATAATCCAAACGATGTTTTATTTACATGGGAAGTGTTGACGCAATGCCATGCTACGGGTGCAAGGGTAAGCAATGAAGCTTATTCCAAGCTATTGCAAGCATTGTTCATGCATTTTGGTTGTAATCCTCATGTTGTTTTGGAGAAATGTAAGTCTGCAAAAGATATTATTGATTTATATCATGTAGGCTTCTTTCGCCAAGATAATACGAGGAATTTAGCTCGTGAAAAGTTTATGGAACTTGTGTCTTCAGGGAAAACATTTGGTTTAATTGCAGATGAGTCCAATGAGTTTCTCGGTATTCTTCCTGAGCGTAGCAATAATTCTGCACCAGAACCTGTAATGTATGGTGCTGGAACGGATGAATATTTTCGTATTGTTAATAGTACAACCAAACATTATACTTATTTTGGACTAACAGGAAAGAAAGTTACCATTGAACGTATGCGCACTAATGGGATTTATGACCCTGAAAAATACATTCATTCATTATTTGAATTTGTAAAGGAGCACACGTTAAACGAGGTCGACGAACACATGTACGTTGGCATGACAATAGAAAGTTCTGCTTCCACGATCAAAAAGCCAATATACATATCATGGCGTCAAAAGTCAGAATTAAGTCACGAGGTTTTGTTTCAGAGTATTGAAAATGTTTTAAATAGTAATGAAAATTATTTATTTGGGGATAAAGTAACTTTCAAAATTCATATTGTTGATTCACGTAAAGGTAGGGGTCGATCTATGGGTTCAGCAAAATATAGCAGTCTTGTAACACACCTGGAACAGTGTACTATCCCAATGGAAAAGGATGTGTATTGTCTTCCCAAGAGCATTGTCCTTGGGATGGCTAGGGCTGATCATCGTCATATCCAAGTTTACAAGTTAAAAAATCATCCTAAACGATTGTTAAATCAGGCAAAGGATTTGTGTGTCAATGCTAAAGTTGACATTGAAATCCGTGATGGATGTACTATTGATGATGCGAAAAAGTTCCAAAGTAAGCTAATGCCTCATTACCAAATTGTTATTTACGAAAAGAACCGATCGACTCGAGACTACACTGTAATTTATCCTGGAATACATGCATCAAAGAAAATTTTCATTTTGTATACTGAAGGACACTATGAATTAATTACAAACATTAGAACTCTATTGAACAAAAATGGGTATTGTCAGTATTGTTTGGAAGGATATTATCATACAGAAGATCATAAGTGTAACTTCAAATGTAGGATGTGCGAGAAGTATCACGATGTTTCTAATGCTAATAATGATATTAAACGCGAATGTAGTGATTGTCGCAGACTGTTTTCTTCAGAAGAATGTTTTGCCAATCATAAAACGGTGATTGCTCGCGGAAAGACTTTATGCGAAACAAAAAGAATTTGTGTCCAATGTGGTGATATGGTTGACATGCGAGGTCGTAAGTCTGAACACGAATGCGGTGAACGTTATTGTAAAACGTGTTATACGTTTGTGAACGATGATCACATTTGTTTTGTTCAGGCTGCTACTTTGCAACATGTAGAGGCCTTTTTATATATCATCTTTGATGTAGAAACGATGTTACTTCCTAAAAATGAACAGGGAGAACAAGAACATTACATGAATTTCGTAAATTGTATTCATGCCTGTTACAAGTGTAAGGACGCAAAGCTGGATGATCCTTGCTTTGTATGCGGAGATAAAAATGGTATCCGTTCGTTTGATTTCCAAGACATTGATGGATTTGTTAATCATGTATTAATAACTCGACCAATGTTTAAAAAATCATTATACTTTCCCATAATGGGAGTAATTATGATATGCAGTTCTGTGCTAAAACTTTGATAACGAGCCATCATCATACACCTGAAGTAATAATGTCAGGGCAAAAAATTGTTGAAATGCGTTTAGGACAAAAGATTTACTTCCGTGACACGTATTTGTATATGGGAGTAAAATTATCAAAACTCCCTACAACTTTAGGTCTATCTGGAAATTTGAAAAAGGGAGATTTCCCATATTTATTTAACACTTTAGAAAATCAAAATTATGTAGGTCCGGTTCCCGCTCTTGAATATTTTGATCCTGACTCGCGAAACACGGAAGAAAGACAACAACTAATCGCCTGGCACCAAGAACGTGCTGTTAGCGGCGAGGAGTATGATCTCCAAAAGGAGATGGTGGAGTATTGTCGAAATGATGTCAAAATTTTAGCAGAAGCTGTAATTAAATTTTCAAACTTAATTGAGGAAAAAACAAATGGCATTCAATGTTTTATCGTCGCGCCTACTATTGCTAGTTTGGCCATACTGACCTATCGTATCTTATATTTGCCTAAAGAAATTATTCCAATTATTCCACCCTATGGGTTCGACCATCGTGACCAACAAAGCCTTAAGGGAATGTACTGGTTACGGTATTTAGAACGTACCAGAGGTAATAAAATCCAACATTCCGGGAATGGCTTGGAAAAACGATTTGGGAGGTATAAGGTCGATGGGTTTGAACCTCGAACGAATACAGTTTTCGAATTTCATGGGTGTTTTTTCCACGGGTGCTTGACCTGCTATCCTACACTTTGACACGTGTCTTTGGATTCCACCTCTAAACAAGGTATATCCTTACAAGACCGATATGAAAGAACCACCACGAAAATAGCATTCCTGAAAAAAATTAAATCTTAATGTTGTTCAAATGTGGGAATGCGAATGGGATCATTGGGTGAAGACTGATAAGTCCATGCAGGAGTTTATTCAAACTCACTGTAAGGATCTTTTTGATCATCTAATACCAAAAGATAGTTTCCATGGTGGTCGTACAGAATGCTTTAATGCTTTGTACGAGTGTACCAGCGAGGAAACCGTGGCATATTATGATGTAACATCGTTATACCCTTGGGTGATGGCACGTAAACCATTGCCTGTAGGTAAGCCAAAAATATACAAGGGGCCAGACTTTCCAGACGTGGAAAGTATTCATGGGTTAGTAAAATGCACTGTTTTACCCCCTAATGATTTGTATTTTCCGGTGTTACCATATGCATGTAATGGGCGTCTTTTGTTTGGGTTGTGCCGTACGTGTATAGAAAAAAGTATTGACAATTGCGTGCATAGCGATTACGAGCGAACCTTAACGGGTACGTACTGTACCCCTGAACTCCATGTAGCTTTACAGCTGGGATACAAAATTCTGCAAGTAATTGAAATCTGGGAATTTAACCTGGTTGGCGGCGAGGAGGATAATTCAAATGGTTTGTTTGAAGACTATGTGAATTCCTTTCTTCAAATGAAACAGGAGTCTTCGGGATTTCCTGCTTCTTGCAAAACCGAAGAAGACCAGCAAAAATATATTGCAGACTATTATACCCATGAAGGCATTAAATTAAATTATAATAATATAAGGAAAAACCCGGGATTGAGGTATATTTCTAAAATATTCCTCAATTCACTATATGGAAAATGGGGACAGCGAACGGATTTATCGCAATCTGTAATTGTCGATACTCCGGAAAAATTTTTGACTTATCTATGGGCACCACAATACGAGGTGCAAACTGTATTACCTATTGGAGAGCGGCATCTCATTGTAACGTATAAAAACATTGAGAACAAAAACAAACCATGGAAGTTCTCAAATGTTGTTCTTGCCGCGTTCATCACCTCGTGCGCGCGTCTAAAACTTTATGAATTATTAACAACAGTAGGGCCTGACCGTGTGCTGTACTGCGACACCGATAGTATTATGTTTGTACAGCCACGTAATGAAAAACCTCCGTTTTCCTTGGGTTCCTACCTGGGTGAACTAACTAACGAAGTTCCAGATGGGTGGGAAATTAATGCATTTATAGGAATAGGGCCAAAGAATTATGCGTACCGTTTAAAAGAGGTTGGGACGGACAATGTAGATTATGTATTTAAAATTAGGGGTATAATTTTAAATCATCGTACGCGTGAAGAAATTAATTTTGATCATTTTTATAATCTAATTCACGATAAAGTTGACAGTAAACAGTTAAACAATCCAGGGAGGATTGTTCGAAAGCCGGGGTTTGTCATTGTATCCAGGCCTGAAACTAAAACACATCAAAAAGTTGAAAATAAAAGACGTCGACTTGATCCTCACAGTATGACCGAGTTTAGAACATTACCGTACGGGTATCAAAGTAATATGTGTGTCGTATAATTGATATTATTGGTATAAGTGTTTGATAAATATTTGTATATCTGTTATGTTAAATGTGTCCTAACATAGTGACATAATCATAATAATCTCAGACAGAAACAAATTTCATAAATATTTTCACAGCACTCGTCAATTGGCACTTCCCTACGTGTATATATGTGTATACGTAAATAGTATATTGTTATTGTAAATAATGTAAATATGTAAATATTGTAAATATTATAAATATGTAAATAGCATATTGTAAATAATGTAAATATTGTAAATATTATAAATATGTAAATAGTATATTGTAAATATGTAAATATGTAAATATTCAAATATATAAATGAAATCTTCAATATTGAAAATATACAATAAAAATATCAATATTGAAAAACGTAAATAGAAAACTACAATTATAGGAAATATATAATTATTTATTATATTGAATACTTATAAATATATCGATCACCTAAATATATGTAAATAATATCTCTAATCAATAACATAGCCTACCAGTGTAGAACAAGAATTAATGCTAATATACAAATAACACAAATTTCAAATCCATGTTTTATTTTATACACCCAATAATAGGTATCATATCAAGAAGTATGTGTATTCTGTATAAGATAAAGGAAGAATACATATACTGTGTCATATCAAGTATTTACCTATCACTTTTACATGGTTTAATAATACTTTATGTGACGTTCAAACCTTTATACAAAATATTGGTATCTTATAAATAAATATGGTATTCTATATAAGATAAAGGAAAAGAATACATATGGTTCATATAAGGTTATTTATGTGACAGCATACAATAAATCAGTATGTACTGCAAACCCTGATGACGTCATAATGCCTTCTACAAGGACGCACAAATAAATTATTTGCAAATTAAAAATGGTATATGTGGTTAAAATACAACCGAGATATGTCTAACAAGCACTTACATACGTAAAAAGTCACAATATATATCTCAACTATACATTTAAGACATGGTTAAATCAGTTACATACGTCAAGCACCACAATATATAACAATACAAAACAAACAAAGGATACATTATGCAAGGCATCATTAAAATCATCATAAGTGGTCCTAACAATCGTGTCAAGGCAAGGTTACTTGTATAATAAGTCACAATATATGTCTACAGTACAATCGATAAGGTAAAAGCTATTCGTCCATCATTATACCAATAGGAACCAAACATTACGTTGAAGATAATGCACATGCATAAAGAGTCACTATATATAAGTCTACAATATAAATCAATATTAATACAATACAAACACTTCAGGTGTTTGCCTTCAGCTAGCATGCCCCAAAGAACCCTACATTACGTTGAAGATAAGGGTACATGCATAAAGAGTCATAATATATAAGGCTGCAATGCAATCCAATATTAATACAATACAAACACTTCAGGTGTTTGCATTCACCAAGCATGTCACCAAAGAAGAAGTTATGCAACCCTACATTACGTTAAAGGTGACTGTAAAACACTTACATGGTTACAAAACAATATGCATGCACCTGTCCATATCAGGCAAAACACATATACATACATCCATTACCAAAAAGTACTTATATACATACGTCATTTGTGATTCAACTGTGTTTCGTACACCCAAACATCATTAAAAGATCGATAAAATCCCCTATCATTCAGTGAAAAGACCATATAAATGCATAAGATACTTTTCTTAGAGTTCTCTCCGTTTCCTCCCACAATATCTGGGTATGTGTGTACAATATATACTAATCTATACGATACATATCATAATATACCGCTAAATAAACGCTAAATACGAAAAAATCATTCTTTCTAACCCTTTCATTACCAACTAATTAATATTCATGAATAATTAATTCATTAATCTAATTTATGCAAAAATATTTTAAAGAAATCTTGTTTGGCTGCAAAGAAGGAAAGAAGACTCTGGTCAGGTAAAGATTTTATTGTACCCCTCATAAACCTAAAGGCAGGTATCAGGTTTATTGCACCCTGCAATAAACATAAACTCAGGTAAAGAAGGGACGATCTTCCTTACCCTCGAGTGGCAGGATCATAAAACAAGCTGGTTGACAGGGGACAGGCCAATTGAAAAGGGATCTTTAAGCCGCAAAGAACCTCCTTCAAGCAATGGTAATCAAATTATCATTCGTTCTTCGTTCTTGCCTAGTCCCTCCTCTTTCCTTTTATTATTGGTTTCTACAAGTTTTGGGTTGGAATAAAAAGTTGTAAATCCATTCTCCAAGTCTGGTTTTTCATTTGCTAGAGTCTTTCTATACAAGTTAACAAGCTCCACCTCCTGCCTCAAAGCTCAAACAAGTTAGAACAGAAAGAACTACCTCTTACCAGGCTATATTCTCCTATCTCCTAAGAACCAAAAACAGCTTATAATTCATGCAAATTTAAACATAAATTAATACAAATTAACATACTTGATTAGATTTTCATCCTCTATTCAATCAATATGGTCTCTAGACATAATATAAATATTTTATCTACCTATCAATAAAAATATCAATAACCAATACTACAACACAACAAGGACACTTTGTTCTTTCAACTACCAGTTAAGAGGCCTCCCTACAATGATTTAAATATTTTACCTTTCCATCCTATTATCAAAAATTTAGTCTATCAAAACATTCAACCCTTGCGTACGTGCATCCAGTCACGTAGGCATTCCAACGACATTCCTGTCCTGAATAAAAAAATTAACATACAGCTGCGCTCCCTAAACAATTCCTTCTGTGTACATGCATCCAGTCACGTAGTCATTCCAACTACTTCTCTGTCACAAAGGATAAAGGAAGCCGGCATGTCATTGACCCTAATTTATTACATATACACATCTGCGGCATCCATTGTTCCCACCTGCGTACGTGAACCCTCAAGGATAAACGACATTCCTCTTAACAAAAGGCCTATTGCCAACACTCACCCTAATTTGCATAACAAAGGACGCACATTACGAAAATTATCTACTCCGTGAACAAAGGAATTCCTAGCATTCTTTCATGCACCTGGGTCTCCTTCCTCCCTCCCTTTCCAGGTAGTTTCTTCAAGTTCATTCACCTGTTCTCCTTCATCGCTTGAGGGAAGGACAAAAAAGGGAAGGAACAAGTTTCTTTAGAGGCGTAGGAAGTTAACTTTGTATTCTCAACCATTTGTGTGTTTCCATCAAAGGTTACCAACTTAGATCTCAAAGTATATTATCAAAAATATTTTACAATAATTTTTTGTTGTATGGCAACACTGAAAATCACTATAAATATGGCAAAAATATGATAAAAATCACCAAAAACAGTATAATATTATCATAAAATCACCATAAATTGTATAAAATCACCATAATTTGTACCATAAAATAGGATAAAATTAGTAAAATTTTAATAAAATAGTGCAAAAACAGATAATTTTATTTTAGGGGTTGGCAACACATTTAGGACATATATGCAGTCTCAACTACTTACGAAACGTTTCATAAAACGTCTTGTCTCATGTCTCGAAAAATACAAACACAGTTTCTGAATTTGCTTAAAAATTTATTAACTCGGAATAAATTATTTGCCTTCGAAATGTATACCATCTTTTATTATTTCAAATGATCCAAATGATTCAACGTTTCAAACCCTACAAAGAACAGGGAATACCTAAAGCACTTTTTAAAAATGATTCTTACAAACAGCTTTCACTTCCATTTTTCAATCGATTCAAGTTTAATTATTTTGTGATAGTGCTCGAGATTCAAATACAATGTATAGCGTTCATTGAGATCAGTGTTTCAAAAGATTTTATTCCGGGGGCTGGTGGAGATATCTACGTATAAAAATCCTTTAATAGAAGTACAAGTACGCGTAGAAGTGGCAATTTTATCAGTAACTAACTATTGTTTCATGGTCTTTCTCGTTCCGAACCAAGACAGAAACGTGTCAGCCTTTCTCGATACTGAGTTTTGAAAAGATTCTGATTTGACAATAAAATTTATCTTTTTTATCCTTTTATGATGTTATTCGAAGATAAACCATTTTTTAAATGGGAAAGTTACATAGGCCTTCTTATTTGTTGAAGTGGCGCCAGGGGTTCTGAAAAAAGGATATCAGAATAAATGGGGGAATCTTGCCTTTCGTCTGTACTGACGGTATTGACAAATGTTCCTATCGAAGTAATTACGGGTTCAGTCGAAACTAAGCAGTCGTTGCTGGAAGATTGCAGTCGTGTTGTGTGTTGTGCTCTGTTAACTAAACTTGGTTAAAAGTTATAATTTTAACCACTTGGTTTGACAGCTCTTTTGTGAGCCTCAGCCTTTCTGGCGTTGCCACGAGACGAGACAGAACCATTCGATACTAGACGAGACGGACACATCTTTTCTAGACGAGACGACACAGCCAGAAGTCTCGTCTTGTCTCGTTTCGTCTCGTGGCAACACTAGACTCTCTACATATATCAGTGCAAGGTATGACAACGTTCCTCACGGAGCACATGTTAGCTCTGAGCCTCTTTCTTTCACCGATGTTTGTTTACGTAGTAGATGAATATATAGAGAGTAACAAAAGGATGAGATATGCAGATTCTTCTGAAACCACATTAAAATTGTAGCAGTATTTGGAGCTTGTTATAAATGGATTTACCGGGGAACTAAAATAATTCTGGGAACTGATCATACAGCATTGATATAAATAAACATGGAAACAAGTAAATACAAAGAACTGAAATCGTGAATTGTTTTCAAAATACAGAAATCTCGAAGGAATATCTGTTTAGGCGGCTTTAATTGTAAAGGAATTTTGAATAAATTTGCATCCCCTGAATTCTTATACATAAAAAATAGAAATCTTTCTTTTAGCGTACGAATGAGATGCTTTAGGAAAATAGGTTAAGATAATTAAAATGATACTGTCCTTTCAAAATTTAAGGGGAATACCATGATCGAAAAAGCATGAGTCAAACTATAAAGGTCAGTGGTAGCTTTTGTCATTTCTTACGACCACTATACGCACCTTATTGCGAAAAATTTATTGGTATTATAAAACCGATATCATTCAATAAATGTCAAATTTAACAGATCTTGAGAGATGAAATGACAAAAATTGGCATTACCTCTGTCGCATAAGATATTCTAGCTTTGGGACCCATGCTATTATATGACTTTCACGATAAGTGACAAGGAGAATATAAATCCCAAGTTCAAAACGTAAGGAAAGAATCCGGCTGTTCGTGCTTCAAATTATGAAAAATGTACCAAAATGGTTGAAATTATGATTTTGTATTTCTTTACGAGAAAGAAGAATAAAAGTAAAAAAATGGAACAATTCTAATCATGTATGTATAAGTCCACTATCTTCTTCAAGTTAGTAAACTAACTTCAAGTGTTTCAACCATTTTTGACACATAACTCGAAAACTTTTAGAGATATTAGAGGCAAGAATACGTGGTTGATAATGAGCTTTTTAATTATGTCACAATACTTTTGGACTTTACCTTATGAGAAATGGCATATTCCAAAATTAATTCAGTACCACCCTAACCTGAATTTTACCAAATGATTAGCGAAAGTGATACGGTGTGCATCGTCCAGGGATTAATTCCCGGTGTGGCACTCAAACATTTCTGTGTTGACCAAATATCGAGAGAAAAGTTGGGAAACTAAAAGATAGCGGACTTCAATCTAGACAGCCGGCGACGTTGGGTGTGGTTGTGCTTACTACTAACATAAGCCCGCTGCAGGCTCAGATCACAAGGGACTGTTGCGCCAGGATTATATATATATTGGTGTTATTATTTTACCTTACATTCTCTCAGTAGCGTAAGTAAGGACGAATAGGCCTCCCCGCAAAAATGTTAAACGGACCCCCTCTTTCCACATTCATGAGTCATGTAAAATTTACAGAGAACAGTTTTGACTTTCTATGTTCTATCTAGTGAGTCACAACTTGCTCTTATGCAAAAATATGCGCATTATTATTATTATTATTATTATTATTATTATTATTATTATTATTATTATTATTATTATTATTATTATATTGTGCTATAGTTTTCGTCTATTCTGCTATACCAAATGAAGCTCCCAGCCACTTAGTCACCTTGATATATCGTCGTCCTTCCCCATTCAAGGCACAAGCATCACACTTACTAATCGAGTGAGATTCTTGTCGTGTTTGGCGCGCGGTTGTGTTATGCCTTGTAGCTCTTATCTCAGCCCGATGATTTCATTCAAAAAGTAGCGAGTGGTCATAATGTTTTCGCTGGTCAGTAAAAGTTTTGTTGGCATTTAATTTACTAAATAATCGCTCAGGTGTTACCGTCTTCATAGGTAAAAATGAGATATAGTTGGAACATCACATAAATTTTAACATCTTAACATTATAAAGTTTAACTTCGAAACTGAAATGGGCCTCTTTCTGTTCTGGGCCTCTCAATGTTGCGGGCCCTGCAGGCCCTTTAGTTGCGCCACATCATTCTCTCTACTCAGAAGGATAGGGACAAATAGAAAAGTAAAAATTCATTTTGTCCATTTTTCATGCATCATACACTTCAGAAAAAAATCATATAATACTGATATGTAAGAAAATATTAGTATTGTTTGTTTGTTTTCTGTATACAAAGGACCATTTAGGTTCTTCTTATCTCATATTCTGGTAATAATCAAAAAAAGAAAAGAGTTTCATGTGATAAACGTACGAAAGATAATTTGTCAACGCGATGCGAATGACGTTCTCTGCAACCTAATTTCCGTTTTTCGTACAAAAACTCTATTCCTACCTGCAAAAAGAAAAGATTTATGTTACTCATCAATGGTTGAGGTTTTGCCCTGCGGCTGAACAACACGGCTTGTATAAATAGACTCTGACTGACTGCAGGTGCACGAAAAAAAAAAAAACTATTGGATTCCTCTCCCCGCCCACTTCAAGTGTGGATATCCTGGACACATTCAAACTGAGCGGTACGATCTTTCAGTTCTTTCCAGTAGAGGTGCCAGCAGTGATTGCTAAATGAAAAAGTGAGCATCTGGTGGCGAAAAGGCGAAGTGCTCGGACAAGGGGGAGTTCACAGGAACCTTAACCGCTCGAAGTCACCATAGCGAATCTCCCTAGTCTCTTCGGTAAAGTTTTTGGGCTCGCCTCAAAGCTGCCACTTTTCTTATGACGGTGGGTTTTTCCGTGAGAGGGAGTTTTCACCACAGGTCGTTGGCCAGTTTGACCCCATTACTGCACCTTGTTCGCTTTACACGTTAATTACATAAATGTGCAGCTTTATATTTAAATTCCGGCACTTGCTCTATTGTCTGGAAGGATAAACCTTTCTACTGATATGCGACACTTATTATAATTTTGAAAAATAAACACAAAAATTAAATAGAAACAATATGTACTATCTTGTCACTTGAGTTCTCCACACTCACTCTCCAGGCTTAGCAGATGCTGCCTCCTGGCGGGTTTTCTGAAAGGTATCTCACCTGCATGAGGAGTTTTTGTAATTTGATGTAGTTACCAAGTTTTCAATGTTTTTGGGTGAACTAAACATTCATTTGTATGCGACACATTAATAAAAGTAACTATATATACATATTATTATCTGAAGTGCTGCCATTGCGTAGTTAATTCATTATAAATGATTTTGTCGTGTTCAGTGCTGGTTTTCTACCCAGGACACTGTCTGCTTAGGCATGATCTACGTCGATATTACGGGTAGCAGGCATCTCCCCCTATTTAAACTGCTGAAGTTGTCACCAAGAATTGAAATAAGCATTTTTCTTATAAATTGACAACATATAACAGAATACGACTAACCTATACTATATGGTACTATTACGGGAAATTCAAGAAAACTTACATCAATAAAGAATTATTTGCGGAAGCATATTTACAAACAGGGGTGAAGGCTTCTAGGAGGAATAGCTCCCTCTCTACATCTCTCATACAAAGCAGCTTGGAACACAGACTAGAATACATACAGACAAGCAACTTCCAATATGCGCTATTGAAATCAGTTTGAATCGTCTACACAGCGAAAGAACCAATCAACGCTGTCGGTGGGCGGGATCAGTGTCGTCATGTGTGGATGGCGCTGGCATCGGTCTTGGAACGTCGCGTCATGGGTTGTCATAGTACCCGGCGGATTGTTTTCGTCTGCTTCGCATCTCAGTGTTAGTCACTTTTTTGTACTGTCTCTGGACTAGACGTTACATTACAGCTTTTTTTTAAAAAAAATATTAATAGATTTTTCTTTCTTTTAAAGAGTTCAGTTGAAACTATCTAAGTTCCGCGGAAGTACGTGAACAGAAAAAGCTACCCTAGCGAAAATCTCGCTACCCCAGTCTGTGGTTACTTTCGAAATTTCCACGTAGGTGATGTCAGATCGATTTGTTAGTTCCGTCGTCGTGTTTTAGAGGCGCTACTGTAGCCAAGTTTCCAGATTTTCGCTGAGTTTGCGGTCTGTATATTCTAGTCTGTGGCTTGGAAGTTCAAAATTATAGATCCGCCCTGGCTGGCGAATGAAATCGTTACAAACCAAGCTATCGTGGATATATGTGTGAAAACTGGACAGTTTCGTACTTTTTGACACTTCTTAGTATTGGGGATTATCACATGTATCCATGAAATTCTGCAGTACTCTTGTAACAATAGCTGCTCGCGACATCGGGTCTCCACGTTACAATGTCTCCTACCATAGCAATATTGACCATTCTTCCTGTATTGCTTTAGGTATCTCAGATGCAGCGAAATGTACTTATAACTTGGTTGTTACGGTTAGCAACTATGCTCCATATGTTTCAATCCACACATACTGTTCTTGCCGTGGACAAAGACTCTTCTCTTTAAACTCTTTTTTTTTCTATGCTGCACTTTCAGAGAGAGAGAGAGTTTTTTGAAACTTCATATAAGTTTTGATATAACATTTTCTAGCTAGCGTAAAGCTTTACATTGACTCTATATTGGAATTTATATTCATCATTAATAAAGTATTAGCTTAGTTCTATCCTTCACACATAAATCAACCTAAATGTACATTATCGCTTCCACAACTAATCCTTTATTTTAACTACCTTTACCTATAATTAAACTATCGATATGCAAACTATGTAATTACCCTATATGTAAATTACGAAAATATTTATATGCAAACAATAATATTCATATGCAAAATATATTTAAATATGATGTATGCTCGATACACTGACCACCCACCGTGTCCCACTGTGACCCACCACCTACCGTGACCCACTGCGACCCACCACCCACCGTGACCCATTGTGACCCACTACCCACCATGACCCACTGCGACCCACCACCCACCATGACCCACTGCGACCCACCGACTCAGTACCGACGCACTCTGCTCACTGCATTGCAGACAGTATCTTCTGAAGAGTGGTAAATTTGTCTGCATTTTACTTTCAAGACTTTCATTTTCCTTCCTTTTACATTTGTTTTTGTCTACTTACCAGAGGTGAGTATATCTAAGTGAACAAAAGAACTTCAGGCACTTTTGGGTATTGATATTTATAATTGTAATAACAGCAATAGGAATTATACTATTACTTGGCTTTCGAGGCCTGAGAGTTTTTAGAGGAGCTAACTACTGAAAAAATACATTTTTGAATCACTGTAATATATAAATTATTATATAAAAAATTGAATGTAACTGTGTGTGCCTGATCATTACGGCCAAATTGCAAAGTCAAATGAAATGACTTTTGGTGTATAGTTAGTCAAAACTGGGATGTTATATTGCTCTCATATAATACATATCTTAAGGAGGTAGTGACTATCCGAATTTTTGTGAAAAAAATTCAGTATCTCGCAAGCCGTTAAACTTACGGAGCTAAAATTCAGTGTATTAATTCTTTATTGAAAATAAACAGAATATGTCCTAGCATTTTTTAAAATTCTCGTTTATGGGGGGGGGGGGTATTTCTATATATGGAAAATTGGTAGTGAGTTGGTTTGTAAAAATGATCGAAAACGATTGATATTAGCTAATAAAAAAGTTCAGAAACAAAAAATACAGTGTTTCGCTTCATATATCCATTGTTTTCTACTATAATAATTGCTGAAGCTTATGTTTATTATATGGAGCGCTTACACCACAGGGCAGTCGAGAAAAATAGACACAAAATTTGTACTGTAAGCTTAATTACACGGAAATTTTAAGTTTGGATTGTACGCATAATTATATGGAAAATTTTAAACTTTTTTTCCTTTACGTTGGTCCACTTACTTTGATTTGGAACTTTGAAATTTCATCCTTTTTTCCACTGAAAAGTATCGATAATGCAACAAGAAAATAATTATACTGTGATTATTTAATTGAAATTCATCGTAATTTGGTCGATGACAAACAGCAATGTGGTAATTGAAGGGGAAGGAAGAAAATTCCCATTCACCTCTGAACATTTCCCTGGAAACTCGTTCCCTTTCCCTTTCTAGAGGGGGGGGGGGACTTGGTAATGACATCAAACCTTCATGTGTAATTACAAAAATTAAATTTATAAACAAATAAGAAATCATCAGTTTATAATTCTTTAATTGATAATTCATGCACAAGATTTTTCCTATCGAAGGTGTGATAGATGAAGTTTCTGTTCTCCATGAGTCGACATTGCTAACTGAGATGGTCGATATGAAAAAGATGTTGTATGGTGATAGAGAGGTGATACTTCTTGCTGAGTATTTCGAAACTGACCGAGAAAAATCGTTATCAGACTTAAGTCTAACAAGCAGATTGTCGATGAGGAGTTGCAAAAATCGAGTAGAAGTATTATCAATTTCCACGACAGAGTGCGAACGGGGATTTCCCCTTATGAATTTACAGATGACTGATATTAGAAATAGACTAAGTGCTCAAACATTGTCTAACTTGTTGTTCATCAATGTTAATGACTCATCACTAGACAAGCTCAAAGTAGACGAGCTAGTTATTTCTGGGCTGAAAGATGGACATCATCATTCCTCTGCGGAAAAAGTTCTGGAGGCCAACAGGAAATAAACCCGATTTCAGATTTGTTTTAAGGTGGCAAATTACAAGTTATGGAAAATGTATACTTGTATTACTAATGGCTTATTTGTGTTATTCAACTTTGTACCTAATTTTTAATAAGCCTCTTCTTTGTTGTTTATAAACTAGAAGGTAAACTACTTTGAAAAGATACTCATAATAATTGCAATTATGCATATTTGTAACTTGAATTTAACGTGGTGTTTTAGTGATTAAGCATACTTTATGGAGATGCTCTCACAGAGGACACCTTTACTTGGACACCTTTATACGCTATGAAAAACTGATTTTTCAAGTCTTTTGTGATAAAAGAACTTATAAATCATAACCTTTTCCATATTGTACAGGGGTATTTTCCTGTGAATAGAAGTTCCTTTTGGAATGCGTTGAGAAATCAACACTTGCAAGAATACTCTCCTAGTACAAGTATATTTTAAGCACACACTAATTCCCTACCACCACCTCGAAGTGCTTCAATTTACACACTGACAAACACTTTACCATTTGATATCGTAGAGGTCAGATCCAGCTTTATTGTAACAGAGTGGTGCTTGAGCGATTGACCGTAGAAATTCAAACTCCGATTAGTGACAATTTCAATCTTGTTTTCTTACAAGCGTAAACTCTTTAGTCAGTAGAGAAGAGGCCTGGATCATGTGTCAGAGTTAATGACGATGGATTTTGGTGAGTCAGAGTAGATCACAGTGGATGCGAGTGTTTCATTGTGGGTGGTGGGTCCGGTGGGTCACAGTGGGTCACAGTGGGTGGTGGGTTACAGTGGGGTCATGGTGGGTGGTGGGTCAAGTTTTCATTGACCCACGCCAACTCTGGTGGTAACCCTAGTTTCCAGATATGTAGCAACAAAAAGAAAGAATCTATATACAAGTAGAAAAATAGACAGATAAAAATTAGTGTTTTATGTGCATTAATATATTATAATATTTGCTTTTCAGAACGACTGGACATGAATTTGAAAAATGGGTTTGATACTGTCAGTCAAGGTATGCCAGAGAGATCAGTTACTGTTTTTTTGTTAACTAGGACTTTTATTCATGTGAACTTATTTCCTTTACCTCATAATCTCCAATATCATACCTCACTGTATTACTTGTGGCTATTTATTTATTTATTTATTTATTACGTAGGCATAAACATATAACATAGCTTCTTACATTGCTTATAAATAACAATATAAATATTATAATGTAGAAAAAAGCAAAGAACAATAATTTTTGAAATGATCAAAAAATGTATGAAAAGATTGCGATCTTGCCCAATGATTAGTTTTTCGATCACGGGCCACAAAATTTTTAAACGACCTCCAAACCGAGTTTTCTTTTTTTTTTTTTTACGAAATAAGCAAATCATACTGAATTAAGTGATGGTTTGAGTTTGGCTACCCTATATGTAGCTCTTTAGATATAAGGCCTACAAGAAAATTTTTGATTCATTATACTGGAGTTTTTGATCCAAAAAATAGTAAGGAAAGAAAAAAAACATGAAAATAAAAAACAAAAGATCCATGCCAATGAGTCAGCGTACAAAAGAAGTTATGCATGATCGTTATGAATTATTTGATACAAAAATTTAATAAATTTAACTCGCAATCTGAAAATAAGACCAATCCTATCGTTCAATTTGTAATACAAGCTGAGCTGAGCATTTTAATAATGGGTGCATCTGCATATACATGATGAGTAATGCTTCTCGGCCTAGATATGTGAAACAGGAATGATATCTTGGTATTTAAAAAGTAATGTATTGCAAGAATAGGTTACATCCCCACCTTCAACTCTACCAAAACTAGACACGGCGGAAATCTACCACGTGAGGTTTTACGTCTATAAAGCAAAATATCTCCGTCCATTTCAAACTAATGATAAAAATTGCCTATATAAATTATGGAAATAAAACCAAGATGGTGCTAACATGCAACAACCTTAACCTATTTAAAAAGTTTCATTCCAAAACGAGATGCCTAATTTTTATTTCGTTCTTTTTCTGTGATAGATATGGATGACGAGACACGTAAGTTACCATTTAATGTTTTTAGTTTATTTAATGTGTAACATATTTGGCTTTGTAGATATATTGGTTAATTATGATAAGAGGAGTGAATTGTATTTACATCGACTGCCAGCAGTTCTATACCGTTCATCACACATTGTTAGGGTCATCAAGTTCAGGAGGCTCAAGTGGACAGGTCATATAGCCAGAATGGAAGAAAGTAGGAACGTTTTCGATGGAAATCCAATCGGGAAAACGACCATTAGGAAGATCTAGGCGCAGATAAGAGGACAATATTAAGATGGATCTTGAAGAAATAGGAATACGAAATAGAAACTTGATCCAGTTGGCTAAGGACAGAAAGTCAATGGAGAGCCTTTATGAACGCGGCATTGAACCTCCGAGTTTCATAGGCCGTAGAGTTAGTCAGCAGTACTTCCACTTTCCCTTCCAGACATTACAAGTAAAAACTTTTGCACATTGTAAGATTCATAAACCATTCTCCACAAACCAATTTAAACGCAATAACTTAAACATTGTAGCTAGTTGCACATAGCATAAGGAATAGATGGAACAGCAGGACAAGATCTGCTGTTTAAACAGTGCTTTATCCAGTCTTTTCGGTTTCGGAGGTTGGGGGTTGATCTAATGTTTTAGGGGGATATCATATTCATCACTTACATGCTACACCTATATACAAATTGGGGGAGCGGTGGCTCAGTGGTAAAGCTCTTAGCTCTGGTGCGAGGGGTCCCTGGTTCGAGCCCTGGTCCATGAGATTTCTCGAGGTACTCCCGTTTCCTCCCACTTTCTCATTCCACCAATTCTTCCATGATCATTCATTTGCCTCAATCATCGTCTCCCTTAGCCTAATAGGGCATAATCATGGGACGTTAGACTGAAATATGTCATTTATGTCATGACCTATATATAAATTACACTGGTATACAAATTTTGATCAAGGTCGTGCTTATGTTGGTTTTTCGTCGGTTTCTTAATGATTTGCACCCGCTGAACACGAATATGGCAGTTATTTCCCGGTAATGTCAAAATTTGTGATGATATAAGCATATCAGATTTTATTAAAACAATAACATATTATACAATTGTATCTTATGAGAACATTGAACTACAAGCATAACACAAACATTGTAGTCGTGCTTCTGTTGATTTTTCATTGTTTTCTTAATGACTTGTACTTGCTGAACACGAGTATGGCAGTTATTTTCCCGTAATGTCAAAATTTGTAATGATATAAGCATATTAGATTTTACTCAAACAGTAATATATTATACAATTGTGTCTTAGAGGAACATTGAACTACAAACATAACACACACATTTTGGACATCAACTTTTTGGGTAACAAAAATCTGCATAATACCTAAATACCAAAATATATGAATATTACATTTATAAAAAATATACAAAAGTACTTGAGATTGGAGGAAAGTCTTCATCAAGTACTGGGATTCCGTAATCAAAAGTGAAGGTTAGTGGTTCTCTTTCTTTTGAGGGAAACGTTCACTTCGTCACGGATTAACCTCCAAATATAATCACCCATCATTGCACAGTCCCACCTTCCTTGGTATTTGCTTTCCATTACTTGAATGTCCTTATGGAAACGTTCCCCTGCTCTTCGCTAGCATCTCCTTAATTCTCCCTAAAGAAATCCAAGTGTGAATGAAGCATATGTAATTTTAAAGACATTCTACATCCCATTGCTCGATATTGATCAATGAGTGTCTTAACTTGGTGATCAAACGCTTCACTTCGGTTATGCACCAGAAATCCCGTCACCAATTTATGAAAGGCCTCCCATGCGTTTCTTTCCAACTCCGTCATTTTTTGTTTAAGTGTAGCACTATTAAGCATGACATGAATCTGAGGCCTTGTGAAAATGCCAACCAGAACTTTTGCCTCTGCTAAAGTTGGAAACATTTGTTTGATTCATTGTAGGGCAGGCCCAGAGCTTTCACAAATTGTTTTGCCAATCCCAACTTAATATGTAATGTTCGCATGAGAATCTTCTCCCTGGGCAGTAATGCTTCATTTATCACATTATGTGTTCCTGGAATAAGCTCCATTCTTTCAGGCCATACGGTTTGATCATAATGCTGGTTAGTTGTCCGACTGTCACACAGACATAGAAAGCAGGAATATTTAATATAACCACTTTGCAACCCAAGAAGAAAACCAATAATTTTGAAACCCCCACACACGTCCCTTCGATGTTCCTCATATTTAGTTTTCTCCAACATCAGCTTCACACTTGAATAACTCTATTTAATCAATTTACAATTCTGCTATGTATCTTTAGAATCTATATTCTCTGTTTCCTACTCCGAACAATTATCTTTAAAACAAATGCGATACTACTAGCGAGTATCGAAATAAAAGCATGCAAATTGCTATGCATAAATCAGTATAGGAGAAAAATAAAACATGCTTATATCACTGAAAATATTGACACTACATAAAAATAAGTGCCAGATTCGTGTTCGGGGAGTCAAAATACATAAAAATTCATCAAGAAATAATAATAAGCAAAATTTTGTATACCAGTGTTATTTAAATAAAAAAATGATTTAAATAAATAAAAATATCAACTAGAATGATTTTTCTTGGAAATGAATCGTGACTTTTTTTCAACCCTGCTTTGCACACAATCTACATCCAATCTCCATGTTTCTATAGCCAGCACCGTTATAAATTTCTCGTCGATAACGGCTGTCTCATTAACATTCTATTATCTTGTAATCAGCTCAAATTTAAGGTAATTCTACTCTTCGATAACTCTTTGTTACACAAAATATTGAATAATTCACAACAGAAATTGATATTTAGGTACATACCATTGTAAATTAAGAGGCCATTCCTTACAGAGGTACAAAATATAAATTTCGTTAGAAATAACTTTATTCATAAAGAAAGACAAAATGATCAAATTGATGACTTTTAAGTGCAGTTGTGTAAAAAATACTAGTTATCACCTTAAATTAAGTTATAAAAGCTAAACAGTACAAGGTATCGCTAACAATATTTTGAAATGCATGTATTGAAGGTTTGAAACATTTTGCACTTTGTTGTTTCTTCAAAAAATCAGATCAATGGAATCAATTAATGCAAAAAGAGCTTCAGTCAAACAAACTAAGTTTTGAGGAAAATAAGAAAAAAATTGTAGTTTTGAAACGCCTTGTAGATAAAAATTACATTAATTGAATGCTGCATAAGAAAACCATTTTTATGCTCATTGCCATGATGAAAAAAAAAAAAATGGTTTCCGCTATGAACTGAAGCCCTTCTTGCATGTAAAGTCTAGACGAAGCCCTGTATACATGTAATTTTATTTAGTTGTTATTTTTTCTCTTTTTTAATTGTTAACAAAACTGTGTTAAGACTTTTGTTTGCCAGGTTCCAGACGTTGCAGGTCTACCAACCGAATGGGACGAAATCCATAGCTATTGCCACTAACATGTAGAACAAATATAATTCTTCATGCAGAAAGGGCTTCAGTCACTGCCTCAAATCCATGCTACCTAAAACAGTCGAGGTTGACATCTGTTTATAAAATGTTAAACCAATGAAACTAAAGCTCTTTATGCATAGAAACAGAAGTTTACCCAATAGGAACAAAAATCCGATGTTAACTCAATTTTACCATTTCGGTGAAGCCATTTTTGCATGAACTAATTCAATTATCTTTTATTTTTTTTTTAAAAAAAGACTATGTTTAGGAAAAATAATTGTGTTAGTTATTGTATCTTCTATCTGTTGATTATCTCAGCATTTATGCAAAAATTGAAATAAATAAAATATTTTTACCAAATTATACGGTAAAAAAATCTTTTTATGTTTCGCTGTATATTCCGCAAATATACTGCATATATTTAATAGATTGAACACTTTGCATAAATTAATAATTCATGCATAAGTATAATATCAAACAATGGATTTTTATGTATTGATATTCTTTCTAGATTTTGCAGATGATATTGACATGGGTATGTAAGTCTAGTCTACTCAGAACTTCATAGTTTTTTTTTCAGTTAGTTTAGCGTTTCTTTTCTGTTCTGAATTCGTATTATGAATACAGATCCATAATCCTACCGAAGATGAAATCCCCAGTTTTATGTGCACAGAAAATATAGTAATATAAACTAGTTTATTCCATATTATATAGATACATGGATCCCAAATTTTTAGATTAAAACACCAGAATGCTCTATGAAAATTTTTAGTATATTCATATTTATACATTTACTTTTCGCTGAAATACCAGAAGTATTCAAAACAATAGGCCAATACTCACCAGAAGTGACTGACAGCGATTAGATTAATTCTATTAATTTAGTATTGATGACTAATGAAAGCAGGGTTTTTAAAATATCGCGACAATTATATTATCTCATGGTTTGGAGAAAAATCGGGACATTTGGAGTTTTGATCAATTTTTGTGGGGATAGATGACAGAACTATTAGTTAAGATCTAATAGAGAGATAGATCTTATTAATAAATAGATCAAGATATTTAGAGTATTTAATGTATAGTAAATATTATACACGATTAATATAAAACAATGATTAAAATTAACAATAAAGCATAATTTGAAAAAAATAAAGCCTAATTAAACAAAAAATTAAGCATAATGTGGGTTGCTCTAGTTATTAGTTAATTTCGGAACATGGAATTCGCGACATAGCTAACGTATTTTTCCTTCGTTTTGTTAATTGATAAATTGTTATGCCATGTATAATTGAAATTACTGAATCCCTGATAATACTAAGAGTAATTTCGAGTTTTAATTTCCGAACTCAGACATGCGGTAGAGTTTGGAGCACCAAGGATACGAATATTTCTTCGCTCTTATATCTGACGACGTGCTATTATTAAGAAAATGCCAATCTCGTTTCACTATTTTAGTTCTGGAAGGATCATACCTAGTAGATGTCTCAGGTTCGACCCCTCTAATGTGAAAACTCTCATATTTACGTTAGTTATCCAGAGATTAGTACAGGGGCGGCTTTAGGATTGTAAGTTTGGGTAGCTCCGCTCCCTCGGTTATGGATACATATAGGCCTACATATTTGATTGATTAATGGTAGTAGGGAATTACTTTTACAGTAGTGGTTGATACTATTTGTTAAATAATTATCTACCATTAATATAAATAATGGAAAATATATTTACTCTTTATTGCATCTTTTAGCGTTTATATATTTTTCAAAACTTTCGGGTAAGCACGTGCTTACCCGGCTTATCCGCTAAAGCTGCCACTGGACTAGCACTTTAGACCTGTCAGAGTAAAATCTAACGGTTCTGAATGTTCCCAGATTCATCCTATTTTTCTGTTCTTCATTAGGAGTCTAGTGGAGCTGTACGTTTCACTCTTTTCCAGAGATTTCACTCACCCGTCCATATTAGAGCTTGTCTGTCTACAACGAGGAGTAAAGCACCGTAGCTGCTGTCTGGATGAAGGACACAGCTTAATTTATAAAAATTGTCACTGCCATTTTTAATCTTCTCACACCTTGTTGGAAATCCTAGGTCATCCTTTCCCCCAATGATCAGGATCCCTCACAAATTGAAGGGTTGGATGCAAGAACCAGGTAGGATACAAGAACCAATTCTTAGCGAATTTGAGATTCTCACATGTTTTAGCAAGGAAAAAAATCACTCTTATATTCTGTGCAAGAATCATGTAGATCCGATGATTATATTCAGTGTTATAATGTAAAAGGAGATAGCTAAATACAGAGTTCATCATGAAGTTAGAGTAAGAAGCAGGCAGCTCCGGAAAAATTTCTAAGAGAGGACTTACCTGGTTCTTGCATCCAACCCTTCAATTCAGTAGCGTAGCCAGGATGTGTGTTTGGGGGGGGGGGGCAAGTGCTGTTATAAGTACATATAGAAAAATTACAAACAAAGAAATATATAAACATAAAAATATGTAAAAAATTACAAACATCAAAGTACCAAAGTATATTGTCGGACCTCTTTGGGGGGCCCGGCCCCTTTGAGCCCCCCTTCCCTACGCCACTGCTTCAGTTATGGAATATTAAAAGAAAAATAAAAAAGAGGAAAAAACTTGAAGTATTCTACGTACACACTCGCTGAACTGAAGTATTCCACACTGGTTAAACTACTCGATACGGTGTCATAAAATTTGAGTTGGCAATACTAACGTTTGAATACCTGCCTCCTCATAGCTAGGTGTGGTATATCACTTGAGTAAATTCCCGCACCAAACGCTTCTCAATGAGCTGAAACCTGGTAAGATATCATCTAAACATTTTTTAAATCTAGGGTATCCATGATATTAATATATAATTAGGGTTAAAAACAAAATAATTTTTAAACATATTAATTTAGTGTTACCCGTTATACAAAATGTTCCTTTGTTCTTGACAGGGAGAGTTGCACGAAGTGCTGAAGGTAAAGTACCTAAAACTCGTTTAAGAGCTATAGACTACATAGGTATATGGTGATCGAGATTATTGATGACGTTTAATAATATAATTACATTGCAAGTGCTAGAGTCTGACTTACTCAAAAAAATACAAAATTTACAAGTTTTCTTTTGCTTGGTTCTCATAAGTGAGAGGAGATAATGAAATGCAACTTACCACAATCATAGATAATGTTATTTTACAACATAAAATATGAACCTGAAGAATTTTCAGTATTGCCATCCATAGAAATTATAGGGTTGTCAGAATAGCATTTCCCCCAAAACCCAAGTTAAGGCAGCAACTAGAGGAGCGAACTCAACTGCATTTGATTATGTATTATTTGTCTTGGAAACCTGCGAGCTACTTTTTAAATAATAGTTGTATGTAGTTTGTAATAAATAAAATAGTTTTAACATACAGTTATTAAAATTAAATAATAATGTTATTTAAAAGGTAGTTTCGACTGTACCACAACATGATATGTAAATAAACGCAATTGAGTTCGTTCCTCTAGTCGCTGTCTTATCTTAGATTTTTGGGGAAATGTTTTTCTGGCAATCCTGTAATTTTCATGGATGGCAACACTGAAAATTCTTCATGTTGATATTTTCTGTTGTAGAATAACCTTATCTGTAAATGTGTTAAGTTGCATTTCATTATCTTCTTTCACTTATGAAACAAACAAAAGAAAATTGGTAAATTTTGTTATTTTTAGGAAGTCAGGCTCTGAAGTCTCTCCAAGTTTTATTAACTACAAAAAATATTCCTGGTCTGAGTTTTTTAGATCTCCCTTCATACTTACGGAACTTCAGTGAAACTTAGCAAATATGTACTAAAGAATATGTAATAATTCTGAGATGCTCTTTGTGCAGATATCGAAGATGGTATCCAGATTATGAAAAATGTCTTTTTCAGGAAAATTTCTGGAAATTCACTCGGATTTCTCCCTCATTTATAAATCATGAATAATAGAAAACACATACAAATGGTATCATTCGAAAGCTGAACTTTTTATAAATTACTTTGAATTTTAATATTGAAATTTTCAAATGTTTGAATACTTATGTTTAAATTTCTTTTGGTCAGTTTTGAATTTTAGTTTGAAAAATTTGATAAACCTTAGGACTGTAATTATGACTTGTAATTTAGGATCATTGGTAGAAAAATTATTCCTTTGTAACGTAATAAGTAATTATTAACACATTTGATATGTAACAACAACAATTTCACATTTCGAAATTTAGTCACAACTGTTAGTCTAAGATCACTAGTAGAAAGCTATCCTCGGTGCAATTTGATTGGTTAAGCATTTAGCTTCATTTTGTTTCATTTAGCTTCATCAGAAAGTTTTTAGGAATTTTATGTTTAAAAAGTTTTTGATCACCTTGTTCGAACATCTTTGTTTAAAATTCTCAGGCTAAAAAGGTATTGCCCTCATTAAGAATTTTTGTAAAAGAAAAAAAAAGATTAAATTTTCTATTTTAAAATATTCTTGCACTCATTTAAAAGTTTCTTTTGAAGGTATTCTGTTCCTATTAAACAGCTTGCTTTAATTGTCTGAAATCGTTGAAAATAATGCTGAAAACTACAGGTAATCTATTATTACCTTAGCTTAAAGTCATTGGTCCATATGCAGAGTCGTTTTTAACATCGAATTAAGAGTTTGACTAACGTGTAATGCTAACTTCCATATTTGTAAACACGTTAGTGAAGTTAGCACTAATTTAGATCTGAAAAGACCAGACACGACTTTTCCGCAGGGTTGTCCAAATACAGTATTAGAAATTAAGATAAGAGGGAATTATTACAATACAATGCTAAAAGTGATTCAGCATAGGGCCCTATATGATTTTGGTACTATCCGTTACACAAATGTTTCGTTATCCTTCCAGAGAGAACTAAACGAAGTGCCGAAGGTAACGTAAAGTTTCTATAACGCTTTTAAAATCTATAGACCATATGAATGTTTAGAATTAATGACAAACAATAATTATATTTTTAATTACTTTTGAAGTACTCTTTCCGTCACATGTTTTATTCATAAGGTTATGTGCTACTGTTTGTATAAGAAACCACACACTGTTTCTATTTCCGGCCCTCTCATCTCACAATATCATATTGTTCTTGACTCAAAAAATTAATTTGTCCTTCTACCTATTTACCAAATGTTAATAAAATCTGGAAAATATATAGTATAGAACAGTAGTATTTTTGAGGAATTTTTTTGTGCAAATGCCGGAAAGGCGTCCAAATTAGAAAAAAAATACTTTGTGAAATAAAATTCTAGAAAATTTCCCGATTTTTTTTCCTAATTTGTACATTGTGACTGTATGATGTCTTTCGAAATCTAGTTTCGAACAAGGACATGCAGAGTACGAACCTAAGGTAATTATGATACGAATAAAATTTATCAAAGTAATTTTCTTCTTTATAAATGAAAACGATTTTTGAAATTGTCTCAAAATGATTTGAATGATTCAATATTCATATCTGCTACACATATTAACTTTACAAATATCCGGATTTCGGAAGCACTTTCCGGATTTCGGAAAAAATCTGAAATTTAGAAAATTCCGGAATTGAGAATAATTCCTGAAATTTTCCGGCGTCGAAATTTTTCCGATTTAATTTTATGGATTTCGGAAATTAAAAATTCCGGAATTGTCCATCCCTAGAAAGGACTATGATAAGCATAATGTGCCTAAATATTATGTAGCAGGCACATTCGTATCGAAAAGCTGTATAATGTTATACATGAAAATTGCACAGTTTGACTATTATTATTAGCCCTCTCTGTTGGACCAGCGGAGCACGCATACCTTTAGTGGATGGGGTCCTAGGTGCGAGAATGCCTTCAAAAATTTCAATATTTTATGCTGGTTATGCTTACTTCTTAAATTCTTAAATCCACGTCTCATATAGTCTCGATGCTGAAAGGGATGTTAAACTCTAAAATAGCCAATCAATCAACACACACAAATTATATCCATCTATGTTACTGTCTGAGTTTGTATTCTTCTTCCCAAGAAGAAATGTTCCAGGATGGAACTCCTATTACAACTATTCCGATTTAATACTAGATATAATCTGGAAGCTCTGCCAGTGATCTACAAACACTTTTCATGTTTCACCACTTAATGCCTTATCATTTGGTATGTAAAACTAAAACGCGGACCCATATAAGAAAGATACAAATGGCCCACACGGGCTTTGTGAAGACAGAGGCTCACACTTTATTAAATTTGGCACATAATGAACATGTAGATAGAATCACGTTTCGACTGCCTTTGTTTACTCAGGTTGCCTTAGATACTCATTCCATAAAAGTTGGGAGAACTGTAGATTCGCAATGGGTCGGGAAAGGATGAGGAAAATTTCCCGTCTAGACCGGGATCAAATTCGGTTCGGGTCGCTTTACCGACTTCTCTACTGTTGTCTTCAGTTGTCATGAGGCTAATGAAAATGAGAAAAGATAGATCATTTATGTACACTCATGTCCAAAATTACTGTCGCATGCCTATAAATATGTTGTTGTAGGAATATAATTTGATAATGAATTCGCCCGCCATTTCTTATAATGTTAGTATCTGTATAATCGACAAGGACATGTATGTGGCAAATTTAATGTTAAAAGAGCAGTAAATAAGAACAATAAAACGAAAATAAAAATTTCTTGTCCATTTAGAAACATTTTGTTTTACTTATTCTAATTTTCGTATTTATAATTCTTTTCCTATGAAATTTACCACAAATACATTTCCCGATTATACCCATAGTATCAGTATTAAAAGTATCCTGCAAAATCATTATCAAATTATATTCTCACAAGAAAACAATTATAGATATGCGACAATCATTTTGGACATGAGTGTACATTTGAATTTAACTCCCAATACTGCAACTTGAAAACTTAATATTTAATATTTCTTTTGTTTTTCAATATAGTCTATATATTATAGATACTTTTTTAAAATAAAAGAATCATTCAAAAAATATTCATTCATAATCGAGTAGCCCTTCAAACACTATTCAAAGCAAAGCAAAATCAAGTAGTACTGCATACATTTTATACATCTTCTATTTTCCACTTGACTCAGCTTATTATCTCCATTCTTCTCCACACCCATATTTTGTAAACCTTCCAGTCGATTTTCATCATTTTCCCGTGATGCCCATGTTTCTGACCCATACAATACAATACTCCACACGAAGCATTTTATGAGTCTTTTTCTCAACACTTTATTCAAGGTCCCACAAAGTAGTAATTTCTTCCTTAAATCTTATTTCCCCATTCCCATCCTTGCGTTTATTTCACGAATTTTTTAAAGATATTATTAAGAAAAAAGAGAAACTGGTTGGGACATTGGCTGCATTATGAGGGCTAGTTTAGAGGGTATGGTGGCAGGAAAGAGATGGAGGGGGCGAAGGAGACTACAATTAATGGACGATATCAAAGCAGACAAATCATACATGAAGACGAAGAGGTTACCGGAAGAATGTGAAGCATGGAAGCTTCTCAGTGGCAGCAAGTGACCTGCCAATAATGGCAGAATACTATGATGATGATTGTATGTCTTCTGGATATCATTTGAAAATTATCATATTGAGTGTAGTCGACTCAAACTCAAAATCAGATCAACTCAACTAGAAACTACGCTGTGAATCGCCGTTGGACCACTGAAACCTAATTGTACACTTTGAGAAACCTAATTGTACATTGAAAGTTAATTTGAAAATTGTATAACGCACAACAATTGCTTATCTTTCAACTATTAGGAGAATTTCAAAAACATAGTTACGCTTAGTAATAATAATAGTTGCTACAGTCATTCGTTAATATATTTTTTTTAAACCGTTTTAGCAGAAACCTGTACTCTTGCCTTCACTTCAAACTTACTACACTTATTGCCATCATAAGTTGAATAATGTCGCTTGATGTTAAGCTTCTTTTGACAACCTCTTAAAGCTTTTTGACGTATTAAACGTTTAATTCTATTTCTTTCTTCTACGGAAAAATATACTCAAGGGAGATTGAATTAACTTGGGATGGATGACTTACATCTTACTCATTGTTCCTTATAATCCATTCTATGTTACGAGAACAGCTTGGATTATATAAGTCTTCTTTAAGTGTTTAAGCAGTCCCTTCCCCTCTCGAACTGCTCAGTGTGGTGTCATAAATGTTGAAATGAAAACACTGACGTTACTTTGTTGTTTTGCTCATAACTACCTTCTATGTATTGCCTTAACAAATCGCCCCACTAGCAGTTATTACAGTAGCGGAATTCTGAGGGAGCGTGATCTGTAATATAAGTAGGCTATGTAATTTGTAATTAGAATATCCAGTTAAAAACAAAATAAATTTTAAATGATCTAGCATTACCCACTACTGCTATAAATGTTTCATTATTTTTACAGAAGGACCTGAAGGAAGCATTGAAGGTAATACCAAGTTACCATAATATTATAGTGTCTTTTACGAAACGTAAATTTGAAAACTGTATATTATGATGAAAAGGCCTTGTGTCCATCTTAAACACACTCTAATTACAAATTTCTTACAAGGCTGTCTATAATCTTTATTATAAATAAACTAGAAATGTTATAGTTTCGGAAGTATATCACTTCCTTCTTCAGTCTACTACTCCAACTGAAATCATAAATAACATTACACCCTTTATGTTCTTTTTATGTAATGTTATTTATGATTTCAGTTGGAGTAGTAATCTGAAGAAGGAAGTGATATACTTCCGAAACTATAACATTTCTAGTTAATTTATAATAAAGATTATAGGCAGTCTGTATGTGGCCTCTTAAGCGTAATTCTAGCGGGGCTAAGAGCGAGGCCATGGGACATAACAAGGTAGTTCCATCGCGTACACTCATGTCCAAAATTATTGTCGCATGTCTATAAATATGTTTTTATAGGAATATAATTTGATAACGAATTCGCCCGGTATCTCTTATATAATGTTAATATGTGTATAATTGGCAAAGACATGTATGTGACAAATTTCGTCAAAAGAGCAGTAAATAAGAACAATTAAACGAAAATAAAACTTTCTTGCCCATTTAGCAACATTTTGTATTATTCATTCTAATTTTCGTATTTATAATCCTTTTCCTATGAAATTTACCACAAATACACACATAGTAGCAGTATTAAAAGTACCCTGCAAAATCATTATCAAATTATATTCTTACAAGAAGACAGTTATAGATATGCGACAATCATTTTGGACATGAGTGTACAATGCACTTGCTAAATAAGAAACGAGAAACATCCTAAATTAGAAACTGCGTCTGCATGACGTACAAGAAGACGTGTTTAATTATTACTTTACTCTATAATGATAAGCTTGCTTAATGAAGTTACATTTTTAACTTTCATTACGTCTAAAATGTATTATATGAAGTTTTGCTACAATAGGTTTAGAATATCAGAGGTCTGTAAATACTGAGTGATATACAACTATGTATTTACCAAAATTCATGAATGAATTGCGGAAGACAAACTAAAATCATCGCGTCATTCCTCACCAAAACAATTCCAGTTCCCACTCACTACAAAAGCTGTTATTTTTATTTCAGTAACAATGTCGAATTAATGATTCGTTATCCGTACTCACCTGATTTAGCACCTAGTGACTTCTTTCTGTCACCATAAATGAAAAATAAAAAGCATAGAGAGCGATTTGTGTTGTCTGGAGCTGTTAACCCACTCCGAACAGGGGTTTGCGAGGAACTTCTTCAAATTGTTGTGAAAAATTAAGGATGTAATAAAATAGAGGATCTTCAGCCCATATGTATCTTCAGCCTATTAAATCAATGAAGCCAAAAAACAACCGAGCATCGGCACGTCTGATTGGCTTCTCTCATTTACGCCATCGTCTGATTGGCTACTTTCGTTTCCGCCATGATTGTTGGCTCAAAACATTGCGATTTTATTGGCCACACTCGGCAGAGTAGAGGTGGTGAAACTGTCGTATGGCTTCAAGATTTTGTTGTAAGGGCAGATCCTCTATTTTATAAGACCCTCGTGAAAAATAAACAAACAGGCTTCAACAATCAAAGATAATATAAACATAGAAAGGTCTATTCCTCCGAATTTTATAATAGTGAAACATTAGCGTTCCTGTAGGTAGTAGTTTGCAGAAACTTTTCGAGCAGCTCTTGCATTAGAATTTGAATGTATTATGGTGATTCGGATTCTATTGTTGTTTCACGTCTCATATAGCAATGGTGTTGAAAAGGAATGCTAAATTTCAAGAAACAAACAACAATGTAACAAAATTCTGTAGACTCAGAACAATGCATGGAGAGATGTATATTGGGACAGAGACGATGCCTTGTACTGGAACAGTTATACATTTTCTGAACCTTACTTAAAAAATGATCATGTTCCATATAGTCCACCCGGAACCACGGTGTGGATCAACGGTGGTCTACGAACTCCGAGAAACACAATGCCATATATAGAATGTAAATTTGAAAATTTTAGACGTACAACGATTGCTTATCCATCAACTACCAGGAGAATTTTTAAGAACTATAGTTACGATTTATAATAATAATAATAGTTTTAGAGGAAAATCAGTAAATATGGAATAGGGCTGATAATATGGAATACCAGTGTATCTCGCTTAATAGGTACTACCACCTGATGAACGTGATGTGAAAAACTTGTAGAGAGGACCCACAATGCATTGCTGTTCAGTTTGAATAGAAGTGAATTGATACACTAGGCTGCACGTGAATTTCTGGTTTTGAAGACTTCGTGATTTCCAAGTGTAATTTTAGTAGTTGATTATTTTATGCATGATGTAGTTTTAAGCTAATGAGAGTGAGAGTGAGGTATGAAAAAGTGATTTTGTAACCAAGTTTCCTTATTTTATTATCATGCGAAGCCTGAGTTTTTTTGAAATGAAAACAAGGATGGTTATATAGAATATAGAATACTATGCAATATAGAATACTATGAAGATTGAAAAATTAAATAGTATTCCATGTTTGGAGCTTCATACCTTCTTTGCCTTCTTTTTTGAGATGAGCTGGAAATGAAAGAGTTAGGTTGAAAATGCTATTGAAACGCATTTGAAGACGTGAGAAATCATACATTGTTATATCTGAAGGTTCGCACAATAGCTATTGGAGCTGGAAAGTAAATATTTTGGACTGACAAGGAGAAATGTTAGGGTTATGGCTTACCAGTTATTATTTCGAATTAGACTTGCACATTCATTTTGCAGATCTCAAGAATTTGCAGGAAAAAACATTGGCGTAGTTGTTTCTGAAGAGGAACAAGACGAAATCATCTTTCAGAAAACCGAGAGCAACAGCCTAACGCAGATTGTTGGATTTTGTCAGGAACATTTTTTAAAACTTTTAAAGTCAGTGGTAGATAAACATTACTTTCCGCCTGATCGCATATTTAATATGGATGAGACTTGTTTGACTGTTATCCAGTATAAGGTTACGTAAATACTTGCTCACAAAGGGAAACAATAAGTGGATACAATTTCTTGAGCAGAACGAGATTCGTTGCTGACAGTAGTTACTTGAATGGGAGCAACGGGTATCTATGTCCCTCCAATGTTAATTTCTCCAGAAAGAAATTTTCTATCCAGCTTATGTGTGGTGCTGCAAGTGCAAATAGTGCGTGACATCTGTCTGGATGGGTACAAAGTAATTTATTCACTGAGTGATTCCGACATTTTCGACCATCCACAGAAAATCCAGTTTTACTCATCCAGTTTTACTCATCCAGTTTTACTCATCCAGTTTTACTCATCCAGTTTTACTCATTGCCATTACACTCAAAAAACTTGGATGTACTGCTCCTGGATAGAGGGAACAATATCATTGTAATCTGCATTTCTCCACTTTCATGTTATCAAATGTAACCTCTTGATAGAATATTTATGAGCCCTCCAAAAACACACTACAGCGAAGAGACCAGAATCTGGAAGAGAACAAATAGGACTACGAACAACCATGTTCGGCCTGCCACACCATATGATGTTACGTAACTCATCTGGAGAGCATACATCTCAACTCAAACAGCTTCAAATGAAATTGACGGGTTTAGAGTGTATCTATCCTGTTAATCCCCATATCTTTGAGAGTCAGACTTCCTTGCTGCCATACATGTAGGGATGGTATCGAGACGAGACGAGACGAGACTTTGTACAGTCTCGGTCTCGTCTCGGCTTAAAAATAGCTGTCTCGGTCTCGGTCTCGTCTCGAGTCAAAAATCGCCGTCTCGGTCTCGATCTCGTCTCGGTCAACAAATGCTTGTCTCGATCTCGGTCTCGGTCTCGAAGGCCAAATCTCGATCTCGTCTCGGTCTCGTCTCGAAAGTCTCGGAATAAATAGGTGAAATTAAAATTGTAAAAGTATTATTATTGTAAAGTCTGTCATTTCTGCTTCTTATTTTTGGCCTTATTCTTGACTTAGAACTATAGTATGGTGTACTTATTCAGAGCTAATTTGCTAGCGCTGATGCCTTCCATGCGTGGGTTCCAGTTTCAATCATCAATGAGTATATCATATCTGGGATAAAATTCTAATAGTAACCCATATTTCACTTTCAGCAAAAGACTTTCTCATATGGCCTCAGTACTGCCTATATAATTAAACTCTATTAAATTAACTTCAGTACTATACAGTAGTTTATTTCCTTTCTTAGAATAAGAATTGTTCAATACATTCTAACGAATAACGCAACACATAGCAGCATGAATGTATTTAACCGTACCGAAATTGAAATTTTACCATTTCTCATTTATTATCCAATACATTCTGTTTTGACTGTCATTTTAAAAACATAATATAACGTTCATTATCTGATCAAATAGGGTAAATTATTACTACAATATATTTTGTTTAAAATTGATCAAATGCTTTATTACCGTTTCACATCTACGTGTTTAATTGACACCTTATAACACGAAATTCCTGAACTTTGTGGTGGGAGCTACGGCACTCATCTTTGCTATGTGTGGCCTCGGGTTGCATCACGAAAAAAGTTAGATTCAAAGTCAGATGTTTCGCATAGTTCGCGTCTAAATTTAAGTACATTCTGTTTCTTATACAAGTTCCTAAAGTTGTAATGCATTACATACGCATACGTATATCCACTGCCGTAACATAGATTAAGCTTATTCCTGAGCTCTTAGCGGTGCATGTGATCTTTATTCGAGAAAACCAATCGTGCGTTCATTACGGTGAAATTTTATATTGATTGAAAATTACTTGCGAAACATGAACATACATATTATATAAGTATTAGGTAATTCGAGCTAGCTGTATCTATTTTCTCTCTCTCGCCAAAACAAGTGATTCTTAACTTTCTAGTTTTCTTTTGTATTTATTTTCGTAGTTTTGCAGCAACATGAAGTATTAAATAGTCATATATATATATATATATATATATATATATATATATATATATATATATATATATATATATAAACATTAGTGGTAGACTATGTTAAGTCACTTTTTGGTCAAATTGAGTTAGAATACTTTTTTTTTAAATAGACTATGTTCTTTCTAGTGGTGTAATAATGTAAGTCTAAAGCCATCTTACTACTTTGTAACTACTTAGTATAGTTTCAAAAACAGTATTATAGATCTTAGTTAAGGAACCGGTTTTTCGCTTCTGTAAAATTACGAAATTATGACTTGGTTTAGTTTACCTCTGAGGTCTCGATATAAAATCATCACCATCATCATAATCAAGCATTATCAATCCACTGTTGGATGAAGTCTTCCCAAGTTTTCTCTACAACTATCTATCTTGGGTAATTCTTGTCCAGGTTACTCCCCAGTGGTTCCTGATTTTGTCACAATTTCTTGTATGCCGACATTTCCTAGGCTGTTTTTGTCACGTGGTATCCAATCTAAAATTGTTTTCGTCTGTCGATCATAATTTCGTCTTGCAATATGTCCATCACATTTTCCGGTCTATTTTAAACATTATTTCATTAGTACCAGTCATTAGTTGCCAAATAATTCATTTCTATATATTTGGGCTACAAATAGTTCATATCCTCTACTTTTGGAGCACAGACACGCTACTTTTTGATCTTCGGATCTGGCAACACAGACTCAATTATTTAAATCAACACAAAGTAAGGACCCCCATTTGCTCTAGTGGCTAGTACGCTTGATTTTGGTTCGCATGGTCCCGAGTTCGATTCCTGGTGGCGGTAATGTTCAACGACCGAAGTTTTTCGGATTCCACTATGATCAGTAACTCCAAGTCTCCTTTAGCTGCCCTAGCATAACCGTGAGACGTTAAACTAAAACAAAACAAACCAAAAATCAACACAATGTGTATTACTAACTGTAAGTCTTTGAATAATTGCATATAGCTATATGGTATGGATCGAGTTTGAGGTGGTCGGTGGTCAAACTATAACAAATGAAATGCAGTTAGGGTGTAATTAAAATTTTAATAAAACAGTGTTTTAATCTAAAAAAAAATACACTAGGCCTAAGGCTTAGGGAGAACAACTAGTGCTACTGAAAAGTTGTCAGTTACGTTTAATTTCCGTTACAATTTGCTTTTACATGTATTGCTGGAACGAAAACTTTGACATTAACATTATAAGTAGCCCAAAGACAATGAAAAACATCGTGTTTTGAAAACATTCTTGCACCATAAAACAAATTACGAGTAATTTAAAAATATTTTGCACTTTAGCTACGTTATTTGCACTATATTTATAATAATATTTAGCAATTTATTTAAGTTCGCAACACTGCTTAAAATAATGTAACTGCGACTTGTTGTAATTAAAACTACTGAACACTGTTATAATTTTCCTGGCATTTGAGTTATTAGAGATCTCCAAAATGTTGATGTTAGTGATACTGTATTGTCCTTTGTTACACTGAATAATATATGTGCTTTTGTGGTTTAATTTAATATCTAAATTAGAAATATGTAGAGCTCTTTCGTGGCTAAGCACTTAGCCTATGGCGTGAGAGATCCGGGTTAGATTCCCGGTGGGAGCTCATGTGGTTTAGATTCAACGTTAATCAGTAGGTTCAATCTCATATAACCTCGCTACTGAAAGAGGCGTTAAACTCAATTAAAAAATGAAATGAAATTTTTGAGTTTTACGTCCCACGGTTATTCCGGTTAGGCTAAAGGAGACTGTGATGATGAGAGATGAATGAAATGGTGGAATGAAGAAAGTGGGAGGAAACGGGAGAACCCCGAGAAAACCCACGCACTAAACTAAATTAACTGAATAGAAATATGTAATATCAAACGTAGTGCAATTTGAGAAATTACAAGTTTATGTTCCGTTGGCAACATTGCTTGTTTATCTAGTGGTATTGCAGAGTATCTAGAAGAATTTCCCCTTCCATATTTCACACAGCATGTTAAAAAAATTCAGCATTTTTAATATATATGACTATTATATATAACTAGATGCAATACCCATTTTTCGCATGGGACCAGTATTTGGAAGTCAAGGCCTGTGGGAGTACCACTATCTCAGCAACCGCGAAAACTATGTATTTGACACTAATATCGGCCATTTTGGATTACTTTTACATGTCTCGGTATCCCTCCTGTGAGCTCCGGCCCGCAGCTGAATGGGGTGAATTTGGAGGTTAATCCGATCGGAATTTCACCATTGATCTCAGGAAACGCGAAAACTATTTGACACTAATGTCCGTCATTTTGTATTATTTTTACGTCTCGGTACTCCCCTCCCCCGCAAGTGAATCACGGCCCGCATGCACTGGTAGCTGACTTTGAAAGTCATCGCTAATGAAAGTATCATCATTGATCTCAGCGACTGCGAAAACTATGTATTCGACACTAATATCGGTCATTTTCTACTACTTTTACATGTCCCGGTAAACGCCCCTCCTGATTCAAAATTAAAAAAAAAAAAAAAAAAAAACGCTTCTTGGTCTGAGGCCTGGGACATGATACTTGTCATCCAAATTTCGTAACTCTTGGACTCTCGTCTGGTCCCCAGGCCGCAAACAGGCACGCAGACACACAGACAAATAAACTCTTCCTTTTACTTATATTAGGTATGATATACAGGCGAGGATCCGAGGGGAGTGTTAAAGGGGTTATACCTCCCCTTGACGCTCAGCTATACACCGTATAAAATGGGCTTCAATCCTACTTCTTTCTTTACACTGGATAAAATGTCAAACTACGGTTTAGCCCCTCCCTCGAACATATCCTGGATCCGCTGATTGATATATATATACATATATATATATATATATATATATATATATATATATATATATATATATATATATATATATATATATATATATATATATATATATATATATATATATATATATATATATGCGTGTGTGTGTGTGTGTTGAGAGAGGGAGAGAGAGACAGAGATGACTATACACATCAGCAGTGGATTTTGTTTCGGGAGAGGCTTGAGAACGAGTAAGAAATATTTTTGTTGTACGTGCAATGAGAAAAAATGATCACAAATCTATTTCGGGAGGGGCTATCCGATAGCTATCCCCTAAATACGCCACTGAACATTAGTCAACCGTTCCCATATTACCTAATACAGCAACGAAAGAAATTTTGAGTAAAGATCAATCTCAATAGTTGTCTATATCAATATCCGAGACGAGACCGAGACTTTCGAGACTGACCTAAGTCTCGTCTCGGTCTCGTCTCGATTTATAGAGCTCCGTCTCGGTCTCGGTAGATAAAAGGCCGTCTCGGTCTCGGTCTCGTCTCGGTATATAAAAGGCCGTCTCGGTTTCGGTCTCGGTACCATCCCTACATACATGAACAAAATAGTTCTGTAGGAAGGATTCTCATTCATAGAATGAAGCAAGCACTTATACAACACGTTCGGTGTCTCCTCCTTCTGACGGAGACACAGACATTTGTGTTCTGTCAACCTTAGGGGTATGCCAACCTTCTTTTCATCAGAAAATAACAGAAGTAAAAACAGGAAAAATTAATTAACTTTCTACTAGTCAAATAAAAAGTCCGTGGCAAATGTCTCCGGTACTAGTTGTTAAGAAGATACAAAGTAAGAGAGCAAGAAGGTGCTCAGCAGCAACCATCACTTCATCCCCTTACAAGAAGAAAGTATGTGAATCTTCTGAAGAAAAAGATGCCTGATGTCGACAATCCGAAAGGAAGAAATGCAAGAAGAACACGAGAAAGCATAGCAAGAAGACAAACAACAAGAAAGTAAAAAATCAAGAAATGAACTCGAGGTAGACAGCAATGACCAACAACAATCTGAAAATGATTCAGAAGATTCCACGGCAGTCAATCTTTATCATCTCATAGCTCATCTGCATCCAGCTTTGGTATATTTGAGGATGAAAACCCAGTTAAGCAAGATGACGCAGCGTGTTGTTTTGCTTGTCAACATTTTCTCTTGACCATCACGGTAAAGTGTGGGTGATGTGCATGATGTGTTAGTGTTGGACACACAATGAATGTGATTGCTATGGCAATTCAGTTTATATTTATAACTTATGCAAAGAGACTGACACTTATACTACAAGTCACATTCAGAGACTAAAAGAAGGAGTGTTTTAATATGGTTTTCTTTGCTTCGACCCATTTATTTCATATTCTATTTGTATATTCAAATCCTAGTAATATTTTGCTTTGGGTTAACATATTTGTTGACTTTTCATGTTGTTTTCGTGGTATTCCATACTGCGTTCCCTTTTTCTCACATTTCGACTTTGTACTACTTTTGGTTCTTAGAGCTATTCATATCTTGTTTTTACTTACCAGAAGTCAGTGATTTGAGTACATGTAAACATTACACAAAATGGAACGTTTTCCATATTTATCGACTTTCCTCTAAACTTTTTTCTTTTCTTCTTTTTTTACCATTTCTGCAGCAACCTGTGCTCTCTTCTATCCTTCATACTTATCGTATTCATTAGTGTCATATGTTGAATAATGTCGCTTGACGTTAAACTTTTTCCGACAACCTCTTAAAGTTTTCCGACATGTTAAACATCTCATTGTATTTCTGTCTTCTACGTGAAAATACAACTCCTCCCAAGAAGAGCTGAATGAACTTGGAGTTGATTAAGTTCCCAATTACTGTTTGTTCCTTATAGTTCATTCTGTGTTATGCACCCAGCCCTAATTATGTCTTCTTTAACTGTTTAAGCAGCCACTTACCCTCTTGAAACTACTCGATTTGGTGTCGAGAATATTGAAATGGAAACACTGACATTACTTTGCTGTATTGCTCATAACTAACTTACATCCTACATATTACTTTAGCAAACCGTTTCACTAGCAGTTATCGTAGCAGCTGAATTCTGAGGGAGCATGATCTATGATATAATTTTAACGAAATAAACACTGATCAAAGCTTCAAACACACTTTATTTTAAATTATAATAACGGTTTCGGATATCTAACATATCCTTCTTCAGACAATATCGAAAATAAATGAAAATACAGACATACATCTATAGTCATTGTTATGACAAAATTTAAATTCTTTAGCAGTCATATATATAGTGATTGTTATCAAAACATTTAAATACTTTTAACAGACATATATATATATATATATATATATATATATATATATATATATATATATATATATATATATATATATATATATATATATATATATATATATATATATATATATATATATATATATATATAATTATTGTTGTCCTTCTTTTTGTTTTTCTTCATCTATTTTCTGAGGCCTTTAGCCAATCCCGTAAGTCTTCTTGTTCACTTTCCGACTATCACGTTCCGCCATTTTTGTTTCTTATAAGGGCCTATTTTTTATTTTCTTCTTGTCTATACTATCCAAACTTCCTTGCCATAATTCATTAATAAGTAAGCCTCCTGTCCCGTTCATCAGTTTATCCCTTCCTACCTTCTTTATCCAATCTGCTTCTTTCCACTTCCTTATTATCATTCTTTTCTCCATCTCCAATACTTCCGTCTTATCCCAATTAATTCCGTGATTCGTCTAATTAACATGTTTATATATGGCATTGATGTCTTTCTTCCTCCTAACATCATCTTCATGTTGTTTTAATCTTTCTTTCACTCTCTTTCCTGTCTCTCCTATATATATGTCTTACTATGATATAAGTATGTAATTTGTAATTAAAGTAACCAGTTAAAAACAAATGTTAAATTTTATATGGCCCAGTATTACCCATTACTGCTACAAATGTTTCTTTATTTTCACAGAAGGACCTGAAGGAAGCATTGAAGGTAGTATCAATTTACCATAATATTATAGTGTCTTTTACGAAACGTAAATTTGAAAACTGTCTGCTATTTGGGCTCTTAAGCGTAGTTCTAGCGAGGCTCAGAGCGATGCCATGGGACATATACAAGGTAGTTCCATCACGTAGAATGCACTTGTTAAATATGAAACGAGAAACAGGTTAAATTAGAAAGCACGTCTGCATGACGTAAAGGAAGTCGTGTTTAATTATCATTTTACTCTATAATGATAAGCTTGCTTAATGAAGTTACTTTTTTAACTTTCATTACGTCTAAAATGTATTATATGAAGTTTTGCTACCATAGGTTTAGAATATCAGAGAGCTGTAAATACTGAGTGATATACAACTATGTATTTGCCAGAATTTATGAATGAATTGCGGAAAACAAACTAAAATCATCGCGTCATTCCTCACCAAAACAACTCCAGTTCCTACTCACTACAAAAACTTATTTTCTATTTCAGTAACAATGTCGAATTAATGATTCGTTATCCGTACTCACCTGATTTAGCACCTAGTGATTTCTTTCTGTCACCATAGATGACAAAATAAAAAGCATGGAGAGCGAATTGTGTTGTCTGGAGCTGTTAACCCACTCCGAACAGGGGTTTCCGAAAAACTTCTTCAAATTGTTGTGAAAAATAAACAAACATGCTTCAACAATCAAAGATAATAATTATAAACATAGAAAGGTCTATTCCTCAGAATATTATAATCAGGGCCCGGATGTTGTTGACCTAAATTTTTCTAGAAAGTGACCCATAAAATGACACTAAGATTCCGGTAAAATGACCCTAATTCACAAAAATTGACGTTACAATTTTTTTTTTAAAAAAAAAAAAACGTTTCTTTCGTTAAACATTGTAATTTTTTGAATATCTATTAGATTTTAATTACCATTTCTGACTCATTCTCAAAAGTTTTGTTTCAGTTAGTTGCAGTCTATTGATCAGTCCATTGTACGGCATTGTACGTACTGAAAGCGTCAACTCACTCCCGAATTGAAACTAGGAAGCACACTTAAAGAATAGGAGTTCGCACGTGTAGACTATACATGAGAATAATAGATAAAAGCCCTGTTTAAAATCTTTGTACGTCTTCTAATCTATTCTTTAGTTATTCATATGATCACATCCTTTGTGGCCAATAATCTAAAACCATCTGTTTGGCCACCTAGCAACCACTACCCCTCGTCAACCAGCTACAGCTTAGTTACAGTCTAGGAATGCAGTTTTTCCACCCAATAGTCAGGCACCAGGAAAAGAGATAACTCCGTATTTTTCAAATCCGTAAACAGTGTTCATTTTAAGATATCCTTATGTAGAAGAAAAAGACTAAAAAGACCATAAGTGACCTGAAAGTTACCTTAAAATATTAAAAAATGACGTGAAACTTCAAAACCGCAAAAAGTGACCAAAAGTTGAACCTAAAACAATATACTTTTAGAACCTTGAGTTGACGGATAAAGTTTTTATTTGAAGTTGCCTTGTCCTATGCGTAACAGAAAAAAGTTGACTTGTCAACAAGATCCGGGCCCTGGTTATAATAGTGAAACGCTAGCGTTTCTGTTAGTAGTAGTTTGCAGAAACTTTTCGAGCAGCTCTTGCATTAGAATTTGAATGTATTATGGTGGTTCTGATTCTATTGTTGTTCCACGTCTCATATAGCAATTGTATTGAAAAGGGGTGCTAAATTTCAAGAAACAAACAACAATGTAGCAAAATTCTGTAGACTCAGAACAATGCATGGAGTGATGTATATTGGAACAGCGACGATGCCTTGTACTGGAACAGTTATACATTTTCGGAATATTACTTAAAAAGGATCATGTTCCGTATAGTCCGCCTGGAACCACGGTGTGGATCAAGGGTGGTCTACGAACTCCGAGAAACACAATGCCATATATAGAATGTAAATTTGAGACCTATACCATAGGGAATTTTGAGGGGGTGCCAGTTTTTTTTATTTTCCAGAGTTGACAACCCTATGTATGATATAAGTATGTAATTTGTAATTAGAGTAACCAGTTAAAAACAAATTTTACATTTTATATGGTCTAGTATTACCCATTACTGCTACAAATGCTTCTTTATTTTCACAGAAGGACCTGAAGGAAGTATTGAAGGTAGTATCAATTTACCATAATATTATAGTTTGTTTTACGAAACGTAAAAGGCAAAAATGTTTTCTGTTAAGCATTATTTCAGCGGAGCCGAGAGCGAGGCTAAGGAACATGTGCAAAGTAGTTCCTCCACGTGCAAAGAAGTTACTAACTATGAAAATAGGAAAACGTTAAATCACGAACAACAACAATCACAAACAAAGTCACGTGTCTGCTTAAAATATTGAAAAGTGTGTTTAGTAATGATTTCATCTTATGATGTTAAGTTTTATAATTATATTTGCTTAATCAGATTCCTTTTTTGAATTTTCATGACTGAAAATATATTGTATGAATCTTATAAGTGTAAAATGTAACCAAATAAAGTATGTTGGTCTACGAAAGCTAATGATGAAAAAGAAGTTTTTGAAATGTTACGCAGAAGTTTTTGAAATGTTACGCAGAAGTTTCTGAAATATTTTATATATACGCAGAAAATTATTTCTTGTATTTTGAAACGAAATTATTTCTTGTATAAACGAAATCATACATGAAAAATCTAAATATTACGTAACAATCACGTTTGTATCACAAAAGATACAAAATACACAAAAATACAAAAAAATACACAATTCTGACCATTAGGCCTATTATTATTATTATTAATTTTGATAACACTTCGATTCTCAGTGGGAGCTCATGTACTTCAGATTCCACGTTAAAATGTAGTTCCACACTCATATAAATAACCTTGTTGCTGAAAAGGAAGTTAAACTCGAACTCAAAATTTCGTGCTGATCCAGTGGCTAGCTCGCATGTCTTTAGTACACGATGTGTGTTTGATTCCCGGTTGGAAAATTTTGAATGCATTATGATGGTTCGGACTCCACCTTAAAATGTAAATCGGCGTCTCGTACAGCCTCTGTGCTGAAAAGGGACGGTATACTTGAATAAACAAACAAACAATAATATGAAAGTTCTCGCCGGTGCTTAAATTGCTAGCACACGCGCCTTTGGTGCACAGAGTGTTGGATTCGATTCTCGGTGTGAGAGCTTTGAAATTTGATTCGGATTCTACCTTGAACTATAAGTTCACATCTCATATATTATTGGTGTAGTAAAGGGACGCTAAACTGTAACCAATCGACTAAAATAAATTAATAAGCTAATATATATGGAGTTTCAACCTTATCTTAAAACTATACCTTGAAATAATTGATTTTTGGTGAACTTTTAAACCTTATCTCATGAACGAGAGGTATTATGCTTGAGTCCTGCGGCCAGCCGTTTCGTTTTCCTATTTTCCTGCTTCTCCCTCAGCTTTACAAAGAAAGTGATGATCCCCGATACCTGTAATATCAAGGCTTTGATTCATCTTTTTACCGAAATATGCTTATCATTTCATGTTCGTAAAGTTTGTGAATGTTTATACTTAAATGGAAAAAAAAATGGAAAAGAAAAAGAAATCAGCACGGAAACTGCATCACACATGAACATGTGGATATATCACATTTTCGAATTTTTGAGTAAACTGGCAAAGCAACTTCAATATTTCTATGCAATTCAATGACACATACCATAACTACACTGTAAAAAATGAGGTGTTGAAACAACAAAATGACTACCACTCTAACGTGTTACTTGTGTATCAGTTCAACACCAAGATTTTTTTTTTTTTTTTTTTTTTTTTGCTAGTCGTAGACGACTAGCTCCCGCCCAAAGGGTACCGCCCTTTATATCGGGAAGTGGAGTAAAGGAATGATGGGGATTGGAAAATTGTGGATGGGTACTCGTAGATTTATTAAACTTTATTTCAACATTTTATTTTACATCATCATAAATATATTGGAGCATTTTCAGATCAAACAGACTAGTGTATCATATAGTATGAGAAGGGTTGGACATTATGGCCGTTAACCATAATCATAGTTGAAGGTGGATGGGAATGAATGGTAATGAGGTGCACAAGACGTCACAGCAACGGGTTTTGTTAGCAAGACAGATGTGTGTTATCTTCTGATCCGGGGGCAACTCCGGATCTGATGGAGACAGGGGAAGCCCAGTTAAACAAGAGGACTACTGTGCATAAGATGGAATAATGCAAGGTGATGCCGTGTCAGTGATGTAGTCTGTGATGAAAAGATGGTCAGGACTGTCAGGTGGTAAGGAGAAGTGGTACAAGGTAAATAGGAGCGAAAGAGGGGTATGACGGAGAAGGACATCGGTCGGGTGTAAAGCAAAGTGATGCATCGTGTCTAGTAGGAGGGGATGATGAGTTTGAAAGCGAGTTGAAATGTAGCGGAGGCGTAGGGTTTCAAGGTGATAGAGTATGTGGGGAAATGGGGTGCGATCATAGAGTTCATGAGTTGGGCTTGGAAGGCGGATACGGAAAGCTAATCGGAGGGCGTGCCGTTCAAGAATTTGAAGTCTGGTATAAAATGAGGGAGCTGCGGCTATCCAGGCTGTAAAACCGAAGGTGAGAACTGGGCGGAGAAAAACTTTGTAGGTGGTTAATAAGGTATGTGTGTTCAATCCCCAGGTAGTACCAGTGATACGGCGTAAAAGGTTGAGGCGATTATAGGCTTTGGCGCAGATGGACCTGAGATGAGCAGTCCATTTAAGATGTCTGTCAAAAACTATACCAAGATAAGTGACGGTGTTTTGAGGCTGAAGAGGAACGTTGTCGACATGAACATGAAAGTTAGCAGGGTTGCGGTACACGCGAGAGCGTTTGTTTGGAGGAAGAAAGATAATGGTTTGTGTTTTAGCAGCATTTAGGGTCAGTAGCCAGTGATTGCACCATGAGAGAAATGTGTCAATAGCAATCTGCAGAGTTCGATTTATCTCTTGGATAGTATTGGCTATGGCGAGAAAGGCTGTGTCATCCGCAAATTGATATAAACTGATATTTCTAGGCAAAATAGGAAAGTCGGCCACATATAACAGATATAATAACGGAGATAGTGAGGAACCTTGAGGAACACCAGAATGGAGAAATATAGGGTGCGAGAGGTGATTGTTGATAGATATATAACTAAGGCGGCAAGAAAGAAAGTGGAAGATGAAACGGATGTAACACAGAGGAAGGCGGTAAGAGAAGAGTTTGTACACAAGACCAAGATGCCACACCTTATCAAAAGCTTTTTCCAAATCGAATAAGACAAGGCAGGAAGGTTTGGATGTGTTGAACTGCATTGTGATATGGGTGGTAAGGCGCAGAAGCTGATCATTGATACTATAAGAAGGTCGAAAGCCAGCTTGTGGAAGAGGAAGAAGATTATGATCGGAAAGATGACGATGTAGACGTGTGACAAGGATGCGTTCCAGAATTTTGCTGAATACAAGAGTGAGCTGAATAGGCCGGTAAGAAGAGACATCATGTGGAGGTTTGTTTGGTTTGGGAAACATTAGAGTGATCGATGATTTCCAGTGAGTCGGAATGTAGGCCGTACGCAAAATAAATGTGTAAATAACTGAAAGTAAATGGAGAAGAACATAGGGAGCCTCTTTGATATGTCGGTAAGAGATACGATCAGCGCCTGGAGCCGACTGACGTTTTCTGGCGACTGTACTGCGGATATCTTCGACCGTAATAGGGGCAGTAAGATAATTATTTGCAGGTAAATGGTGGTTGGAATTGGGTTGGAGATCGGGTGAAGAAAGATTGAGATTTTCTGCTGGATGACGGCGTATTGATGGGACAGGTGCAAGAGGAGTGAAAATGCCTTGAAGATAATCGGCAAAAGCATTTGCTTTAGCAGTATCGTCAGCGAGAGCTTCGTCTCCAGCTAAGAGAGGGTACGGTGTACGAGATGATCGGCCAGTGAGTTGGTGGAATCGCTTCCAGTACCTGGTAGGATGGGTGATGGTGGAAAGATCATTGCAGCTAGTGATCCAACGACGACGTTTATAAGCAACGAGGTAGTTGTGAACAGTGCGTTGATACTGACGGTTCAACACCAAGACATCGCCTTCAGAGCATATCAGAAATACCTTGTTATTAGCTGTGAGTATTTGCGTCGTTCTTCATTGTTTTGGTATGAGTAAAGCTTTGCGAAATATATTTTGCATTTATTGGAAGTGACTAATAACATTCTATGTTTTCTGTAATCGCTCACAATAATATTGTTGTAAACCTGTGAATCATCTGACAACAGTTACACAGATGGCAGTGCTTCCATCTATTTTCTTTATTTGTTATTCTTGTGTCTTAGCACGTATGAACAGAAGATGGCAGAACTGTTGCCTATGTCACTTTTGTCAGACGATTTACAGGTTTACAACAATATTATTGTGATCGATTACAGAAAACAAAACATTATTCATTACTTCGCAAAGCTTTGCTCATATCAAACGATAAATACCAAGGCAAATTCTCTCAGGTAGTAACGAGTTATTTCTGATATGCTCGGAAGGCAATGTGCTTGGTGCTGAATTAACACACAAGTAACACGCTAAAGTGGTAGTCATTTTGTGTTGTTTCAACACCTCAGTGTAGCTGTGACACATGACCTGAAGAAATTGTCTCACGAAATGCTGCTCAGTGAGCTCAAATCTGGTGATGTACAAGTTTTAGATCTAAGTTATAAATGACATTAGTATTTACATATTGAATACCATAATATTAGTATGTAATTACTTTTGTGAACTTCATTTAACTTTAGTATTACTTGTTATACAAATATTTCTTTGTTCTTCACAGGTAGATTTCAACGAAGCGCTGAAGGTAAAGTTCCTATATCTCTTTTAAGGACTATAGACCATATAGTGGTCGAGATTATTAATGATGTTTTATTTATAATTGCATTTTTAATTTTATTCCAAATTTTATTCCACCACACATTTTACTCATAAAGTTATGTGGTACCGTTTACACATGAAACCACACGTTATCTCTATTTATATGTCCCATCCCTCTTATCACTACAAGTTACATTACCTACAAACACTGTCCTTCATTCGTTTGTATTTCCATACCTATTTACCGAACTTCAACGAAACTTGAGAAATGTATATCATAGAACTTGAAGTATTTTTGAGACACTCGTTGTGCAGGCACCGAAGAGGCTCTCAAATTAGGAGATACAGTGAAACCTGTCTTTAGCAGAATCGAGCGGGACTAGCAAAATTTCCGTTAAAGTCATGTTTCCGCTTCATAGAGGTAGACCTTTCCTTAAAAAAACAAAATACATGCTTATAACGGACATACTGAGAAAATATATTGCTGTACGTAGCTTGTTCAACTATAGTACTTCTTTCTTCTACTAATTCATACACACACACACACACACACACACACACACACACACACACACACACACACACACACACACACACACACACACACACACACACACACACACACACACACTCATGAAAAAGCTTAAAAGGAACACAAAGTATGCTATGTACATGTTTACTTTATTTTTCTAATAGTCAAACAGGGTTTTCAGTATACATTGCTGCTTGGCTGCTCGACTTTCCGCATACACAGCACCATGAGAAACTACACTAAAGTAAATCAGTCATTATGCCGTACGTCAAATTGTCCAGAAAGGTTTATGGAAGACACTATAATATATATGTTTCCCCTCATACAATGTCTAAAAATTTTTTAAATTCTGTAGTCCGGAACTCAGAATTTTACGTTAAAGGTTTATTTTGCTTTCCGTTGTCCGTGTAATACAGTTTCTGCTTAATGAAGGGACTTTTACACGTTTTTCAGTCCAAAATTCATAGGACCGTGGAATATTTCCGTTTAAGACAGTTTTCCGTTTAACAAAGGGTCCGCTGAAGGCAGGTTTTACAGTATAATTTTTGAGGAAAATTTTTCAATTTTTTCGTAGTTTATCGTTAGTGACAAATAACGTGTAGTAGGCCTATCATTGTAAATTCTGCTTCATTGTAATGCCAAGATATAAAAACCTAAGGTGATTAAGGTAGGTTTTTTCCAAAGTGAGTTCCTCTGCTTAAAAAAAAAATATTATTAAAAAAATGTAACGATGTTAATTGAGTGGTATTGTGGGGTATGTCAACAATGTCTCTCTATTGATTTTTGCATATTACGAAATTTCGCCTATTAGTTTAAACGTTCTTAGTTTTTGTACCATTTAAACTCTATTTCAAAAGCAGATTTTCAGAGAAGTCATATCAATTAAAAAAAGGAGTGGGGTTTATAGCTACAAAGGAAGGTAAGGGGGCAGACCCGTAGCCTTCCTAAAAATGTAGGGGGGTCCGGTAGAAGTTAAGGGGCGGCGATCCAACGATATTATAGTTCATCACGATATTATAGCTCATTTGCAAGCTTACCTTGAAAATTTTAGAAGAAGTAAAAATTTAGGGGACTGGCCCCGTGCGTCCTGTGGATACGGGTCTGCACAGAGAAAAAGAATTGTAGGTGGCGTACTTAGAAAGATAGGTTACATGCGTAATTCCTGTAGTTTTAACGTACAGCAGACGTATAACTGAAAACGCATGTTTTATAATACTTTCTGTATGTGTTCCATCGATACGTACTTTCTGTATCTAACAATGTAGGCGGTCAGGATCTCACATACAAATGGATGTATATAACATATAGCTGACGAAGGTAACATAAGTATATGCATGTGATATACGGAAAACTGTTAGATGTCAGACATCCTGCAAGGGCATGATGTAACACCTAAGGGCAGTGCCTATGTAGCATACTGATAATGCATGCTCCATACTGATTTCTATAGTAAGCAAGAGGATACCGTATATTTGTACAATATACCGCTGTCCGGAGAACGGATTTTTCTCAGTGTGTAAGAGAGCTTCATATAGCTTCAGAAAACTTCACGTAAGAGTAATTACTTTAGATAAGCTTCTTCCTTTTAGTTCGTAGCGCTAAAATTTATACTTTTTGTACCGATTGACTTCTCTTAAGACCCGCCACTACTTTTATTTCATAATAAAACGTGAAGCATAGATTTTTCACTAATATTTGTGATGAAGATAAATTGTGGTTAGCTTTTCTTTAAGACCGTACGTAAGGAAAAATATTTATCTACATTTCCAAACAGTGTTTTTAGTTTCTGTGAATATTTTAATCAAGAATTTTAATAAGATATAAATGTATAGTACAAGGGCCAAAATAATCTTATTTACCCGTCATTATGTTTTGCAAAAACAATTGTAAAAGTATACAGCAAGAAATAATAGTTAATACCTAGATATAAGTTAATTTAACTCAGGATAGTGGTTCCAGCATGAATACAACTTAAGCGTAGGGTTGCAAGACGTCCGGTTTTTAGATGGACAATCCGGCTTTTGGACATAAAAATTGATGTCCGGCTTTGTACTCAAGCCGGACCCGCTTTTCTCCTCCTTTTTTGAGTTTGGAGACTAATTAATGGAACAGGGATGATTCAGGAGATGAATCAGTAAACAGGTTTTCAAGATGCTTAAAATATTGCCAGAATGGAAATAGGATAAATAAGTTGTTAGTACCATGACTTTATTAAATACCACGATTTATAAATATTATAAGTATTGCTGCCTGCTAGTCAATCATCATTTTGTAGTTGTACTTTTTGTATTAGTTTACTTTAATAATGTGTTATTTTCTATATTATTTTTTTCTTTTTGTTTAAAATGTGTTGTTTGATATAACCTGGAAGCAAGCTTAGGTTTCGGTAAACGCAACTTTTTTAGTGATTTTTTAAAAGTCAAAGTGTCCTCCTTTTTGATTTTACAAATCTGGCAACCCTACTTAAGCGTGTTGTCTGAACACCGAGCCTGGTGTTACGGTTAACACAGACTCAGTGTTACCGGTTTGGCATAAAGCCGGTGTTGAGTGGTGTGAAAATAACACAGAGTTAGTGTTACAGAATTAGGTAAATGAACGAAGCAACACATAAAGATAAACATAGCCGGTTTAAAAAGAGATAAAGAATGGCTTGGCTGGAGGTGAAGTTGAGTACATACAGGATCTTCACACTACTAAGAAAAATCTTTTGGAAGCTTTAGGAGTAGCCACCAACACTTTGGGATAGTGTAACGTTATTTCTTCCGTTACAATCCCTGATTCCAAATATATATTGAGTATTTATATACTACGTAAGATTATGATAAAATCACACCTCGAGTACACACTTCCCAATATACCAGGGAAGCAAGAAAGTTCGTGCGCTTTTATACTATGGAAGAAGACTGTCAATTACAGGGTTTTAACGGTTTGTTTATTCGGCAAAATAGCTTCTATTTGCTTCTACAACCTTCTCCCAGCGCTCAACAAGCTTGTAAATGCCAGTTTTGTAGAATATTTGTTCCCGAGCCTCGGAAAACAGCAACTGCATTTTTGACGTCTTGTTCAGTCTTGAACTGCCTGCCACGCATAAAGTTGTCTATGGCCAAGAATAAATGGCAATCCGAAGGGGCGACATCTGGGGAGTAGGGAGGATGAGATACAAGCTCCCAACCAAGTTCTGAGACTACTTCCAGCGCTTGTTTTGCGGTGTGAGGGCGCGCGTTGTCCTGGTTATAGAGCACACCTCTTTTGTTCACTAGTGCTGGCTGTTTCTGGGTCAGTTTGGTGGCTACCGTTCTCAGTTGTGATGAGTACACATCTTTGGTAATTGTCTTACCACGTTCCAAGAATTCGTAGTGCACGATACCGTTTGTAGTCCACCAAACACAGAGCAAAACCTTGTGTTGATGGATGTTCGGTTTTGCAGTCAAAGGCTTCGGATCATTCGGTGATAGCCAATGGTATGACCGTTTTTTATTGTCATACATAACCCACTTCTCGTCATAAGTTATTATACGGTCCAAAATTGGACAGATTTTGTGTCTCGTCAACAAAAATGAACAGATATTCAGTCTTAGAACTTGGCTCATAGCGGTCAGCTCGTGAGAAACCCACTGACCCGGTTTTCAGGTCTTCCCCAACTGATGCAGACTTACCCTAATAATTTTCCTGCTTACCTCGAATCGGTGAGCAAGTTCCTCACATGTTTGACTGGAATAATCTTCAATAGAGGCCTTCAGGTGGTCCATATCCACTGATTTAGGCCTCCCAGAGCGAGGCTTATCTTGAAAGGTCTCGTCACCAGTTGAAAAGGTCTGGAACCATTTTTGTGCTGTACATTTACTTATTACACCCTCTCCGAGCGCAACACATATTTTTCTAGCTGCTTCTGCACCATTTGTCCCCAATTTAAACTCGTATAAAGCAAACAAGCTCTAAAAACTTCATTTGACACTGACATGATCACGAGCGATTTTTACACATTACACTCACAAATGCGTTGTTATATTCACCGTGGCTGATGCGTCAATGAATAAGCTTTCCCAAACAGTCAAAACTTTCATGCTCCGGGGACAGATATCGCCGCAGCAGCCAAATGGAAGCGGGAGTGGTTCAAAAGCGCACGAACTTTCTTGCTTCCCTGGTATATTTCGTACTATATATCGAATTTGTCACATTGAAAAATGAACAATGACATTCCTACAAGATGGCTCTTCGTTGTATCTTTTTTTAGCTACCATATCAACTAAATAAACAGGTTGTCATAACAACGAAAAACAAGAAATATATCGATATAATACAAAATATTTAAAATTATTTCTTTGTATCTTCTTCTTCTTAACAGCTTGTGCCTTTTAAATAACTCTTTTGAACGTAAATAGAAACAATACTTAGAAGTACATACAAAATATACATTATTGTTGTAATAGGTTAGGGTAGGTGCAGAAGTTTGACTTTCGCCATCAGATGGCAGCACGTTTGCCTTTCCTTTCAATGTATCAGGTAGTCTAAAAAGATATGAGCTTTTTGCACACGAGATGTCGTTACTGTCCAAATTTCAGGGTATATGAGTTGTAGTAGGTCAGCTCTAACGTCATTTGATAGTTGAAGGTAGTAGACGTACAAAAATCGTTAGAATAGTTATAATCAGAGTAAGGTATTACACGGTAAAGATGACCGAATATTCTGCAATACTTCACTACCATTTTACAATATTATTTAGATAAATCGAAAATCCCAAGCAGGCTCGTGAAGAAATTTGTGCTTTTTATAGGCAAGATAAGTTGTCAAAAGCAAAGCCAAAAGATGGTATAGTCGTTTCTACTCTGGTAATTTCGGTCCTAAGATGCTCCTGGCAGTGGGCGATCAATTACAGTAAAAATGAATGATATTCAAGCAAAAGCCAAGCAAGATCAGCATGTAAGCTATTATGACATCGCCAATCACCTACATACGAGTATCCATAATCAAACAGCGTTAAACCATTTGGAGAAAGCTGGGTATCAAAAACTCGACGTTTTGATTCCTCAAGATCTGTCAAGATTGTGAGTAAAATACATTTAAGGTTGGTTTAAAGGGACAAGTTCTGCCGATAGATGACACCACAGTCTTCGTATCTCTCCCATGTATTTTTTGTCTTTCACGAAAATTCACGATTTCTCTTACAAATTTCAACCTACAGACTTCAAATTTTTAGAAAAGGAACTTTATAATCTATCGAAGGCAATAGTCCGTGCCGATTTTTTATTTAGAATTTTCTTCATTGTTGAAATGGATATCCAAACCTTTAACAATGAAACTGTTTCAACAATGAAGAAAATTCTAAATAAAAAATCGGCACGGATTGTTTCCTTTAATAGGTTTTGAAGTTCCTTCTCTAAAAATTTGAAGTCTCTAGGTTGAAATTTATAAAAGAAATTGTAAATTTTCGTGAAAGGAAAAAAATACATGGGACAGATACGAAGACAGTAGTGACATCTATCGGCAAAACTTGTCCCTTTACACTAACCTTAGTCGATCGAATTTCTATTCGCGAATATCTACTGAAACGTATTAAACTCGATTCATTTCTGAAATGGTGGATCATGCGTAATGGAAAATGGTTAATCTACAACTACAGTTTGGAAACAAATCCTGGTCGAAGCTAGGAGAAGATCGACAGTCTGTGGCAAAGCTCGTACTAGCACCCGGGGAGGTTATACTGTGTGTTTGATTGGAAAGGCATTGTGCATTACAGGTTGCTGCCGCCGGATAGAACGATAGACTGTGACCTGCACTGTGGATAATTATCGCGAGTGCACCTTGTTACTCAAAGGAAACGGCCGGAACTGGTCAAAAGAAAGGGTGCCGTATAACACAATGACAACGGCAGGCCGCATAATTCTACCAACCCTTTCGTAATTATTCATATTTAGCAATCATTCGTCTCCTATAGCTTAAAGAGTATAAACATGGAACCTTAAAGTTGAAATTTTATTTAATTTCATGGAAGAGTGTAGATTTGTGTTTGTATCATTGAGAAACACTTACAATTACACTTGATGTGTAATGTAATTATAACCATTTACTCCTGATTCATTGTGTAAGGGTTCGGTTAATTCTTGTTCACCATATAGATAGCAGGGATTTAACAAAATAGGGAAACCATAAGAAAACTCTACTTATGGGATGGCTAGGTGTGTTACATGTTTTGACTGTAAACCAATTAAAAACTTATGCAAATACTGCAATTCACTGGCAGTTCAGTTATCAAGGAATAAATATGGCGGGAAATAATTTATCTTGGCCCTTCGAGGCTTTCAGGAAAATATCTAATTTGTTTTTTTCTTTCTAGAAGAGAATATCCTGATGGATCTTGTAGGTAAGAAACTATTTCTTAAAAAAAAAAAAAGAAAAAAGAAAGAAAAAGAAAATATAAACAATGAAATAATGAGACAGAAAGCTTAATCGTTACCATCCTGTTCTCAGAGCTCACAAAGAAGAGAATATTACTTGAGTAAAATACAGTTGTTTACGAGACAAATCCGGAGTGTAAGGTTACAATGTGTCATTAAAAAAGTGTGTTTATCAAAATGTTTATTACAGTACAACGTTTTTTAATGATATGTGTTTTTGACGTACCGTATTTACTCGCGTAATTTTGGCACTTTTTTAGACGAAAAAAGTTGTTTTGAAACAAGGGTGCGTAAATTATGCGAAAAAAAATAGCCACATCAGTGAACATCATCTATTTTTTTTCCCAGTCAAAATAACACGAAAATACCGGTACACATTTTCTTTGTAGCAAGAATTGACAACAAACAACTAATTCTAAATTTGTAGAAAAATAACATTAAAAAATAGATTAAGAAATCACTGTCAAATCCTCGCGTGCGCAAATTACGCGAGGAAAATAAAATATACAGAAAATGCCCTTCAAAACTGGGATGCGAAAATTATGCGAGGGCGAAAATTACGCGCGTATTTACAGTAATTACTGCAGTTGTCCAAATACAAGGGTTAGATTTTTAGTAATGACAACAACGGTATATTTTGAGAAGTAGAGTACTTACAAGGTTCGAAGTTTTACAGGCCCTCGATATAATCACCAGCATTGTGAATTACGCGTTCCCAGCAATGTGGAAGTCGCTAGATGCCGTTGGTAGTGCCTAATCTCTGAATAGTGCGGATGAAGCGATCGGTCGCCCGGAGGAGATAATCGACTGTATGGAAGCGTGTCCCACGAAGTGGTTCCTTCATCTTCCGGAAGAGGTCGTAGTCGCAGGAACTTAAATCTGGAGAATAGCGGGAGTGATACAGCACTTCCAAGCCCCAACGATGGAACAAATCAGTGACCGCACTTGCTGAGTGTGCCCTTGCATTGTCATGCAGAATGATGGGTGGGTTCGTCAGGAAGTGGCGTCATTTTCGTCTTACAGTTGCTTTTGCAGATTGTTTTGCAAAAAATGCAGTAGTACTCTGCACTAATGGTGTGTCCTTCGGGGACGGTATGGTTTGTGGTTACACCATCCCAGTTGTATGCAATGATGAGCATAACTTTCACATTGGTTGGAATATTCCGAACTGTTGTTTTTCTCGGTGACTCAGGATGACGCCGCTAGTTTGATTGTCGTTTCAGCTGTGATTCATACGCTCTGACCAAGGTCTCACCAATAACAATGATCACCTTCACGTTGATATCGCTCCAAGTGTGTTCGAGCGACATCATATCGCATGCACTTGTGTTATTCAGTCAGATCATCTGGAACCCGTCCTGTATCGTTGACCAATTAAAGAATAGTGGCGTTCCGATCTGCTAGCACTAACGCGTTCACGTTCTGCACATCTTCTTTACTTACAGGAAGATGGCTGGAGCAAGGCATAAATGTGACATTTGGTCGTCCGTCATTAAAGGTTTTGACCCACCATGCTACTGTACGGTATGGTAATGCACTTGCACCACAAACATCTTGCAATACTTCGTAGCACTGTTTTGCATTCCTACCTCTAGCACATTCAATTTTCAACCAGCTCCTCTGATATTGCTTCGTAAACATGACTGTATTCCGCGTGCACTCACGCAGCGTGACTGTAGACCACGAGCACTCACTCAGAACTGCTCTCTATTTGCTGGAGGGAAGGGCAGACGAGTTCATGTGCTCTGAGGGAGGGTCGGCATCTAGTACATCGCTTAATGAATTTTAATGGATTGGTTTGCTCCCGAGTATATATATAGCAGTGTTGCCATTACTAATACTCCAACTCTCGTATAAGTCACTTGTTAAGTCAGGGTACTAACTTCGTGTATTGCACAGTCAGAACTTTAGCGCCTGCTGCTGAAACCACATTTTTACTTCGTTCTTGATATCTTATTCGTCTTGGAAATGATGTCCAGCAAGATATTTTCATGAACGTGAACAAGCGCTTTCTGAATATCCGTCTACCTTCTGCTTGGAGAAAGGGAATGACTTCACATTTGGGGGATTCTGAATCGGTGCAGCCATTGTAAACACATGTTACTCACACTAGATTCTAAAGCCGCGATAGCACGAGACACCATAACAATTAGAAATAGCCGAGAGAGGGAAGCGAAAGGCTTACAGTTAAACGCACTATAGAAAACTTATGCATGAAAACATTACTTCGCACCTCCAGAATAAGACCCTCCTAGATGAGCCCCTTCCCCCTAAACATACTACTATATTTAAAAGAAAGATTGATTATCTTCTTCTGTTTTTGGGAATTGTAACTTTATTTAAATATCTATAGTATTACGGGGTTCTTACTGTAAAGAAAATCTTGTTCTCAAATACTATACATTTACAAATGATAATTTAAAATCCATTTTGAGTTATGACAACCTTCTTCTGGGGTACGATCCGCCTATAATGGTTGTAACTTTATTTTAGGGATATGCCTCGTATTATGCGACCTGAATTTAATCGTGAGCTCGAAACTAATAACAAAAATTAATTAATTAATTAAATAAGTTTCATGTTATTTTTGTAGATCTATTTTTTTAGAGCTAGTAAAATCGGTAATGAACAAATACTGGAAATAAAATATACTTGTATGAAGCAGTCGGAATTCAATAACAATTTTACGGGCCGCGGTGGCTTAGTAGTAGAGCGTTCACATCTGCTGCATGGGGTCCTTGGTTCGATCCCAGATCACCCGAAGTGAAGTTTGTGGTGGGCAAACACCGTGTGCGTGGATTTTCCGTTTCTTCCCACTTTCTTCATTCCACAATTTCATTCATTTCTCATCATTACCATCTCTCTGAGGCTAGCCCGCATAACTATTGGACATGTAACTCAAAGATTTCATTTCAATAACAATTTTGCCTACCTTTGAAAAGAATGACCGTAAAAGAAAAGAGATCAATACAATCACTAATAAGTATTACACCCAAGCCTTTGGGCTTATGTTTACTAAAGGTTAGAATCGTGTTAAATTAAAAGTACTAATTGTTTATTTTTTTTTAAAGTTAGCCCGACAATAAGCACTCCAAACGCCATACAAATGTTTTATGCAATTCTTAAATGATTACGTTATACAGAACAATCTCGCAACTAGCGAAATGTATTTGAGTCACACAGGTAAGTGATAGTATATATAGCGCCATCTATTAGCATAGCTGTTTAACATATAAAGTTTCACTCTGAGAGTTATGCTTAATCATATTCATTGTATTTCTTCCAGACATTTTTACACCCGACAGCAGCAAACAAAGTAAGGATATATATACGCACTAGTAGAGTTGATCGTTACAAATAACATTTAAATTTGAGTCTTATTTTTTTAAAAAAAGAAACGTTATCAGATTTAAATTAATATTATTTCGAATATGTCCCGTTTCTCAAGACATATATGGAAACATGATACATACGTCTACAAGTAGTATTTCTCGAAATCTGGATTCGTTTTAAAGACAAGAATGTATGAGCCATGAATCTAACAACCAGTTAATTATAGTATGAGAAGCAGTTACCTATGAGCAATCTACAAAATTTGCAGATTTATTTTTTCTTTGTGATTTTTTTTTAAAAAGACAACCATTTTTCGTTTGAATTATCCTTAATATTTGTATGTATTTTGTAGATAGGATTAATTACCTGTTAAACATAAAATAAACTGTAAATTTAATATGATTGGTACTTCCCATTGTATGGATATTTCTCTATTTCTTACAGCGAGACCTGAACGAAGCGTTGCCAGTGAAGGTAGTATAAAGTATCATCATGTTACAATGCGTTTTACGAAATGTAAACGATAAAAATGTGTAAATAGTTCATCAACGAAATATATATATATATATATATATATATATGTGTGTGTGTGTGTGTGTGTGTGTGTTTATAGGGTGTTGCAAAATAACTATTAGGCATAATACTCGTGGAAGGTGATTGCTGCTACTGAGACAAAAAGAAAGTTCTCCTGAACTTTCGGCAATCGGACATAGTTTCAAACTTACAAGGTGCCGAAACCGTTTGTAAATCAATTTCAGAAGCCAATATTGCGAAAACCATCCAACATACAGAGCACGGATAAAAAATGAACGTAGAAAATCATACCTGCTCTATTGAAATATGCATGTTAGGGTGGAACGAAAAAATCAAATTTTCGAGTATCAAATTCTAATAGAGCTCAAAAGTTGCACATTCGCCCGCTAATCAATGAAAAAATAACCAAAAATTTACACATTAGATCTTTAGTTCACGAAAACGCTCTAATTAAAAAAAATCACAAAAAACACCAAAATGTACCTTTAAGCGAAAAAGTCAGATTTTCGAGTATTGAATTCTAATAGAGCTCAGAAGTTCTACTATCCCAAACTCCGGGTTGCATTGTATATTGGACACCCTGTAGTATTTCTCGAAATCTGGATTCGTTCTAAAGACAATAATGTATGAGCCATGAATTTAACAACCAGTTAATTATAGTATGAGAAGCAGTTACCTATGAGAAAGTCTACAAAATTTGCAGATTTATTTTTTCTTTGTGATTTTTTTTCTTTAAAAGACAACCATTTTTCCATTTGAATTATTTGTATGTATTTTGTAGATAGTATTAATTACCTGTTAAACATAAAATAAACTGTTAATTTAATATGAGTGGTACTTTCCATTTTATGGATATTTCTCTCTTTCTTACAGCGAGACCTGAACGAAGCGTTGCCGGTGAAGGTAGTATAAAGTATCATCATGTTACAATGTGTTTTACGAAATGTAAACGATAAAAATGTGTAAATAGTTCACGGGGTGTTGCAAATAAATATATATAGGGCGTTGCAAAATGACTATTGAAACTCGTGGTAGGTGAGACAAGAAGAAAGTTCTCCTGAACTTTCGGCAATCGGACATAGTTTCAAACCTACAAGATGCCGAAAGCGTTTGCAAATCAATTTCAGACGCCAATATTGCGAAAACCATCCAACATACAGAGCACGGGTAAAAAATGAACATAGAAAAAATCATATCTGCTCTATTGAAATATGCATGTTAGGGTGGAACGAAAAAAATCACATTTTCGAGTATCAAATTCTAATAGAGCTCAAAAGTTGCACATTCGTGTGCTAATCAATGAAAAAATAACCAAAAAAACCACACATTAGATCTTCAGTTCACGAAAATACCCTAAATTTGAAAAAAAAAATCACAAAAGCACCAAAATTTACCTTTACGCGAAAAAAATCAGATTTTCGAATATCGAATTTTAACAGAGCTCAGAAGTTGCATATTCATGTCGTAATCAATGGAAAAATAACGAAAATAATCACTTTTTGGATCTTCAGTTCGCGCAAACGGCCTAAATTTAAAATAAGTGACAAAAAACATCAAGATTTACCTTTACGCAAGAAATATACAAGTTACTTTTTTTTATTTCTATCACGTGTAAGTACATTATTTTAGTTGTGTGAGGTCATGTTTGTTAATAATTTGTTAATGTGAGTAATTTTATATATTTTATTTTCACAATGATTTTGGAGCTATTGCTTCGCCTATTTCTCAACTTTTTTCTTTTTCATGAAATGGTCCAAAATTCACCACAAGGAGGTAGTTGTAAATCAAGTTCCACCCACACCCTACCCAAATCATTAAGACTATCAATCGTTGAGTGTGACCCAGAGTACGATATAACACTGAAGGAGCAAAGATATCAGTCAAGTTGGATATGTTTCCAGGAAACATCTTGATTTGAATTATACAAATAAGTTTTCATCAATGCTGTTTGATCTGGGAAACCTGACTCTTAAAATTTTGTTTTAAACACGACACACAAGTAGCTCCGTCATATGGTGTCAAAGTTGTCACACCAACTTATATGTTCATACTAGCTGATCACTAAAATCAGAGGTGATCAAAATTTGTAACCAAATATTTAGTACAGAATCTGATGGTACCAGTACATGGTAAAGATTTTACTACTAAACGTTTATTTTGTTTTACAATTTTAGATAAGGAGAATTATTTACATCACGGTATTGCAAACAGTTTTCTTTTGAAATTTACTCACTAAATATTTTACACTGTATGCTATTTTGATTTCATTACACAAATAGTTCTTACTATGTAAACAATTGTCCAATCGTTATAAGACATTCTGACTTTCTATTGTGATAAGAAATCACATTATTCACAGAGGGAGGTTGATATGATATATTATCCAATAGGATGTAAAATTGAGTTATATAATTTATTGAAGTAATACAGTTTTTTAAAAAATTTGCATGTTAACTAATTCTGGTCAAATTAAGTAAAATATTGGATCAAACACATGTATATTAAGCAACTACTTTTCAACAAATTATAAATCAGTTGTCATGATAAATAAATTAATTTTTTTATGTAGTTCGATGTAACTGAAGTTCAAAACGTCAGTATTTACAATTACAGGAATATGTATAAAGTTCTCTTCTAAGTTCTATGTTTTAATAATTTTCATTGTGTTTCTTCCAGACCCGTTGGCACCCAAGACCGGGAAAGCAAGTAAGGACTAAAAAATAATAAAAAAAAAAGATACTAATGCTGCTTAAGCGATGTACATAAGAATTGCACTTGAAAGTAGAACTTGATTAGTAATGTTAGGTTTAACTAAGTATCACTGAACCACTTGGTTGTAAACCAGACGTTTCTGACTACATTGTAAGATTCCACAATAAAACTGTGGCTGAAAAAGTAGGAGAGATCATTTGTGTAGAACAATGTAAAGAATACGCGAGGATATACAGTCATTAAACCCAACACAATGCGGTTATACTAAAGGTTTATACTTAAAATTTTATTTGGGGTGCATTACAAGTGGTGTTTTAGTGACTTAAACATAACTAACTTTTTTTTATATTCTAGATAGAAGAATTATACAATATTAAATACTTGGTAATTTTAGGTATGAACACAAAATATAAGCTTTAAATATGTATGGATTTAATGTTTTTGATTAGTTGTTATGTGGTGTTGTCGAATTGTTTTGTGTATTGAGACATTTTTTGTAGCTGACAGAGTTTTTAAGCACATATTTGTGATTTTTTTTATTGGAGTTATTGTTTCACAACAGTTACTTGAGGTTTAATTTTAGCGTAAGTACTTAATATTGTGGAGATTTACAGAAAAGTTTGTTATTCGATGAAACTATCATTTTTTAACTGTAATTGATACAAAAGTTTCGAGTTTGAAGATGTGATTTTAATTTTTATCGTACATAGAAACAGTTAACGATATTATGTTTGGTAACACACCATACTATTTTGGAAATATTTTGAGGTTTTATACTATTACTTTTGCTGAGGTTGTTACCCAAAGTGCCCGTGTTTATGACGTAGAATCACGCTATCGAAAAAGTGACCCAGAAAATTAGGTTGATGCAAGACGTAATTTAATTCAGAGGATGAAATCCGTCAACGCAAAATTTATATAATGAGGAAGTTTATTATGTAAGTCAAACTGTCTTCAGCATATAAAATGAATTCGCAGACAAAAATACATAATTTTTATTATTTTATAATAGATTTTTGACTTGAAATTATGTGAAGGAATTTTTTCCTTGTTTTGTTAATCTTTTTTGACAATTAATGTTAAATTTAAAGTACAACAGAAATAAAAAGTTTATAACTGGCCAGTTACAATAACAAGATAAACAAGTAGCATGACTAAATGGTAAGAAGAGGGATAATAAATAAGAATACCTGGAGGTGAATTTATTTAGTGAATAAACTAGATTACATTTGAATTCAAGTACAGACGCTTCCGACCTTAAAACGTTGTGTTAATTCTTCTTAGACATGTATTCAGCAAAGATAAATACTGTAATTTCGCATTTTCAACGCGAACTTATGTGAGGGACTTCAGGAAAAATACTCAAGTGTATAAGCTGCAAACATCATAGAAGTATTTTCACATCTTCCAACAAAAAAAACTACAAACAAGTTCTCCTAAAAGTACCAAAAACCATCCTATAATCCCTCTCCGAGACAACGCCAACATGACAACAGTAATGGCTTATGCTTACCAAGTATCAAGTAGGTGTTGTTGTGGTGTCGGATGTAAATATTTCTTGTCACTGACGTGTATGAGCTACAGCCATAATTTTTGACAATGTTTGGTTGGAGAAAATTGCTGCTTATAGTAAGTAGATCAGGGCACAGGATAATGTTTCGTAAACGTACACTTTGTTCAGAATATTGCTTTTCTTATTCCGTTATTTGTTACGAGACAGTCTACAACACTCATTACGTACGTGTAAAAAAGTACAAAAGTAAATGCACACTACAAACACGAATTAAAGGTAGTTGTTTTACGAAGATGGCGTTGTCATAAAATTACAATAAATTACTATCATGTCATTGTTAAGTTAACTGAGAGTCAAATATTTTATACTGAAACAAACAAGTTTACTCTTTCAATTTTTAACATTGTGTATGACGTTATTGTTAATCATTGTTTGAATATCAATCGTGATCATTATTAACCTCCTTGTTTTCTGTAATTGCTTAAGCGACCATTGACAGTTTTTGCTCTAACCTGCGCGTAGGGGGTTGGCAAGATGGCGTAGAATGTTCTACACAATAGAGCGTCATGCTCTTCAACTATTTCAATTTAATTTTTAACAACAATTTCAATTTTGGACATAATTTAGTGTATTACAATTTTTATAGTGTTATACATAATTTTTTGTATGTTCTACGCTTCTGCCTTCCTTTTTAATTCACAAACTAGTGTGGAAACAGAATTATTTGAAACAGGCCAATTCGTCCATTTTGGAACGGGCCACCTTCTACAATTATATTAACAACAAAAGGATTTAAAACAATTCTAGTGAAGCAGTCAACTTGACCTTAGTGCTGTGACTTTTTAATTATAAAATCTCCCGCGAGGGAGATTAATAGAATAGAATAGAACCTGCGCGTAATGACTGTGACTGTCCTAACTTTTTAGTGGATGCATCAACAATGTTCTAATCCTCCGATTCGCTGTTAATATTACGAAGTCACAATTACATAAGGGTGGTGAAATGCAGTTAAAATAGACTAACTCCATGTAAATTATGTGGTTGGGTTTGTACTGATAGTTCTTTGCAATAAGCTGGTAAGAATTGTGCTTAATACAGGGTGTCCGAGAAGTCCTTCCCTGATTACAGAAATTGATAACTCAGGCTAGAAATAAGATAGAAATATGAAACTGGTGTTGAATTGTTTACAAACTATAAAAGTTTTTGTCTGTGTTAGGTTTGTTCTGTTTTACCAAGTCTCATTTTTTTTGTTTTAGGTTTGTAGTACGTAAGTAAGAAGCCCAAGAAGCCATGAGAACCAACCAGGAGAAGGCACAGTGTGTCCTGTGGTACCATGAGACACGATCACCAACCACGGTGCAGAGACAGTTCCAGACAACATTTGGGAGGACTCCACCTGATGTCAAGAGCATTAAAGCCTGAAACCATGCAGCAACGAATAACCACAGTCGTTGCATCGATCCCTCCAGTGATGTTGGCTAATGTGTGGATGGAAATTGAATATCGCCTAGATGTGCTACGTGCTACCAAGGGTGCTCATGTGGAAGTGTACTGATGTGACCAAAACTGTTATAGTTTGTAAACAATTCAACACCAGTTTCATATTTCTATCTTATTTCTAGCCTGAGTTATCAATTTCTGTAATCAGGGAAGGACTTCTCGGACACCCTGTATTAGCAGAATCCTTCGGGATTGTGTGTATATTGGTATTTAGATTCTAACATTTGAATTTATTATAACAATTAGATTGTAAATATGTAATTACTTTCTTAATCATCAGAATAATAACAAGTTTGTGGTTCGATATGAAAGAAATATGAATAATTTGTTTGAAGTATACCTATTTGATTTACTTTCCACCTTTTAGTTTTGATACGTTATGCATATCCAATTATCAGTCAATTCTTTGGAAATGATTATAAATAAACATACTGAATTGGAAATATTGGTATTTAAGTTATCGAACCCAAAATAGTTATTACATTTCCTAATTGTAAATTTATGCTTGGTATTTTTAAAGAGTACGTGTAATTTACTTTTTTTTATATCTACACTTTGCTTGTTTTTTTTTTTTTTTTTTTTCATTACAGGTCCCAAGGCACTCAATGAACTGGAAGACAAACACCAATCTAAAAGAAGTGTTTTCGACATTATTGAAAAACAGGTTCTTCGATCTCGCCAACTAGCTAGTCGAAGTACGTAATATACCATGAACATATTTTTGAAAGTTTACTGTAGGAAAACATGATCCAGAAATACTAAAATAATACGTATATTTTGGCTTCACATGATCAAAGTGTTTTGTGTGTGTGTGTGTGTGTGTGTGTGTGTGTGTGTGAGCGTAAAGAGTTCCAATTCTAAATCATCTATAAGGGTTGACGAAACTGTGGTATTGCCATTGATACAAGTACTTTATCCAGGACACCTTTTTTTATATATTGATAAAATTTTACCATATTGCAACTGCTAAGCACACTTTTCCAATTAGGTTTAACTAGAACATGAACTATAATGACATTTCATGTTTGAAAACAGCTAAACTGATAAGCGAAGAAAGAAATTGGCTTTCCTAATTCATTTTGGTTCTGTTCCTTCATCGAGTCTTGCATCCAGAGCCATGAGCGATAGCTAGTTGGTTACACAAGCGCAATAACAACAATAATTAAGATGTTTACAAATAAATATTTCTGCTGAAGATCCAGCAACACTTCAAACAAAATTTTAGCAAAAAAGATTCGATCTTTAACATCGAGTGAAACTACTCTCAACAGATAACCATAAAAGGCTGCAAATATCATATTGAATATATTGTAAGTACATAAAGAATGCCACCTTCTACGTGTGGTGGCTCTTGCCATAAATAAGTCGTCATCCGAGGGGTTTTGAGGAAAATACCCCAGGTAACTACGTAAATGACCAATCAGAAACCTCATTTCAAACAATTGACAGTCGTTTGTCAACTCCAAGTGGAGTCTTAGTTGCCATAGTTCCAAATGTTGTCCTTTAAGTCAGTTGTGCCCACAAGGGGGGGCTATGACGCAAACTGCGTCATTGAAATATTTGGGGGGTTAAAAATCTATATAAATATGTTTGATGGGGGGGGGTAAAATTAATCGAAAAGATTTTTTTCATGGAAGAACACCTACGGATAGACAATTGGGGGGGTGCGTCATAGACATAAGGGGGGGTGGGCACCACTGTTTAAGTGAGTGCTCGATTCCCAACACCAGCTTCCTTGTTCTTACATTCGTTGACATCTGTTTCATATTAGCCAAAGTATTGGGAAGAAGGAACGAACACAGTGTTATTTAAGACGTTTCAACCCACAAATCTGGTCAAAAGAGGGATAGAGGGAGTAAAGGATGTTGTTGTAAAAATCAGCATTGGAACTTGAAAAATTTTTTTTTACGAACTGCGCTCCAATTGAGTAAACACACTCTACCTGTAAGATAATGACATAATAAATTCGTTATTTTCATTGTGTTCTTCAAGCCTTGCGAGAAAATTTGTTCAAATTTTGTAAGAATTTACAAAAAAATCGAAGATTAAAGGAAACTTGGATTGTAGACGTCAAGTGCGCGTCTATGGATTAACAATGTCATCCTCTGATAAACATGTTGAATGTCTGGAGTAACGCTTTGTAAAAATGATCTTTCTTTCATTCTAATCAACTAGAAATAACTCAGTTCCGTTTTAAAATCCACTTTCTTTTCTGCTACAGCAGTCTTCGAAGTATTAATGTGTACTAGTATTTAGATTCTCATCTTTTTCCTCTTACAAATGATTAACATTTTTGACGATTCATTTCCATCTGGCTCGGTCCTACACATTGTGTTCCATTTACCTCTTTCCTTTCAAATTCAATCATTATTGTTTTGGTCTCCCTCTTTCTCTTGTACGTTCCAACACAATTGTCTACTCTTTTGAATACATAATCCTCATTTTCCTCGTGATGTAATCATACCATTATAATATTCTTTCATCTATTTTCTTAGAAATAACAATTACCTTAAGACTGCCTCCTACTTATTCATTTATGAGCTTCATTTAATGACTCATTTTTAGCATATTCAGATTATAAACTGCAATAATACATGCTTACTTGTTCCAAACAATCCTTCTGATTAAACATTCAATAGTGCTGCATACAATTCATGTCGACCTAGATAATGACATCCTATCAATATTACCGAGCATTGCTACAATATCTATTTACACTGCTGAGAGTTAGCTCCTTTTTTGCTGGTTATTTTGTGTTAAAGTCCTGGCTGGGTCGCCAAGTTCGTATTTATTCCTATATTTATCACATTCTGTCTTATTTCCTTGACATGCAGCATGTAGTGGTCTAACTAGACGTATCTACTGACTTTCGTTTCATTTCTAGTGCCTTCGAAACAGAAAATTAGAAGCCAGTCATGTGTTTGTCTCACCATTTGGAGTTGCTGTGTCGTGAAACGCTTCATTAATAATAGTTTAAATTCTGTCTCTACAAACTATTGCACCTTCTGTTCCTATTTCGATACAAATTTTTATTACTCATAGCCCTCACTCTAACGCTCGTTTCCTCTCCTGTTATTATCTATTCTTAAGAATGAACCCCACAATTAGCTCCCAATTTGAACAACAAAGTCAACTCCACATGGTGTTTCTCAAGGGGGGATACTGACCTTGGTTTGAAGATCACAGCATACAGGTAAGAGTAGAGGGCATACTGGAGTACTTCGAAGGTCGTTGAACGCGACGGTGTGGATATGTGTGCGAATTCATTTTGTATGGGTCATATGCCTACAATTGTAGAACAATCCCATCGAACACCGATTATGCAATTAAGTGACTGAAAGTAGACATTTCTGTTTTTGAATTTTACCTCTCATTGTTATGTCCTTGAGGCTAAAGAAGACGATGAAATATTAATTATGATAGACTGCAATGACGGGACAAATGAAGGGCAATGCTATTCTATTTCGGACTTGGTGAAGGCCAAGTGCACGTCCATAAAGGTCCATATGACCCTTGCGATACAGAGCCTACACCTTGTATTGTGTCATAGGAGATAATGACTTTTATATGACATTCACCTTTGATATAAGTATAGATAGGCTAGTACGTAGTACATTCTTAGTGTTATTTGTCCTGTAGTCCGAATTATGTGGACACTTTATAGAACCATATGTTTGAGCATATGACGCATGTTCGTATACCACAACAACAATATCATAGGGTAGGGTCACGCAGTGACTCCGTTGAGATCCGAACGAGACGATTGTGTTTGCATTTGATATGTTATAACTAGACGAATTCCAAAGTTATACGTGCCACCGGGCGGAATATCGTGAGTAACAACGTATTTTGTAATGTAAAAGCTACAAAGCTGGCAGAATAGTTTGAACCGAGTCATTTGCTTGGAAACGGTTGGGTAAATGGAAAACTCAGCTAACACGTACCCCATCATTTTCAAGGACACACCTTTTCGGATAAAAAAGTTTGCCTCAGGGTCTCCTGCAGGGTCCCAGTCGGGGTCCAACTCAAAATTCTCAAGGGGCCGCGGTGGCTCAGTGGTAGAGCGTTCACCTCTGGTGCTTGGGGTCCCGGGTTCGATCCCACCCCGCGCCAAGTGAACTTTGTGGTGGACAAACACCGTGTGCGTGGGTTTTCTCGGGGTTCTCCCGTTTCCTCCCACTTTCTTCATTCCACCATTTCATGCATTTCTCATAATCACCGTCTCCTTTAGCCTAACCGGCATAATCGTGGGACGTAAAACTCAAAGATTTCATTTTCATTTTTCAAAATTCTCAAATGGCAAGGGGGTTAAGTAGTACATCGTTTGAAAGCTGTTGTAAAATGAAAGAAAATGCAGAAAGTCTCGACTCTCTACAACAACCCTGTGCAAAATGGCGGCGGGTCAAAATGTAAACAACACCTTAATTGAAAAGTCCATGGTCATCCCTATAAATCGGAAACGGTGAGACGAATGTGAAAACAGGAAAGGAAGTGTGGCATTATTTTCAAAGAACAAATATTGACCCCCGCAATTTTGGACAGGGTTGTCGTAGAAAGTCCAGACGTGCTCCATCTTCTTTTACTTAACAAGAGCTTTCAAACGTGCTACTTAACCCCTCTTGCCATTTGAAACTTTTTAATTGGTCCCCCCTGGGACCATGTGGCTACCCTTGGACAAGATGTTTTAACTTAAATCGTTGTACTTTGAAAATAATGCCACACTTCCTGTTCTGTTTTGACATTTGTCTCACCGTTTCCGATTTATAGGGGTGACCATGGACTTTTCAATTAAGATTTTGTTTACATTTTGACCCGTCGCCATTTTGCACAGGGTTGTTGTAGAGAGTCGAGACTTGCTGCATTTTCTTTCATTTTACAACAACTTTCAAACGATGTACTACTTAACCCCCTTGCTACTTGAAAATTTTGAGTCGGACCACGTCTGGGATCCTACCAGGGACCCTGGGGCAAAGTTTTTTTTTACCCCAAAAAGTTTGTCGTAGAAAATAGGATACGTGTTGGCCGAGTTTTCCAATTACCCAACCGTTTCCGAATAAATGACTCCTTTCAAACTATTCTGCCAGGTAATTTTTTTGTAGTTCTTACAGTACAAAATATGTTGCAACTTACGATATTTCGCCCGGTGGCACGTATAACTTTGGGATTCATCTAGTTATAACATATCAAATGCAAACACAAATGTCTCGTTCGGATCTCAGAAGAGTCACTGTGTGACACTTTCTTGTCAGTATAAACCTTCTGTTAGATACTCGAATCTAACTCCTATCAAGCACGTGTAAGTGCTGTTTAAGTGAGAATATATTATTGCAACAAACATATTCGGGTATCTACGGACCCATGTTGGGCCTACTATGTCCTACCACATTTGCTTAGATTCGTTAATTGCATTTCAGTCAGTGTATGAATTAGGTAGGTATGGAGGTGTTTTCTTCTAAGAGGTTAACACAAAGGTAATCAGACAGTAGAGTATACACTACGATCTCCAATCGCATTACATTTAAAATAATAATGATTGTAACAATGCTCTTATTAGGTTAGAAAATGTGTAAAAACAAACAAAAAAAATCCTCTGCACTTTAAAAATAAAATTAATTATTTTGACAGTAGATTAACAATTTTAATTATGTAAGTTTGTCTTAATAGCTAATAGTAGTAGTCGAATCGGAACCTAGAAGAATGGCCTACACGAATAATACAATGCATAATGTTTACATACAGCTATCCATAGCGTTTAAATTGCCTGATTGTATTTACCGTTGGAATGCATATATTGATCCTAGCACACTTCCTCATTAGCCGGTGCTTACTACAGTGTCTTAAATGAATTTCAGATTTTTAATTCAATGTATTTTCTATTACATGCACTATAGAAATGAAACGTATCTTACAAGAAACGGTAACTTAAACATTTATTTGTTACAAATTGCAACAAGTGTTCAATGTGGGATCCCCTTGTGGCACGTCGCACATGTAATCTGTAGCCAATTTCTTCCCTAGTGAAGCTTGCATATCTGGTGTAATAGAATCCACTGCTGCAACAATTCAGCAAGGTCGGCAGGCAGCAATGACATGTAAAGACTTTCCTTTACATACTTCCATCAAAAGAAATCTCAGGGGCAGAGGTTGAGAGATTTTGGGGGTTATTGTGAAAACAGCCATTTCATATTCACAATGACAACTGATCAAGTGTTGGGAAAAAACAGCATTCAACCAGTTCCGTACTTCATGACAAAACTGAGGAGATGCGCCACCTTAGTGCCAGGTGGTGTTCTATTTTTCACGATCCAGTTGAGAGGAGAACCATTGCTGAAGCAAGTCCAAATATGCAATACCAGTGGTAGTGTTTTCCCATAAAACAAAAAGAGGTCCATTCTTGTTCTCTGGATATTGAACAAAAGAATACTCACTTCTGGTGAATCACTCATGTATTGCAATATTTCGTGTATATTTTCAGAAGCCCAAATACGCACGTTATGCGCATTCATTGTTCCACTAATATGAAATGAGGTCTTATCACTAAAGATCACACGAGTAAGAAAATTATCATCTTCCATGTCGAGCAGTTTTTCATGAATTACACAAGCCACATTATCTTCAGGATTTGGGGCTTGTAACAATTGCAGACGGCCCCAGTTGCACTCTCTTACCTAACAGAATCGTGGTCGGCATAGCTAGTTCTTAAATCGCCCGCCGTACATATTTCCTGAAACTCCGAACAAAACTTGCTCTGACATGTTCCTCTTGCTCATCTCACACACGCAATCTTCCGGAACTCTTCCCCTAGCGCAGGCATCTCGTACTTTTAAATTATTTTCACCATCTTTGGATATTGTCATCCGATGGGAGATCACATTTTTATTCCTTCGTAAAGCACATTGCTCTTGAATTGCTGAGTTACAACTTGTAGATTCCAAGAGAGAGAATACTTTGTGCTCAGGAGTTGTAATCATCCTTACAACTAGCTGGGAGAGTTACGAAACTATGTGCAAAGTAGAAAAAAAATGTTTGAGTTACCGTTCCTTTCAAGCTAAGTTTTATTTCTGCATTATATATGAAGGGGAAGATACACTCAATAAAACCCGGAATCAGTCAGAAACACTGTATTAAGTGGATGGAGATAAGAGTAGCAATAGTAGAATACGACTCCGATTATCAATGACACTGAAGGCCAAGATTCTACGTAACCCCTATATTCACTCAAATTTCATACTACCAATGCTTGCAAAAATATGTATTCGGGAAGCAGGTTGAGTTCGATTTTACGAATATATTTTCATCACTAGCGTACGACATGCCGAACTTCGTGACAGTTATGTTTCAAATAAGTACGAATGATACAGAGGATGCTGAGAGTAGCATGTTCAATTGATGCGATATGAAGAATATTTATTTGAAGAACGGCCGAAACGAGGTGTTTCCACGTGAATCGTATGGTCTGGAAACGTCAGTGCTTGACTTATTTAAAATGTGCGATGCGTATATAACACACGAACGTGTCACAAGGAAATACTATAAAAGACCAAATTCTGGCCAAAGCATATACTATCTAATAAATAATAGCGTTACAGTTTCAACAAAATATCTTTACCGTCATCAGACAAATTACCAAATATAATTTCTAACTCTACAGCTTATACAGTATATTTCAGAAAATGAGAAAAGGTCATATCTAGGAACCAATAAAATCCGTCCTATCATTTTTAATAATTTTCAACTGATGCCATTGGGGTCTCATTCACTCTCCTTCTGACATATGCTAGAAACGTACGGTTATCTCGGGTCGAACCTTTTTTGAATGTTAAATGAATTAATATGCCATTGAAGAGATCTCGATGTGCATCTGTACTCAGCTGCGTTAAACATCTTCATAAAAGAGTGACCCAACGAAATCTTTTAGATTTTAAAAGTTAATAGAACAAAAAGTATTGCAGATATAAAGTTGTATATTAAAAATATTAAATGGTATTGAAAACTGTTCGTTATTATATTAAGTACTTCTTAAACTTTCGCTAGAAATCTCAATAGCTGCATGCTTTCTTGCAGAGTGTTTTGGGGTTTGCTCAATATTTTCAAGCATGCGAGAAATTTTAGGTCGAGCAGACGCTTTTCTGTTTCAACGTTGAACCAGTTCGGAAGTTCTCGACCCATTGCAAGATAATCTTCCAGTGAGGAACACTTTCATTGCGTCAAATAGCAATCTCTAAGTAAAAAAGCTTTTTACACTGTAATCACAGAACTGCTGCTTTTGAAACACATTTCGACTGTATACGCGCGATGAACTCAACCAAACCATAATGACGTCTGTAAACGGAAGAAGAGTGGTGAGTGGAATCGACGGCCCTCACTCCTTTTGCCCCTCCACTGACAACGCTACAACTTATCAAAAAGTGACTTTTATTGAGTATTGTTGACAATAATTGTATTGTCAACTGTTGTGTCATACCACCACACTAGAGACCTGCACGGGCCGAATTTTTCGGCCCGAGCCCAATCCAGCCCGAACGTACCTAGGCCCGGCCCAGCCCGGGCCCAAAAAGTTTTGGAGATTTTCGGTCCGAGCCCGGCCCGGCTCGATAAGTTTTTTAAAATTCTTGGCCCAAGCCCGGCCCGGGCCCGATAAATTTTAAAAGTTTTTGGCCCGACCCCGGCCCGATAAGTTTTTTTAAAAAAATTAGCTCGAGCCCCAATCTTTCTCAAAATTTAGTACTAAATTTGACCTAACCCTCAGAAACATTTTCTAAACTCTGGTTCACAATCTGACGCTTGCCTCCCGAATGATACCATTGCCTCCTAGAACTTTGCCTGTCATCGAGATGACACAAACTCCATTCCCTGTAACAGAAATCTAACTTAATTGATTTTTAGTATAAAGTGAAGATGGCAATATTGGTTAGCGACAGGCAAAACATTCCCACCCCTTCTTGTTATATTTTGAGTTCAGTGAAGGTCAAGGTCAGAGCTCAATTTACCGCATAATGCCTGCAATTCTCTATAGTGAAAGTGGAACCGCTAAGCAACACAAACTCCAAATAGCTATTGCATTCTTTGTAACATTTTTCACGGACACACTTCTTCAACGTTTGGCTTTATTCCAATTATCGTTTAACGAAAGTCAATAATTATTAAAGAGTTGCAATTAATCGGCCCCAGCCCGGCCCGATCTGAAGAGAAATCAGTGTCGGCCAGCCCAAGCCCGGCCCGGCCCAAAGAAATAACAGTGTCGGCCCGCAGTAGATAGGGGTCACTTGGGCGTGTTTTTTCCTACTGCGCATGCGCAAACCCTTGACGCTGATTGGCTGGCGCAGGTCACGTGACCCAGCCCCCTTGGCCACGCCACTTGACGCTGATTGGCTGGCGCAGGTCACGTGACCCCGCCCCTTGGCCACGCCCCCTTGACGCTGATTGGCTGGCGTCGGCCACGCCCCCGGACCACGCCCCTTAACGCCGATTGGCCACACTCTTTTATGACATCCATTTTTAGGAGTATCTACTGCGCTGACTGGCTAGCAGCGGACCCTCCCCCTTTATGCTGCTGATTGGCTGGCGTCGGACTCCGCCCCTTGACGCTGATTGGTCGGCCACGCGCACGGTCTTTATGGAGTACCGCGCTAATTGGTCGGTGCCGGACCCAGCGTACATGCCACATACCATAGCACATAATACATAAGATTCGTTCCCTTTTATGAGCACTTTACGAACACACAGCAGATCGATAACACATTCTCCATCCGCCCATTTAACATAGCACATATTACATAAGACTCGTTCCCTTTTATGAGCACTCTTTTAAACATACCAGAAATTACACAGAGACTACGAACACATAACATAGCACATTTTACATAAGACTATATAGCATAGCAGGGGTGTACTCGTTCTTTTACGAACACATAGCAGAGCCGATAACACATTCTTCATCCACCTATTTAACATAGCACATATAACATAGCAGAGTATGGCTTATTTTCTTTTACGGGGGTAGCAACACCCCCAACCCTTCTCCTTTCTCATCCAGGGCTTGGGGCCGGCAATGGCGGAGTTTAAAAAATAACACCATCATACTCTCATAAATGAATAAAGCATAATATCATTAGCATCAATAGTGGTGAGTGAGAATTTGTTTAAGAAATCGTGCAGTGAATAACCAGATGCACGACATGCCAGATATAGAAAACAGTAATGTCCACAAAATTGAGATAAATCACCTTGAATACGTCTATTATTCCATGTATAATACAGACAGTTTCGTTTTAAAAACCTTATATGATGTTGTATATAGGGAGGTATACCATAGCTATCGAAATACTCTCCCACACCCATATTAGATATATAAACAGCAACACAATGTTCACCAGGCTTATCACTAGAATCAGTGTTTATAATTATGGCGGATGGAAATGTATGAATAAACAGAGGTAACTCATGTGCAGCATACACACCAATAAAATGATCTTTAGGTAGATTTTGTTGTAGTGCCTCATAAAGTTCAATTGTATTTAACATTTTTAATTAATATATATTTTTCTCTGGAAATCAATTTCTAATTCTGAAGAGAATTCACCATAAATAATTGTTGTTACAGGAGATGGCAGTGCTTCTTTAAAATGAACCTCTAGGCGTACACTTCCTTGCCGTTGTGGACTAGTATGAAATGCAGCACTTGCGCTTGAATCAGGAGTTAAATCAAACACCAGTAGAGTATAACCATTAGGATATTCGGCGAGTGAAATATTATTACCTTGATTAGAATAATAAATACCTGAACCTGTAAATAACGTAGAATATGCTTGTATATATAGCTTATTATCAAAATCAGGTTGTAGTGGTTTGGATGGCACAGGCGTTCCATGAACATACAATGTAAAAAATGACATATTAAAATGTTGAAAATTGAATGGATTTGTCTGATAAGTACCATTAAAAGCGGTATTACTAACAAAACCAATAATAATACGTTTAGGCACTATGCCTGAAAACAGATCTGGCAGTGTACTATCCATAATTCCTTGTGGCAGAGTTTCAGTCTTCACTTGCACTTTTGTTATAGGATATTTTATTCTAAATTTAGGATTTTGTAATACTTTATTTTGTGCTATTTTAACGGCCGGTGACACATCAACCTTTTTCACAAGCAATGTTGCATCTGTAATTACAACTTTTCCATCAGCATCTGCGCCACCCATTAGACAAAATGTAGGTTTAGCTGGAATTAGTTTAATACGAAGTTGTACACCATTCAGTAAAAATTTCTCCTGATTGAAAATATCAGCATGAATATAACCCAATAATTCAAATGACTGACTTAAAGTAGTGAGAAGATAACGTTGTTTAAATCCTACATTACTATCGGCCACACTGTCCATATGCCCTGCAGTATCTTTAAACCACATTGATGTTTGGAGATGCGTTGATTTAGCTTCAGCATTATAATTTAGTAGTTTTTCAATGTACGATCGATATGGATATGTATGTGAAGAGTAGGAAATAAGTTGATTATTTAAATATAATTGCAATTCACTGAACATTGCGTTGAGAAAATCATTTACAGGGCCGATTTTCTTATCGGCAGAAGTTAAATTAGAACCATCTGATTTAGTAATTTTACCTTTAATATAAAACATTGTGTGCGGTAAGTCAATATAGTCATCCCCATGACCGGGGACAACAAATTCTATTGGTGCATTACCAGCTATCGAAGCCACAGGCTTATATGGAACTATTTTATTACCTATAATACTGGTTTGAGTGGGTAAACCAGCAAATAAATCTAATTCTGATTTCATACACTCGCACTGCATTTTCGTTTCTTACTATTAATATTCACACATGGTAAAATTTATAATACCGTGTTACGTTTGCGAAAATGTAATTTTACACATACACTGCCATGTTGGAAAGGAAGTGGATTACCTGTACTATCTCTTAAATCAATAATAATTTGATCAAATTGTTTACGTTGCACGGGGACAGTGAGGATTGTCAAAAATATGTACATTATTAATACCATACTCTGTAATATTTGTATTTATAATACGTAACAATGGAGCTATGGTGTCACCCACCATTTGTGGTTCTACAATATCACTGTAAATATACATAAGTGTAGGTAGCGATTTTTGTAAATCAGGTGGATAACGAGCATGATGCACAACTGCGATATCTTCTTGTTGTATGTGATCAAAGCCTAGTATTCTGGCTAGTTCAGGAGATAGACGTACTTCTATATGCCTCTCTTGATCTATTATTACTCTACTGACTTCAATTCGTTTTACTGATGCTTTAACTTTTAATTGTAAATTTAATATATCACTTTTATGATTAATTTGAGATAGAATATCATCAACATTATAATAGTTTCCTGGTAAGATTTTAGTTATGTTCCAGCTTTTTGTATTCATGAGACGGTAATAAATATTATTAGTATATTTGGAAACATTCTGAAATGAATTTGTATAATGTACTTCAACAACTGCTGTCTCCCACTCACCTTTCTCTAGCACCAATGGATGATATAATTTGGTAGTATATCATGACAAAGTATTTTGTGGGAAATACTCCATAGAACTGTTACTCGGTAATGTAAGATAAAAGCTAGTAGTACTCTGCTCCATATTAATCAAAAATATCACTCTTCCTCTTCCTTTTCTTTTTACCACCGGTCTTTGCAAAATGAACTTTTCTCCGTTTTCTTCCAGATCCTTCCAACACTTGATTTATTTTATTTTGAGCTTTAGTTTTTAAATTATTTTTAGCTTCTTGCCAACGTGATGTTAAAGCTTCGTCAATAGGTCTATTATCACCTAATACATCTCCAGCTACATTAATTCCTGTACGTAACAATTCTTTACCAACAGTTTTTGCTCCTTGTTTAATTAACGGAAATACACTTCGAAATAAACCACCTAAAAAACTTCCAATACCATAACCTTCTTGATATGGTGCACCCCTATACACGTTATAACCACCTCCTGCTTGGTGCGTATAGTATTTAAAGTATGGATCATTCATTATTATTATTTTTTCCTATATACACAAATATAACAGTCGTTTATAATATTGTATTGTGGCTAAATGTTTTTTAAATGTGACACAGGAATCCATGAATTAAAGGAAGGGGGTATCCCCTCCAACGAACAAGTACACGTTTACCTTTAACTTCTAAAATTTCGTCTATTTCATAAACTTTAGGCAGAGGCACTCCTTGTAATTCCTCTTCGTAAAATGTACCATCAATTACTTCACCATTTAAGTCCTCCAGCACATAAACCACTTTCTTTTCCTTATGTATCACCTGTTTTATTTTAAATATTTCTACAGTCCACTTTTCTTTGTACCCTTTTTCAAAATGCCGTTTTGCTTTAGTAATGCGTACAGTATCACCTTTTTTATATTTTGCAATGTTAGTATGTGGCATCGGTTTTATTAATTTATTCCAAACTTGTTGAAAAGTGTCCTGGTTCACACTGGCGGGTGGTAATTGATGAGCTCTATGTGGTCTAGAATTATATGCCTGAACAAGTTTCGATAGCACATCTATGTACCGGTAAGTCTTCTTTGCTGTAAAATATTTCCACATTCGTTCCTTAAGAGTTCGATTAAAACGTTCCACTACACTTGCCTTAATATCGGAGTTTTGTGTTGTGAAGAATTTAATATTTTGCTTTTTTAAGTATAACTGAAATGGTTTATTAACAAACTCTGTACCTTTATCTGTCTGTAGACGTAAGGGTCTACGACGGGTAGATGCAAATATTTGCTTAAATGCTTTTATAATGTTTTCACCAGTTTTTGTACGTACAGGCACAGCCCATGCATAACGACTAAACAAATCAATCACTGTTAAAATATACCTATTGCCATCATTATACTTCTGCAGACTGTGCATATCGTTTAAATTAGCTTGCCACTGATCGTCAATATTGAACACTAAATAGGGATTACGTGGAAACTTTTTACGTACTGGCTTATGCAGAGTATAAGTCGGCTGTTCTTTCACCCACTGTTGCACTTTGTGTAAAGGAATAGATTTCTTCACAGCTCTCCATAATGACGTAGCAGTTGAAAACGAGGCAGAGTGTGAAGGGTTATAATAAATATCGGACAGCTTCTTCATATTTTATAATCACGCCATCTGTTGACAACTTTACGTTTACGTGGTGGCTCCTCTTCTTCCTCCTCTTCTTCTTCCTGTTTTGGATCAGCGGCAGATGATGATGATGTCAGCTTACGAATATATTCTATGCGCTGTGGGTTACCTATATACTCTAATGGTATATTGGATTTTGCTAACAGTACAGCAAAGGGTTCCCAACCTGTAGGGGGAATATTTTTCTTGCGACACCTGACAAAATCTGCTATTAGATCTACTATATTAGCACCAGGAATTAATTTATTATAAATATTAACATTACCATTGTCATCCCAATGAATGTTTGAATTTTGTTTTAATCTACGTAATAAAGGTCTTGCTTTACGCAGACAATTTTCGGGAAGAGTAGATAGTATTTCATCCTCCACGTCCTCGTCCTCCTCCTCCTTCTTAGTACCAACACTAGTTGATGTTGTTGCAGTAGGTTTTTGCACAATGTGTAAATATTTTTGTAACACCTCTTTATAGCGTATCCATTTTTCTTCAACATTCATATTTTTATTATTTAAAATATTTTTCATCTCATTATCTAAATTAGATATAGTTTGATATTGGTGCAATTTTTCTGGTGCAATTAAAACAAGCTTTTGTGCATGCTGCATAATTATTTAATTAAACTAGATAGTATACCTCCAATAATAGGTGCAAGCAAAGCAGTAAGAAACCCATCTTTTTGTACAATTATTCGTTTTTTCTTTTGTTTTAATGATGGACCTTTTTTCGCTAAATACCTCAATTCCTTTCTATATCTTTTTAATCTATTTTTCTCTTTTTTATTTAACGGAACATTTCCTTGTAATACGTTATAGGAACATTCACAAATAGAGCGAATTAATTCGGGATCAGCATTTTGTAAAATTGCTTGGCGTACTTTAGGTTTTGCCTTTGCTAAAAGTTTTAGTAAATGTGCACTCTCTTTGCTAATCATTTTTTTGTAGCTATTATACTAAAATTGAGTATTAAAATATAACAGTTATTGAGATTATTTTTTTACTGGTACATAAACATAATTGTAAGAATCTGAGGGAAAAATTTTTGTTCGAACACGATGTTCGTCGGGAGTGCCCTGTTTTAAATCAAAAACCAAATAACTATGAGGATCTCGTGTTGCGTCCTGATAGGCCTCTTGTACAAATTTTGTGTTACCAGGATATAATTGGCGTGCTAGATAATTAATTTGAGCCTGGTCTCTGGGGTTTTTAAAACATATTATATAATGGCAATTTAATGATATGTCTCGCATACCTTTAGCTTGGTGAAAAATATTTTGTGTTAGAAAAATAACACTTAAATTTCGGTGGTGGCTACCTTTAGTAAAAAAGTCAACAATTCGTGTATCACATTCTCGCATTAAATCATCAATAATTACAAGATGTGGGCCCGCTTGTGCTGAAAAATCATCTATTTTGTGGAGCCCTTCTTTAAATGTACAACCTGAGGATAGAGTTTCATAGAGGTTGCCACTCACCATAACACCATACTATATTTTTCCATTTTTCGGCATAATGTTTTAAAAACTCTTTTACAAAATATGATTTACCACACCCAGTGGGGCCAGCTATAATACAAGTAAATGGATGTTGAAACTCCATATTCTGATACACCACAAAATAATTATGAATATAATAACATATTATTATTATTACGATTCAGAATGTGAATACTTTCAGACATGTTTACATCTCTACATAATTATGGCCCGTTGAATGCACGGCAGATGAAGCTGGAGTTTTCGCCATGTACAAACACAGAAATTTACCTGACCATTACTATCGTCATCTGACGAATACCTTTAACAGTATCTGACAATGATATTTTATAATTTGCACTAATGGAAATGAAGAATTTGTAACAGCATTAAAGTAGTTTTCAATATATGAATAATATGATAGAAAAGTATACCACTCATCAGGTGAAAGACGAATACGATCATAGTAATTATGTAAAATTCTCCCTCATCATCGTATGCTAGACCAACACATACCTCGATTTGATTATCCATTTTTACTCTCTCTCTATTTACCCTATTCGTTTTCTTTTATACCCTTAGGGAAGTGTATCAAAATTTTCTATTCGTTTCCTTTTACTAGCAGTAACCTGATAGATTTTATGCGCCTCCGGCTTAGTAATCAATTTATAATCTTTAGTACGTAGAATTTGTCGACCGAGAGGAACGCTAATAGAAGGTGAATTATTTAAAATCATATCTTTCATCTGTTCAAAGTTAACATATTTTAATGTTTTATTATTCAGTGTGATTCCCTTGATTTTACATATTGTCTTTGTTTTACCATTAAGAGTGTTAACAACGGAATAACCGTAACATTTGGGACCACCAGCACAAAATTCTTCGATATATGCATCCGGACCATATTCTGCCAACTCATTCTTCCATTCCCCTAAATGCACTCCTATTTTAACTGTGGCTCACCAGGCGATTGAGTGTAAATAATACTATCGGTATCATAATATAACACACGCTCGCCAAGTAAATTCAAATAACGAAATAACTCGAGGCGAGCGTGTGTCGTGGTGTATGCTGCGATTATCACGTTAATATTTTTAGCAGGAGCAATAACGCTCTCATTAACACTCCAGTTGAGCACACGGAATTTGTCGTCGATTGGAATACACGATTTAACCTCAATATTCGGATTTGTTAATTTATCGAAATACTCCTCGGGAGTTTTAATGATAGCGACTTGCTCCATGTTTTCTCTTTGTGCGAACTTACCCCACAAGCTGTTTACTCCTTGCTTTGAAATTCGTTTCTTAGGTTTGTTGCGCATAATCTTTTCCCGGTCTAATTGGATACCCTCTTTCTCATAATACTCCTGTATGAACTGGTCTTTTTGTTGTTCAGTGACGCATCCTGCAGGCCAACCGTTACACTCAGTCTTGATCTTCATAAACAGGTTAATGTATTCCGTGAAAAGACCGCCCTCTTTCTTTTCAGCGTCATACATTAGAACCTCATAGCTCCATACCTCGTGTTTTTCTAGCACTCTATATCCTTTCTCGACAGCTACCCGCACTTCGTCTACAATCCACACTCCAGTCAAAGCTCTTTCCCGTTCCGAATGCGTGCATTCTTCTTCTTCATTCAGAGTGTCCGCGCACGTTCGGCATAAGGGGAATAATAATTTTCCACCACTCCGATAGGGCAGCACCGGGTGGTAGAGATTGGCTGGGGGTAATACCGAGCACTTTATTATTCCCTCAAACCCCGAAATATCAGGACACTCGTCATCACCCACATAAACTTTCGGATGACCCACAGGATATTTTTTCACCTTACAACAATAAGGATAAAGGGAGATTATATCGGTATACATGATACGTTCTCCCTCTTTCGCCTTTTTGTAGAGTTTCATGGTGTCGACTCTACCGCCATACAGGGCATCCCGCGGATGAATTGGGGATTTCTTAGCCATGATGTGGTTTTTTACAAATATACTCACCGGCGGGTGTTCTTTCAAAAACTCGCGCCACCGGCATTCCCACATTTCATGCACTATATACCCCAGCTCTTTTAATCGATTAATTTTGTTTACACTACTCTCATAACGCATATTAAAAGTAATGTACGCGTCATTATATATGGGGTTATCATGGCCTGTGGGGTAACACTCCCGGCACCCGTGGAATAGACACCCCTGGTACTCCCAAACATGTTCTGCACCATTATAGTGCGCATAACCATCCACTTTATACCCACCTCTCACCACAACCTCTCGTCCGTTACCAGAATGCTGAATTTGGGCTTTTAATCTGTCGGCCTCGTACACGAGCCACTGAACGGCGCCGACAGATTGGTTATCACGCCACCTGTACCCTCTATGTGGGATAATACCAATGGTGTCTGTTCGCAAGAACTTTTTTCGATACATTAAGTTGCACGCGCTGGCAATGCTTATACTTTCTAGGAACGGGTTGTCTCCAGATATAACCTCAAACTCGTTCATAAATTTTATGCAAGCATTGCGCAGCACGTTCACATCGTTCACACAGTATTTTATAAGCTGTTCTTTTAAAATGAAACCCGTCTCTCCAAGTGTTTCCTTTTCCTCATTATACCAACGCAAAAACTTCTCTTTCTGCTTCTTTTTCAAACCCCCCACATCGTAATACTCGATGCCTGGTAAAGCACCCCTATACTCCTGATTAGCTTTTGTGTTGAATAAATGAGGGAAATGTCCCTTCGAGACAGGCAAATCGAACGCGTCGCCTAATTTGGACAAAGGCATTGGTAAGAAATTTAGACTATCAATAAATTTTAAATATAAATATTCCATCGATAAAATTTTGCACCCCCGCATAATTATTCGCGGCGTCCACTCTTTATGAAGCATCATCGCGCGTAAAATAAAATGGGCGTCGTAACCCTTTGCGTTATGAGCTACAACGACTATTTTATTTATTTCAGAACGCCTTTGTGCTAAATAATCTAAAAATTCGACAATGCATTTGTCCCCATAAAATACATGAGTTCTATCGCCGCATACACCACACCGTTCACTCGCACTGTTTTTACAACAGTAGCACACCTGTTGACTAACTAGCAGGTTGGGCTCATGCTCAAAAATACCACCGGCTACTTCTTTATCCTGGAGGCACTCAATGTCGTAAAACACTAATAGCCATTTCTGTGGAGTACGCATTCGGCAGGGTTGTATATAACATAAATGCCCTGACGGCATCATATTATTACACCCTGTGCAGAATACTTCCCCACAGACATGGGGATTCAGCCCTTTTTTCACCACGTATGCTTTACGACATTGACGACACACTTTCAGAATATTACACAATGAAGCCTTATGGTTTTTGAGGCACTGAGCCTCATAAAAGCATCTATTGCATTCCCGGCAGTATACTACACTTTTCATAATTGTGCATGGTGGTCTGTTCTGGTATTTATTGCATAAAGCTTTACACTTCCCCACGTGCCTGTCTTTATTCTGAAACTTTTTGTGGCATTCTTCGCAATAGTAAACACATGAAAAGGCCGCTGTTAGGCTAGTGATGACATTATAATGGTTGTTAATATATAACAAATTAATCCGTTTCCCATGACCGTGACCCTCAAAAATATTTTTCCCCCGATAACCCATCATACACTGTGATTTTATAATCCGCTAAATATGCCTGAAATTTTTTAAATTCCGGTATCCCCCCGCCATTCTCTAGGCTAAAACCAGCCTTTTCACTTAGTTCGGATACCTTTTGAAACATATGTTTTGCGTATTGATCGCGATATCTATGTCTTTCCTTTTTATCATTTTTATGTTCAATAAGCCCTATAGCCACCACCAGAGCTTGACCCAAACAATAGTATTCAGGGTTTTTAATGACTATAATACCTCTGTTATGTTTTATGTATTCGTTTATGTCAGAAAAATTCTGTTTCACCCGTCCCATACCAATAGGTAATTCGACGTGGTGAAAATAGAGAATAAAGCGATCTTGATATAAGAATGAAGTATTGGATTGAATTACTTTTTCTAACGCACCCCACAAATTTTCAGCAGTCATATTATTAGCAGTTCGAAAAGAAAAATAGAATGGTTTATCTGGGTGATTTTGGTTTATAAAAGTCAACCCTACACGATGATGAGGGAGCACACCTCTCTACATACCGTACCAAATCATTAATGCAGTTTTCTACCCATTCAAGGGGGTTTTCTCCCTCTGGGGGAGGAGTTAATTCAATTGTCAGTAAATTCCCGTTATCTTTAAACTGTCTATAATATTGCTGAGATTCGGATATTATATTAAATCGCTCCATGTTTTGCTGTTTAGCTAACTTTTAGAATATTGTAAAATCGTTAATGCTTGCTGTTTTATCTTAATTGTGGTCTTCCAACTATAGAACGCCGATTAGTATTTTTTCTAATAACCTATTATTCTTAACGATCAACAATTATTCACCGTAACGCTATATTGAAAGCAATGCTTAGAATATTGTAAAATCGTTAATGCTTGCTGTTTTATCTTAATTATAATCTTCCAACTATAGAACGCCAATTAGTATTTTTTCTAATAAGCTATTATTATTAACGATCAACAATTATTCACTGTAACACTATATTGAAAGCAATGCTTAGAATATTATAAAATCGTTAATGCTTGCTGTTTTATCTTAATTGTAGTCTTCCAACTATAAAACGCCAATTAATATTTTTTCTAATAAGCTATTATTATTAACGATCAACAATTATTCACTGTAACGCTATATTGAAAGCAATGCTTATAGAATTTTTTTCCTAATAATTAAGTATTGTATTTTTTTGCAAAACTCTTCTCGGAAAAATCAGATGTTTGCAAGAAAAAAAGTAATTGGGGCTGTTCCCACTATAGATAACCAAAAGTGTTTTTCCCAATAACGTATTCTTTCTAAACCTGTAAATAGAAAAAAAGGAATCTTACATTGCAAAATCATCCAAAAAACCACCACCGAAAATTTTGACAAAGTTCAAAAGTACTTAATTTCTTTAAAAATCGATATTTTGCTTATTTTTGACCGCTGTGACCCCTAGTTTTCACGAACATATTCAACACAACGTATATTTCAAAAAATAATCGGTCTTGGGTGCGGTTATGAGGAACACTTAAAAATCACCACCGAAAATTTTGACAAAGTTTAAAAACACCCTTAATTCACACTTCAAATTCACTTCAATGTTCTCACACACTACACACGATGTTGTATTTTTACAATCCAACGAATAACTGACTGGGAATTGCTTCGAACCTCAGCCCTTATATAGTTGTTCTGCTTTCCTCTGATTGGGGAAAATAAAAACTCTTTTTCATTGGAGCAAAATCTGCAAGCCCATTGGCTAAAATAAAACTATTTACTATTGGCTCCAAACAAAAACGACTAAGATATGTGCTAAATATTTTCTAAGTCCATTTGAGCGTCCAAAATTCATAAAATGGCCCATATCTCGAAAACGGTCAAAAATATCAAAAAAATAATCGAAAAAATCTCCCCGTACCTCACACCTTGCCGTTTTTACACATGAAGAACCCATGGAACCATGTTTCAATCTTGTACGACAAGTGTGGGCCAAGGTGCCCAAAAAAAACTTCGGATCGTCATATCTTGAAAACTGTAAGAGATAGAGCAAACATAACATATTGAAGCACTATTTCTCGACTTTCAAAGCGTCATTGCAAGAAATACTCCAGACAAATCGTCTAAGTTCATTTTTGGGTGTCCAAAATTCATAAAATGGCCCATATCTCGAAAACGGTCAAAAATATCAAAAAAATAATCGAAAAAATCTCCCCGTACCTCACCCCTTGCCGTTTTCACACATGAAGAACCCATGGAACCATGTTTCTATCTTGTACGACAAGGGTGGGCCAAGGAGCCAAAAAAAAAACTTCGGATCGTCATATCTTGAAAACTGTAAGAGATAGAGCAAACATAACATATTGAAGCACTGTTTCTCGACTTTCCGGGCGTCATTGCGAGAAATATTCCAAACAGATCGTCTAAGATATGTGCTAGATATTTTCTAAATCCCTTTGAATGTCCAAAATTCATAAAATGGCCCATATCTCGAAAACGGTCAAAACTATAAAAAAAATAATGGAAAAAATCTCCCCTTTATAATACCCTTTGCCGTTTTTACACATGAAGAACCCATGGAACCATGTTTCAACCTTGTACGACAAGGGTGGGCCAAGTTGCCAAAAAAACTTAGGATCGTCATATCTCGAAAACGGTGAGAGATAGAAATACATTTTAACGGCATTCGATTTAGGATCATCAAATGTATAATCTACCCACGTTTGGTAAACATCGCCCGACTTTCAACTTTGACTGCTTTGTTCATACAAAAGAACAAGTTTTTAATGTGTTACACTGTCCACCACTTTCTGTTCTCATCTGAGCCCTGCTATGTTATATTAAAATAGTGGTTGAATGAATACACTCCCTTATTATAGGGGTGGAAAATAAGCCCGTCTTTTATTAATTCTGCTATGTTTAAATAGGGGTTGGAAAATATGCCACTGCTATGTGCTATGTTAAATAGGTGGATGGACAATGTGATATCTGCTCTGCTATGTGGTTGTAAAGTGCTCATAAAAGGGAACGAGTACACCCATTATTCTTTGCTATGTTTAAAAGAGTGCTCCTAGGCGGATGGAAAATGTGTTATCGGCTCTGCTATGTGTTCGTAAAAAACGAGTACACCCCTGCTATGTTATATAGTCTTGTGTGTTATCGATCAAAGTGCTCATAAAAGGGAACGAATCTTATGTACGCGGGGTCCGGCGCCGACCGACCAATCAGCGTCAAGGGGGGCGGGGTCCGGTGCCAGCCAATCAGCGTTAAGGGGGAGAGGGTCCTGCGCCAGCCAATCGGCGGGGGTCCCGCGCCAGCCAGTCAGCGCAGTAGATAGTCCTAAAATGGAGGTCATAAAAGAGCGTGACCAACCGGCGTCAAGGGGCGTGGTCTGGGGGCGTGGCCGGGGCGTGGCCGACGCCAGCCAATCAGCGTCAAGGGGCGTGGCCAAGGGGGCGGGGTCACGTGACCTGCGCCAGCCAATCAGCGTCAAGGGTTTGCGCATGCGCAGTAGGAAAAAAACACGCTCAAGTGACAACACTCTACTGCCCGCCCAAGCCCAGCCCGGCCCAAAGAAATAGCAGAGTCGGCCCGTGCAGGCCTCTACACCACACAACAGAACAGAATCCAAGCATAGTAATTAAAAACGTTTTTCAATTTCATTTTATATTTTTAAATAAACTAGTTTCTATCAACAGTATTTTTTGTTTTATTAACTTTTAAAATGTAGAAGCTTTTCTTAGTCACCCATTTGCTGGGCATAGATATTGTGTTTATTACATTATGGACACGTTAGTTGGGGTCTAGAAGTAGACATGTTGTGAGTATTATGGTATTTATGTACCAGTTCAGTGTTATATGATGTTACGTATGTATGTGTATTTGTATAACATTTGCTTAACGTATGATGGTATTTACATACTAGGTATATGTTGTGTGATGTTATATATAATGGTATTTTATATTACTTGTATCTGGCTTGTTCATAGACACTAAGTAGTTATACTTTCTGCACACTTCCGGTCCGCTTCCTGTTTACTTTCGGCTTGCGGAGATACAGTATACTTCCAGTTTCAGGGCTTTATGTTTCTTTCTCTGTCTTATGCCACATACACCCCGACTATGAGGTATTTCGTATTCGTACTGGTACCACTCTTGGCCTTCTGTGCCTAGTTGTTTGTGGTATAGGTATAAATATGGAGTTAACAAACCGGAGGCACGTGGTTTTGCTGTAAAAAATGGTATTTTGCTCGCCTTATCTATGCTTAAACTTCCTGTGTAACATCCGTGTATCATTGTTCCAGGATTAGCTATTATATACTACTTACAATTGGAGACAAAGTTCTTCCATTTTATATGAATATTATTTAGTTCTGTGGATATCATAGTTCAAAGACTTTCAACTCTGTGAAGGCATAAGCCCTGTTCAATACATCTAGCTACGCCAATGACAAAGGTTACAGAAATGAACAATATTTTTTGTTTATTGATAACTATAACCTATAAATGACAGAAATTATTATTAATAAGTATTAATTCATATCCCTGTAAAACAATATAAATTATTGAGTTGTTTTGATAAATTACAATAATGTTTTAGAATGAAAATAGATACGGCCCTTCTGCGAAATATGAGGGTTCGATTTCTACTGGGAAGTTGTATTTAACATCAAGTTGGAGGACTACCTCATATATTATAACATGTTGTAATGTGCCTTAATTTCTTTTTAATAATAAATGTCTGATTATTTCTTGCAGTGCGAACGCAAGGATGGCAAGGGAACGACGACTGGTATGGTAAGAGTATTGGAAATCATTTTAGAAATAGTTTTATTGATTACGTTAATTGACTAACTCACTAATATCATTAACAATCGCATTTTGTTGTTGTTTACGACGTACAGTACAACCCCTCAAATCCGAACTCCGGAAATCCGAAAACCTGGCAAATCCGAACACGTTCTCAGGAGAAAAAAATAACTACAGCTGGAAAATGAAAAAAAATTAATCACACAAATTTAGTTTTTTTTTTGTTTTTAACATTTTTAGACTTAATGCTTATTCTAAATAATTGTCTAATTATGTTCTTACAAGAAGACAGTTATAGATATGCGAAAAACATTTTGGACATGAGTGTACACCCGCCAATCAAGATCACTGCCCTTTCGACCACTGGGCCGCCCTGTCTAACCTCAGTCGTTGTTTTACCGCCAATTCAGTGACGAAATAAGTACGTAATATTATTTCCCGGGTAATCCGAACCCCCCGAAATCCGAACAGGCTTCAGCTCCAATTAGTTCGGATTTGAGGGGTTGTACTGTATTATTTCAACTGCTCAAGTTTCGCTGCAACAAAGTTATATTGGCCTTGCAACAAATTGCAGTTCCTTTTCTCACTTCGTTTTCACCTAAAATAACACAATTGTCAATTTTAACTAAATTGTTACATTCTAACCCTATTGAAATATTTTCTTCCAGAGAAGCTTAGAGATTACTATTATAATATTCGCTATTACTTAATGACTTATTCAGAATCAGGATTGTTTATCTTAAATCTAACTTCAATCACACGCACCAAAACTGTACCTTTATTCATCAGGTGCACCGGATCTAACCAGAAGAATAAAATTCTCATTCGTCCCTTGATTTGTGCTATAAAAAGTCAGGGAATGTAATAATTTAGTGTCAACTCACCTTGTTTACCTTTATATACTCACAATTGCTCGGCATACGGCCTCGTATACCTCTTAAACCCACAATTCTACGAAATGTGTAGTTTCTTTTCCTATTTCAACTATCTAAAAGATAAGATCCCAAGAAAACGCCCATGAAATAACATGGGGATCTCTTCATCCACGCTTTAGGTCCCTTAAAAACTAAAAGAAAAAAATATATTCACTTTTGACAATTTTTCTGTGGGTTAATACCGGAAGGCTGCAATTACACCAAATTTCATCTTTCTGATCCTACCGGAAGTGCCTAAAAATTTTGGAGTGTAGATGTCCCATACAGAGAAAAATCCGTTCTCCGGACAGCGGTATATTGTACAAATATAAGGTATCCTCTTGCTTACTATAGAAATCAGTACGGAGCATACGTTATCCGTATGCTACATAGGCACTGCCCTTAGATGTTACATCATGCCGTTACAGGATGTCTGACATCTAACAGTTTTCCGTATATCACATGCATATACTTATGTTATCTTCGTCAGCTACATGTTATATACGTCCATTTGTATGTGAGATCCTGACCGCCTATATTGTTTCATACGGAAAGTACGTATAGATGGAACACTTATGCAGAAAGTATTATAAAACATGCGTTTTCAGTTTTACGTCTGCTGTACGTTAAGTCCAAAAACTACAGGAATTACGCATGTAACCTACCTTTTTAAATACGCCACCTATATATTTTTTCTCAGTGCATATAAATAACATGGGAAAAATTTTTCAGTTCCCTATAAAACCACTGTAATTTGGAAATTTTTAGTTTTGGTGATTTACTTAGGTAACGCTATCAAAAAGTTATAAGCATACCGAATTTCAAGTTTTTATACCAATTCCAAGTACCTAAAATATGAGATTATAAGTTCAAAAAAGCTCATTTAAATAACATGGAGAATTTCTTCATTGCCTCTTTAGATCCTCTAAAACTTAAAAGTATTCACTTTTGGCAATTTTTCTGTCGGTTAGTCCCCAAAATCCACAATCATATCAAATTTAATCATTGTAGCCTTACAGGAAGTGCCCATAATTTTGGGGTGCAAAAGGTGTCCCATAAAAATAACATGGGGAATATTTTTCAATTCCATAAAACCATTTTTAAGTTATAAATTTTTATTTTTAGTGATTTTATTAAATAATCCTATAGAAAACGTACAAGCATATCGAATTTCAAAGTTTTATTCCAAGTGCCTAAAACATGAGATTATAGGTAAAAAAAAGAAAAAAAGCCCATTTAGATAGCATGGGGAATTTCTTCATCCCCATTTAGACCCCTTAAAAATTAAAAATGTTCACTTTCGGCAATTTTCCTGGGGATTAGTCCCGGAAAGATACAATCAGCCAAATTTCAACCTTCCACGTCAACCGGAAGTACCCCTTTATTTTCTAGCAGTCATATCATGTAGTTTTATAGTTCGGATGTTATGAAAAGGCAGAGGTAAATGGCAACCAAATTCCATAAATGGATAGTGTATAGGCTAGATCCAGTTTTGATTGAAGGTTTTTTGTATGAATATAACCATACGTAGATTCTTGGTTGTTGTTTCTATGTGATTATTTCATTAATATCGTCGGAAATGTATGCACATAGTTCACCGACAGCTAAAAACACGAAATGTGACAATTTAGTGCTCGGTAGAAACAAATAGGGTGAGTATGCCTAATTTCGCAGTATCCCTAACTTCGCAGTACCACATAACATGAAGAATTACGAATTTGAAAAAATGTTATGGAAGTAGTTCTTTGCATGAGTAATACATGGCAGGTACTCCTTTATGGGAAGAAATGTTGTCCTGCGTTCCCACGTGCAGAGTTTCTCAGAAACTAGATGAAATAGAAAAAAGCAGTGTGAATTTTTTCGTGTTCATTGGGACTTGAAGTACAGCTGCTTATTCACCAGGTATTTGTAGCATAGATGTTAGAGCACAGCATATCATGTGTATATAAGTGTGTAGAGGAAATTACAAGGGGTGTGTAGAGGAAATGATATATGCAAAATATTCCTAGTCATTGTATGAAGCTCAGTACAGGGTTAAGTTCCGTAAGGCTGTTTGTGGCCTGGGTACAAAAGAAAACAAAGGCAAGGAGACTTCGTTGTAACAAGCTTTCTAGGAGGCAACGTTGTCAAAGGCTTTGTCAAGGTCCATGAACTTTGTCAAGGCTATGCGCCTGATTTCATGTGCCTTGATTGCAGGGAGCAAGATGATTTGCTTTCCTATGCTTCGCACATTTGATTCTCTTTCATTTGATCTGTCATGTTTACCTAAGCCTGGTTTGTTTATAGCCTTACTGGAGCACTCAATTCTCTTCGTGTTCTATTGTTTGATGTTGTAGCTATTTCATCAAGTTTAATGTTTTTGAATTGGTTTCGGTAGCAGCTTTTGTTTACTTAAGCTAATTTGATTTGTTGTGTTTTGACCATTTGATGTTCTAACACTTGCTTTATCATGTGAGTAAGATAATGTTTAGCTACATTAGCCTGTTTTGTTTCTAGCTTTGCTATAGCACTCAATTCTCTTCATGTTCTGCTTTCCAATATTGCAGCTAGGCTCTATTTCATCGTGTGTAATGTTTTTGAATTGGCTTCAGTAGTAGTTTTTTTTAATGAAATGATGAATGTTATGTTTACAAAACAATATTTGTAATAATGATCAATAAGATGTAGCTATGATAAAAAAAGTGTATTCACATATGTAATTCAGATCCTATCAGTTTGTAACACTTAAGTCAAATACGCATATAGAATAGTGAAATTAGTAACAAGCAGACAGTACTGCGAAATTATGCACACCTATTGCGAAATTAGGACAAATATCTGCGAAATTGAGACCAATTATATTTTGTACTTCGACGGAACATTACTAAATTTCTAAACACAGCAAGAAAGCTACTACACATGTATCTAGTCAGGTTAATATGTACCTCCAAAACAATCAACTCTGCTGTTACTTGCCAATTATATATCTTGTAATATATATGCAAGTATGCAATTTATTGCGAAATTAGACATACTTGCGCTATGTGTTGTTGACCAGATGCTATAAGATAGGACAACTTTATTCTCAAAATTGGATTTAAAAGAAACAGACCTTGTCCACTGACGGCTTTGTACATGTGACACTTCATTCTTGGAATGCGCTATAAAAAGAAATATTACCTATTGTCCACGGGAGGCTAAGAATACAAGGTGTGATTATTTAATACTCAGAATCAGTTGTAGAAAGAAATATGTTTCCATCGGAAGGTAATAACAGAACATATGATAATTTAATTTTCGTAATCTGCTGCAGAATAATATTGTTGACTGAATGCTTTCTTAGTAAGAGAGATGTGGCAATTTAACTCTTAGTATTAGCTATAGAGTATGTACTGTTGACCGAGGATATCTCAGTGTATGGGATGTAACAATTTCATTCTTGAAATTAGCTTTAGAAATAAATACGTATCGTTGACAGCGAGTATTCTTCAAATAACCCTCCGTGGTGTCCACACATCTTTGCCAACGATGGAGAAGGCGTTGACATGTGGTGCATCTAAAGCAGATGGTATTCAGCTCGCTGGGGACTATGTGAAGGGTCTTCGTTGTTTGCTATGCACATTACGTACTCTTCAATGTCAAATTATGCTTTCTGTTCATGTTCATTTGTGTTTATTAAAATCTATTCGAGTAATTAATACGCATGAGCATATTCTTCTCTTGTCTGTTGCCGTTACCTGTTACACATAATAAATTTCCATTGTTGCAGTTCTTTAGCGGTTCTAGTACGTCTGTCATAACTTACGAAATGACCGCTCTACCATTGAGCCACTGCGGCCCGAAATGACCCTCGTATTTATAAGTGAGTGCAAAATATAACTATTGTAACTTCCATATGTGGTACATTTCTCTGGAAGTCATCGGAAACAAATTAAACGGAAAGAATCAAAACAATTAAGAAATGACTCATCTGCTATTATTTAATCAGTGTTCTATTCAGTCCCCTCAGTTTTTTGGGGGAGAATCTAAAGTTCTAAGAGGGAGCCCATTAAAAATGTGGAAAGTAACCAGGTACCTTATGCAACTCATACCTTTATATACTGTGCCCAAAGAAACCGTCTATATACTTTCAAAGTAGGGGAGAAGAAGGGAATGGCGATCAATTGGGAATGGCGATCAGCCCACTTTGCCCTCTTGCGTGACGCGAGGAGAAGTCAAACTAGTGCTGCCATCTGCCTCTTGTAGCAAGGTTTCTTGTATATTGTCGAGGAAGTTGCCAGAGAAGACTGAAGTCTACAGCGTGTTGAAACATGTTTTTGTTGATTTTCTTATAAGGATCTGATTATTTCAACTCACGATACGTACAATTTTAAGTTGTAAGATCTTGAAGTTATTAAGATTCATAAAAAGTTAAATTACGTCTAATGCACGACACATAGTTATTTTTCAAATAAACTACGTTTTACAGTATAACCAGCTCAATTTTCAAAATGGCGCAATGTTCGGAATGCCGATCAACGTGATCGGTTTATGATCATGGTGATCGCCATTTCTAACAAACATTTGGAATACTTCTCCAGCCAAAAATTATAAAAGAGGCTAGACCTAAGATAGGTAATATGCCTACTTGAGTCAAACACTGAAACTTTGGTATCGGTGTAACCTTTGTGGATCATGGGTGCATGCTGTCTGTACTGTTGTTGACTCCCCACATGGATCTATCTGTGACGTGTCTTTGAAAAAACATCAATAAAACATTCAGTTGACGTTTCCCAGTCTTTCGAAGGCGCAGTGTAGCCAAAAAAAAAAAATGAGCTGCCTATGACACTGTGAGTGTTTATTAAGCTTGTAATGTGATCTTCATTACCAACATGTGATGGGAATGGCGACCAAAGTAGCAATTTGAGTTTTTTTCATCGTGTTTTTTCCATCGTGTGAAAGAACGATCCTTTTTTTTTTTTTTTTTACACACTTATTGTAGAAAGATTGGAGTACGTGTTTACAAATTTGTTTCAATATATTTTGCAAATGAAACTACGTGATAACCAATTTTTCTTAGGTGATCGCCATTGCCCACCTCTCCTCTACTATATTTTTGTCCTTCACTGCTACACATTAATTTTTAACTATTGAAATATAAAGCTTCTCCAAATACAAGGAATTATTATTAATAATATTTTGATCAGATAAATATTCTTAGACTGATCCATCAGAAAATTACTATCAGATAAAGACACATTAACTTTAAAAGGCTTAATACAAATCTACTATGGATTCATATACCCTATCATAATGTATGGCATTCTATTTTGAGGTAACGCAACTGAAAGCAAATCTATATTTATTAAACAAAAACAGGCCGTCTGTACCATTGCAAACTTACATTACACCACAAGCTGTAAATTGTACTTTAAAAAGTTAATGATATTAACAGTTCCATGTATTTACATATATGAAGCATCCGTTTTCAGTCTAACTCAAATGAAAAATCATTGTAACACTAGAGATCAAAACAAATAGTCTTACTTTACTGGATTGTCACTGGTACAGCAGGACTTCAGACATATGGCAAATAAAATATTTAATGTTTTGCCCAATTACATGAAAATGGAGAAAAACTTAAATAAATTTAAACAAAACTTAAAAAACTTATCTAATAGAGAAAGAATTTTATAGTGTTAAAGAATATCTAAAAATATACGCATAACAATGTAAAATATTTTATCTATATGTATAATCACTTCTGTAAATCATTTTATGTTTGTTTCATAATCTCACATAAATACTATGTACATGTGAACTGAACCCTCCAAATACCATGTAAATAAATGAAATGAAAATGAAATGAAGCGCCCAGTATCAAAATCCGCCACATTAAGAGTCTTCATCCCGGCGAAATTAAAATACCGCTAATTTTACAGTAATTATGTGATATCTTCAAATAAATAAAATAAAAATCGAAATGTGGAACAAGAGCGCCCTAGACAATATTATTTTACATGAGAAACCGTTATCACAACTCACTTATCTACTTTCGATTTCGAGCCATTTTGAAAATCGGCATTTATTTTCGCGTTTCTAAACGGCTGAAAAGGGAAAGCCATTAGGTGACTTGTGATAACGGTACCTCACGCAAAATAATATTGTCTAGGGCGCTCTTGTTCCATATTTCAATTATCTTTTATCTATTTGAAGATATCACATAATTACTGTAAAATTAGCGGTATTTTAATTTCGCCGGGATGAAGACTCTTAATCTCGCTTAGTTTCGAGTAATCTCGAAAAACGTGCAGTGAAGCTCCATATATACGCATACAAAGTACCATATTTGAGCTAGATTTTATTAGTATGAAATATTAAGCTTTTAAACAAAGTTCTATTTCCATGGAATTCCTTTAGATTAAACATATAACAAGCGATATATAACTCAATTTCGGTAAAAAAAAAAAAAAAGATTTGGTGGGTTTTGATACTAGATGCCTCAAATATCCAATTATTAAAATATTACTGCTAATCTAGAAGATTCTTACCTTTTCTTGAACTAAACATTGAAATACACATTTTTAATAAACGAACATATTTTACATTTTAAGTTTTGAAATAAGGCAGTGCAATTCTTCTTGGGGAAGCATTATACCAGATTTTTATAATATTTCTTATAAGAAAAAGTTCCAGTTCACGAGGATCTTCCATGAATATTAACACAAGTGAACTTAAGTGATGTGGTGTAAGTTGTTGTCTTAATTTAGGACAAATTCAAGCCTTGCTTGAGAATGGTCTCTCAATTTTGCAGGTACCTATAGCACACACACTTAATATAGCAGCTAAGTGTCGCAGTGTAGGAAAACCGTCCCTAATATCATCCACTTGAGGTTTACATTACATACCACTCAACTTCATATTCTTCTTTGTATACTTCTTTAAAATTGAATGAAAACACTTATATTCAGTTACGCACTCTTTAAAAATCAAAGGAAAATATCACACAAAGATTTGAGTTTTTGTATTGCATTATACCTAAGCATAATGTCACCACAGTTGAACGGTTGAACCTTGGGGGATAAAAAAAAAAATTGCCAGCGGTATCGCCAAATCTTCTATCAAAATTTTCTAGCAACACTATCACATATGGCCTCACAACTTCATTTTCATAGTCTTCAAGATCTGCTTCCAAAATCTGCTACAGACTTTCTTCCATCACTTTCTTGTGATACTTATGAAATGTTTTCAAATAAGTCGATGAAACTCATAATATCCTTCAATCGAGAGGTTGTTACTGACGTTTTCATCAGTAAATCACTAAGAGTAAGTCTTTCGGGCTGTAAAATTAGATTCAACGAATGAATTGGTTTCAACACTTCCAATATAGCGAACAATAAGACCGTTAGCTTTTTGTTCTGGACTACTAACAACAATCCCCCTGCCTCTGATGACAAATCCCCGCAATCTGTATGTGTTTCTTGTAGCGTTACTACGATTGCTGTCAGTCAACAAGGGACTTGGCAGCTCGAAAGTGACGACTGTTTCCTACGTTCACGAGCTCCAGATTGGAAGCATTCATGATAGCCTGTAATACTTTTAACTTTGTATGACTTTTCGGTGGCTTATGAAAGAACTTCATAGGCTGTTAAGGTCGAAAAAAGTAGGAGATATAAAAATGGTACCATGAAAAAATTCTGACCTTTTTGCGGAATATGAAAAAGGACAACCACTGAAAACTCGCAAATTCGAAGAACATAAACTGCATGTTAATATATATACAGAGTGTTTCAAAACAACACCGGCGTTTGGGAGGTGATTCCTGACACCAAAATAAGACAAAAAGTATAGAACAACTTGGGTGCACATATGCTTCCTTTCGGAGATTTAGGCTGCCGAAAAAAGGTAAAAATGAACTTTAAAGGTCCATAGCTCCAAAACTATGGGACCTACCGTAGTCGGTTCAAGACTTCACTTAAGAACTAATATGTGCCCTATCCAAAAATACATGTTTCAGAACCCTAAGGTACTCACGAAGCAATTATTATAGAGGGAGTTTAGCTACTGGCACATAATTTGAAATACTCTCCAACTACCTCTATAAAAATTGTTGCAGAAGTACCACAGGATTCTGAAATTTAGATATTTAGATAGGGCACATATTATTTCCTAAGTGAATTATTGAACCGACTTCGGTAGATCCCGTAGGTTTGGAGCTATGGACCCTTAAAGTTCATTTTTTCATGTTTTCGGCAGCCTATAACTCCGAAAGGAAGCATTTGTGCACCCAGGATGGTCTATACTTTTTGTCTTATTTTGGTGTCAGGAATCACCTCTCAAACTCTGTCGGTGTTGTTTTGAAACACCCTATATATATATATATATATATATATATATATATATATATATATATATATATATATATATATATATATATATATATATATATACATGGCTATTCCTATATCTTCAAAAATTTTGGGGGGGAATTCAACTTTGGAGAGGAAACTTTCCCCTCCTAAGATGCCTGGATAAAATACTGATTCAATGCATCCAGTAATAGAAAAATAAATTAAGACAAAGAAATGTAGAAACACTACCATACTTTTCTGCCACATTTATAAAGCATGGATAACCAAGAATTTTCCATGAGAAGTTGACGGAATAAGCACAAGATTTTCACAGTTTGATTTATCTTGCAACGTCGACAGGTTGTATTACATTAGTCACAAGATGGGAATTTTATAACTGAGAGCAGTTGCTACACTTAGCAGCAATCAAACGTTAAGTTAGAAAATAAAAAGGAAATATGCATTCTTTACTAAGTTAGGAGTGTAACTGCCAATATGCAATCTATTGTATTATTTTCATTTCATTTCATTCTCTGCATATTTTTAATAATCTGTTTTTTGTATGTAGTTTTGCATTTTACGAGACGCATGCAGAAAGTTACTTTCCCTCACGTCCCATAGTTAGGAAATCGTATGTTGCGCGAAGCGACTGCGCACGTAAGAAGTAAGGTCATAGCATGGTGCATGTGCCAGCCGAACTTCGCTAGTGTTCTCAGTAGTCATGCTGCAAATTGTCTACACCAGCAATGCACCATCTTCTTACTCATGAAGTGAGGCCCATACACCTGGTACAGCTGACGATGGATTTCAACCGGCATTATGCCCTGTGCATTCAGAAATTTTATCATTGCTGGCACTTCACACGCGGCGGGAGCTGAAATAGGAACGTCCATCTTCAACCAATGCCACGATGCTACTAAGAGCACTAGGGAAGTTTCACTAGCGAACACGCCATGCTCTGACCGTAGTCTCTCAAGTGCACGCAGTCGCTTCGCGCAACATACGGTTTCCTAGCTATGAAAGTTACTTTCTGGATGCACCTCGTATGTGATGTTATCAATAAATAATAATAATAATAATAAATACATTTCAGCTATAATGACCATACAGGATATACTAATAAACATCAGAGGTATTTTTTTCTTATTTCTATATTTAATAATTTTATCTTTGGTGCACTGATACTCACCAAGGTTTAATAAATACCTTGTAGCCTATTCGTAGCCACGTGAAGTGTATAATCGTTTTGACAAACATGTCAACTTGAGATAACGCGAGGAAAGCAGACAAAAAGTGTAAGAAAACAATTATTAGCATCTGTTAAGTCCTGTTTCAACACAACTTTTTATTTATGATGTGCTCCGGTTTCAGAAATTGTTCTCCAAATAGCGCCGTGTTGTTGATGTGTGCGTGAAGAACTTTTGCGACGCTTCGAGAAGGTAATGGCTTCATGAAGAGACTGGTTATTGGGTATGAAACATGAATGCACTATTACATTCCGAAAAAAATAAAAAAATAAAATAAAAAGAGCATGAAATGGCAGCATTCGTCATCACCCAAAGACAATGATTTGCAAGAAAGTTACTTTCTTCTGAGACCAATAGAGTGTCATTTTGGAGCACTACTTGCCTAGGGATGCACCGTCAATATAGTGCCTCGTATTCCTATTTCCTCCAAAATGATCTTAAAACCGACTATACGAACCAAGCAACACGGATCACTGGCAACATGACATTTCATTGTTTGGCCTCATACTACTCGTCAGTGTTGCCACAGTCCTACCTCTAGAGTGGGCTTAAAAATAGTACCAACTTGAAACGAAAAGGGCTGAATTTTTATACCACTGTAATGCATGGCTCTATAACACGAAACTAAAAGAGGTGAAGTTCTAGAACCCCCCTTCTTACCAGAGTTCAAATCAAGAAAGTGTTCTTTTTAAAAATTACTTTTTAAAAACTTTTTAAAAAAATTACTTTTAAAAACGTTCTGGTGTAGAGTCTTTTCAACGACACAAATTATAGACTTACTTGAGCACACGCTGGTCTTCTCCAGAATATTCAACCTTGATTCAAGGTGTGTGTGCTTCTTTATTTTTTTAATTTCAAGCGTCATTTGTTTCCCGGTATAGTTCGAATTACGAATTTTCCTCAAACCTCGTAGCGTTATGCGGTGCAACGTCTTATAATGAATGTTCAGCAGCATTTTTGAGAGTCCAACACACAGTATGAGTAAAGTGAGATGTAGAAAAAGTCTTACTGACACTTTTGAAAATGTGACAAGTATTTGTTGAATGGTGCTGAATTGGGTAGAATTGTACCAACTTTTTCACAAAAAGGGCTGAAAATGCCAGCGTGGTACCAACGGGCCGTTGAACGACAAAAAGGGCTGAATTTGGTACAATTGTACCAGGTGTGGCAACACTGCTGCTCGTGCAACGGCTGCAACCATTGGAGACTTTATTTTGAGTGTCTGCTTCATTATCCTTGCTCACCTGTTTTCGTCCCCAGTAATTTTTACGTCATTGGACCATTTGAAAAGGCACTAAGGAGAAAGAAGTTCCAATCCGATGCAGAAGTTGTAACGATAACTTGTAGAAATATGTATATGTTATTAAGGTCCCTGGTCCGTATCTTATGATATCATTTCCTATAGTCTGTATCGTATGGTATCATTTCCTTCTATTGTGGCCAGACATGTAGAAGCTTGTTCTTTCTGGATAGTTCTGTATATAGTACGAGAGGAAGCCATAGTGGATTATGTAAGTTCGTTTACAAAGGAGATAAATTATAAAAATAATAAGTTAAATGCAGAAAATCCACAAATAATACAGCAGTTAAAATAAATTCGATTTCTTTGTGTTATCATTTGAACAGTTGGTATCTGAATTATTTGTGAAATAATTTCGTAATTTTAATATAACGATCTCAGGGTTGTTATATAACTTAAAACGTTACAAAGTGCAACAAATAGTGCATGACTTCTTACCCAAGGAACCACAAACCTAATCTTCGAGAGGCATTAGTCACTTTGTTAGCCATAGGAAGAAATATTGAACGTGAGAGGAAGGGGAAATTATAATATCAATGTGTTTCTAATTCGCTCAGTATGCTTTTAAAAAGGAATTTTGGGTTTTTATTTGACTGCCCGTCTTGAGTTTTATCTTCTGTACAAAAAGCAGGGGTGCCCACAAAGCGGGGTATGACCAGTGGCGTATTTAGGGGGGCTTCCGGGCTTAAGCCCCCCCGAAATCTTACTTACTATAGTAAAATATATGAAATAGCTTGCAGAATTTTCACATTTTCAGGCAAAGCCCCCCCGAAAGTTAGCAAAGCTCCCTGAAACAAAATCGTAAATACGCCACTGGCTATGACGCAAACTGCATCATTGAAATATTTGAGGGGGGGTAAAAGTCTATATAAATATGTTTGAGGGGGTGTAAAAATTAATCGAAAATATTTTTTTCATGGAAGAACACCTACGGATAGACAATTCAGGGGGGTGCATCATGGATATGAGGGGGGTGGGCACCACTGCAAAAAGTGTTCGATATAGCCATTACTTATAGAGCGCATGTATCAGGGCGAGTTGAGGCATTCCTCCCAAACACGTTACAGAACGTCGTTATAAACTGTACTCATTAGTGTTTGTGTACGTACTTTCTTTAAACTACCACCTAATGTTTTTAGGCGAGAGTGTAGTGTTGAATCACTCTCAAAAAAGCTCGCAACACCGTAAGTAATAACCTAACCGATTCTCGGGAACTCGAGAACACAGAATGCCTTTCCGTAATGTAAAAGCATGTCGGATATAAACAAGCAAGTAATCATTCATGAAGAGTAGTGATCGCTAAACCGTCGATCGCGAGCTACTTAGTAGCTCGAGGGGACATTTTCGGTAGATCGCGTTAACGCTCCCGTTACGCCTAATTTATAAGCCTAGTTTAAAGGCAATAAACAAATGTAAGAATTTTGCTAAAGGAAATTGATAGTTCTTTTCGTTGGTAGTTCACAGTAGGATTTAAAATGGCACGGTAGATCAGAAACTTCATAAGTTTGGCGACCACTGAGGAAGATAGACACATCCAAAACTTTTCAAAACTTTGAAACCGACTGTTTCAAATAATGATTAATTGCGTGAAGGTGCTTGAGAAATAGGTAGGAAATAGAAGTTTCGAAATTAGTTCAGTTATTTGGAGTAATCTTGTGAAATCTGAATGATGATTAAGTTTCAATCCGGGATTGACAAGGTTGAAAAGTTCGTATTTTTTTTTGTCCTCAGACACCATCTCGACGAAATGATAGCCCATAGTTACGAAATCAGTATAGTTTGAAATGGTTGCTTCTTTAACAAGAAATCGTAGTAAAACTACTTTAATACTATATTATGAACTTGATTTCTCTTTTTTTCTTTCTTGTAAAAAATAACTAATTACATTTTAGTTATTTCTTTATAACTATTTAATGTTAATTTTCCAAATTCACATTCATACAATTCAATGGGATAAGAAACAAAGATGGTGGGGTATTGAAAACCTTTAGTTGTACGTATTAGAATTACATATACATTCGGAAAGTAACCTCCGATTGGTTAAAAAAGAAGTATCAAAGTAAATAAGAATTTATTACATACATTTGGAAACTACTCATTGCTCTATTTTTCAACATAGTTTCCATAAACATTCAAGCAATTATCATATCTCTGAACTAGCTTAGAAATTCCATCAGCATCAAAATCTTCCGTCTGTACCTTGAGTCAGCCTGTGACGGCATCTTTCATCTCCTGCTCATCATAAAAGTGCTGAGACCCAGATTGTGGAACGTCGATTTTCACGAAATTTTCCATCCATTTCCTGAACGATTTCATCAGTGACCACTGATGGCCTGCCACTCCTCTTCTTCGTCATGAATGTTTGTTCATCTACTTTTAAATGAACGAACTCATTCACGAACAACTCCTTCACTCATCACACTTGGTCCATACATGGCACAAAGTTCCCGATGAATAGCTGCTACCGAAAACTGTTTTGCCACAACAAAACGTACACCAGCTCCACTTGGCGGGATTTTCTATTGCAGCATACATTTTGAGACGCTACAAAAGTGGAACTAGTGATCAGACAACCTTTACTCTATCACGCCTGGATGCAGACTGATCTACCGCGCCCGTCTGTGCAAAGATGGTAGCGTTACCCCCGCTACTTTAAAGCACAGTGACTAATCGGAGGTTACTTTCCGAACCAGTGTTGCCAGACCAGTCAGTTGGAAAAGCAGGAGATTCGAAGATAAAAAACAGGAAAAAGCAGTAGACACATACAGTGGTGGTGTTTGAATGTAAATCCGGAAGGGGGGGGGCGATAAAATTTGCCATTATTAAGGGGGTAGTAGTCAAAACAAGCAGTCCAGAATTCATTTCCGATAAACTACGTTGAGCAAATGAAAGGGAAAAGTCCCGATTTATATTTATATTATTTGATACACAGGTGTGTGAAGTGAAACGTAGTGAAAAAGCAAAATGGAGTGGGAAAATGTCTTTTCATGCACGTAGCGATAACGTAGCTATATGGTACAGTCACACGTGATCGTGGCGTAAGACGATTTCTTGCTGACGATCGTGGAGAAATTATCTAAGCCACTCTTCCACCCCAAATCCCAATCTAAACAACACTTACTTGTAAATCAGTAAAACGTATAAAAAGCAGGAGATCTCCTGCAAAATCAGTAGATCTGGCAACACTGTTCCGAACACGCCTTAATTTACCTTGTATTATCTATCTTCTTGGTACGTTTTCTTGTATATCTGTTTCTTTACACACAAATAAACAGTTGAGTAGACATATAAGAGAACCATCAAACGATGCGTCTAATTCTCTTAAGCGTAACTGTACATATTTCGTTCTCAGCACCTTTCCACTTACGCTGACCACTTTGCGTTCGACACATTACGTTTCAATGTGTTTTACACTTGAAAATTGAATAAAAGATGCTTTGACAAGTTTATTCGATAAATATATTACTGTATTTTTAAATTTAAGTTCAATAATTACATTTTTAAATTTATTTAAATTTTACAATTACAAGATAAATCTAATATTACTTTTTGCTTTATTTTTTTTAGACAATATTCCTTCTCCGTTGTGTAAGTATTTGTTTTCTTGTTTACATTTCAGTATGAAACGTTGCATTCAAAAGATACAGATTTTGAAATAGAAATACACTAGTTATTAAAAATTGATTGGGCACTCTTTATAGTTTAAAAAAATCGTATAACGTTACACTGACGTGAGAGAGAGCAGAGTTGCCAATCTCAGAGAACAAAATTATCGATTTTCGTCTTAAAAATTATCATATATTAAAAAATATATATTGTATGTTCGTTGTGCACGTGTTAATTGTGGAAACAAGCATAATACTACAAATAGTAATAATATACATAGTGTTAAAAAATGTGTTACAATATTTTGGAAACAGATTCGTCACATCAAAATAAGGGGAAAAAAACATATAAACCTGTGATCAAAAATGGATAGTTTCGAAGTTATAGGATGCCGAAAACGTGAAACAAATGAACTTTAAAAGTTCATAGCTCCACTACTATGGAACCTATCGTAATCGGGTCAAGACATCACTGAGGAACTGGTATGTGAACTATTCAAATATCCATGTTTAAGAATGCTCCAGTACTTGCATACCAATTTTTAGAAGGGAGAGGGAGAGTGATCAAGTACTTCCAAACCGCCTCTATAAAAATGATTGTGGAAGTACTGGAGGTTCTGGAAGATGGATATTTGGATAGTTCATATACTAGTTCTTCAGTCATGTCTTGACCCAACTATGATCGATCCTATAGTAGTGGAACTATGGACCTTTAAAGTTCATTTTTTTTTCTCACGTTTTCGGCTCCCTATAACTACGAAACTATGCACTTTCGACCACAGGTCCATATTAGGGATGGCCAGAACCGGTTCCTGGTGGAACCGGTTTTCTGCTCTGAATGGATCCGGTTCTAGAAGATCCGGTTCCGGAACCGGTTTTTCGGATCCAGGTCTGGAACCGTTTCTTCGGATCTATGTCTAGAACCGGTTCTTCGGATCCAGGTCTGGAACCTGTTCTTCGGATCCAGGTCTAGAACCGGTTCTTCGGATCCAGGTCTGAAACCGGATCCGGAACCGGTTCTGAAAACCGGATCTCCAAGAACCGGTTCCGCTGGAACCGAAACTTTGTGACCATCCCTACGCTAAACCCGAGCTGCTGGCAGGCTGTGAACAGTACGCTAGATGAAATGGTGGAAGCGACAAGCAGGCACCCAGGCGGCGGCAGCTTGTCTCATTTGGCTAAATAAACTGGGTAACTGGCAAACTCATTGGCTAAACAGGCAAACTGGCCAACTCATATGGCTAAACACCCACTGGTGAACCAAAATTTTTCTGGGGGCACAAGTGGGTCTGGGCGGGGAAAGCACAAGCGCATGGTCCTCTTTGCATTTTTTTGAAGGTGAACTTTGTGCCTCCTTTACGGGTCTTTGGGGGCTTTCGGATCCAGGTCTGGAACCGGTTCCTAAGATCCGGTTCTGAAACCGGGTTTTCAGATCCAGATCTGGAACCGGTTCTTAAGATCCGGTTCTGGAACCGGGTTTTCAGATCTAGATCTGGAACCGGTACTTAAGTGGACAGTAGAATTTTACGTCCGTTTACGTTGGCCTACTTCACCTTGATTTGAGATTTTTCAAATTTTATTCTATTTTCCAGTGAAAAGTAGGAAATAATTATATATGATAATTAAATTGAAATTAATCGTAATATGACCCATGACAAACACTTTACCATTTTATATCATAAAGATCAGATCCACCGTTATTGTAACAGAGCATTGCTTGAGCAGAAATTCAAATTTCGATTAGTGATGATTTCAGAGCCTTTTTTAATTAGAAGTGTAAACTCTTTAGTAGTAATGGTCAGAAAACCGGTTTTTCGGCTTTTTAAAGGAAAACCGAAACCGGTTTTTGAATTGTTCAAAAACCGGTTTTCACACAAACCGGTTTCGGTTTTCTTTCAAATCGGTTCGGTTTTCAGCGAAACCGGTTTCGGTTTTATTCAAAACCGGTTCGGTTTTTCACCGGATTCAGTTTCGGTTTTCTTCGATTGTTTTTCCAAAATTAGTTCTATTTCTGACCAGAATAGTGTTTCGTTGTTATCCAGAAACTAATTCCGTTTCCACAGAAATAGTTCTTTTTCCCCAAAAGTTTTTACCGAAGCCAGTTTCGGTGGAAACGGGACCGGTAGAACTTAGAGGAGAAGGAGAGGAGGGAGAAATATATAAAAATATATAAATCTTAACTCTTGAATCACTCGACCGATCTCAATCAAATTTTCAGCATAGATGAGGGTCGACCCTGTGACAATTTTGATTATTTTCCTTTGACGGTGTAACTTAGGAGATAAAAGAGGGGAGCAACATTTGTCAATGATCGATATTAGAGGCTAATATATACTTTTCGGGGTCGCTGAGATGCACAGTGACACTTCTGTTGCTGATTAAATCCAAATTCAGCACAACTTGGGGGAGGGGAAGGCTGAATTACAACCAAATTCAGCCCCGCAACTTGGGGGAGAAGGAGATAATAAAAATGATAAAAAAATAACTAATATTAGTGTCGAATCCATAGTTTTCTGGGTCGCTGAGATGAACGGTGGTCTTTCCGATGCTGTTTAAATCAATGCCGCTAAAAACAAAAATTGCATATCTCACGGGTACCAAAAACACGAGATACGGAGTTGTGCACTTAAATTTTCATTTTAACCCAGTGAAGTGTTTAATCGATGCTAGTTAATTTTAGAATTAAGTTTGTTTAACATGTAAGTTTTATTTTTCTTCTTAAATCATTCTACATATTTAGCTTACAAAGGAAAAAAAATGAAGAATTAGTATATACGCATGTTAAAATGCAAATAAGGAAATCAATAAAATATGTCGTAATTACCTTCATAAATTAATTATATTTCCTTTTTTTTTTCTTTAACATTTAGTTGGCAGAATATGTAAGTAATACTCCTTATAATCTTAAGAATAATACCAAATGAGAATCACTTATGTAAGAAAATGAAGTTTGTTTAATCTCTTGATAAAAGGAAAAATCGTTTTGGATTTTAAGGGTCTCCACTACAGCGAAATTTAACTACGGCTAATTTTAGAGTTTTTCTGTAATACATTACAAACAATTAAAAATATTCGGAAAACAGAAACATAGTGAACTAGACAATACGATTTTGCATGTGATACCTTCACCACAATTCACCTATCTGCTTTTGGTATTCCGCTATTTACAGAACCCGCAAAAAATGCTAAATATATCTACAGTTGCAAATTAAAAGCAGATAGGTGAGTTGTGATAACGGTATCACATGCAAAATCGTATTGTCTAGTTCACTACGTTTCTGCTTTTCTAATATTTTTATTTGTTTTGAAGATATTACAGAAAGCTCTAAAATTAGCGGTAGTTTAATTTCGCTGTATCGAAGACCCTTAATTACAATATTTTCTTTCTTACATCTCTTTCTTTTTTAGTTATCATTACCCTAGCTTCAAAATGTCATAGTTGCTTAGTGGTAGAGAGTTCCTCTCTGGTGTGTGGCATCCGTGATTTGATTCCAGCTGTGGTGATCCCTGAATGAAGAAAACTTAAGAAATATATTTTTTTTTCATGGGCTCTTAAGGTCTGAATTCCCTGACAATGAAAATGAAATGAAATCTTGATTTTACATCCCACGTTTATGCCGGGTAGACTAAAGGAGACGGTCATGAGAGAGATGAATAAAATGATGGAATGAAGAAAGTGGGGCCCAGAGAAAACTCGCGCACACGGTGATTGTCCACCACAAAATCGATTTGGTGCGAGCTGGAATCGAACCAGGGACCCCAAACACCAGAGGTGAACGCTCTACCACTGAGACAGCTTGATCCTCTGAACTAACTGACATAGTGGTCCCTTATGAGTGGCCCTGATTTTAGTAACAGAGTTTTTCAACCTTATAGATTTAAGGTTAACTCTACTGTAAGTCAAAAATTAAAGTCAAATTTAAGGCCACGTGGATTTACCAAAGTTACAATAAGTGTTTAACTTATAATAAATTTGTATTAAGATCAATCAATAAACACAGTAAATTGTGACAAAAAAATACAATCAAGTTTTACTTACTTCTTTAGCTACAGTATATATTCTATATATTTTTTTACTGTATATAATATAAATATTTCACTTTACATTACATTTTTCCCACAGATTCGCACTTACGTAAGTTTATTTATTTATTTATTTTCATTTTAACAATGTGAGGTTTCCAATACAATATCCAGGATATCGCTCCATTTTTAAAAAATATATTAAGGATATGTTACAAAAATATTTACACTTTCTCTCCATGAAAAATCTTGCCAATATTTCATGTAATTTTCTCTGGAAAAGAGACGAATCAAATATTGTTGATGGTATTTTCATCTCTGTTTTTTTTAGCAATTGATTTTTTTTTTGCATAAGTATTTTTCTTTTTTCTTTGAAAGAAAGTTGGATTTTAACCCTTTAGAGACGGGCGTGGAATAGAAAGACACAGCAAATTGCTCCATCGAAGACAGGTGTGCTATATAAACACACATCGAAATGTTTCATTGAAGACGGGTGTTTTATATAAACACAGAGAATTGTTCCATTAAAGACGGGTGTAGTATATAAACACATTAATTTAGGATTTAGATTTCTGGGCTTTCAACATCTAAGGCCATTTAGCCCGTCACGTTTAAGGGATGACGTCCCTCGGCGAGCACACTATTCGGGGAAAGGGAAGGAAGGAAACGGCCTGGAACCTGTAAGTTAGGTACCATTCCGGCATTTGCCCGGTGTGAATGAGGAAAACCCAATTGGCTGGCCTGAAAAGGCGTTTTACACTTTTTCGACTGAGTGCCCCCACCGGGAATCGAACCCGGGACCGCTTGCATCGGAGGCAAACGCACATTGAATTGCTCCATTTAAGAGGGTGCGGTATATAAACAAAGAACAAATTGTTCCATTGAATATAGGTGTGCTATATAAACACAGTGAATTGTTCCATTGAAGAGGTTGTGGTATATAAACAAACAGCGAATTGTTACACTGAAGACGGGGGTTGTATATAAATACACAGCGAATTGTTCCATTAAAGCCGTATGTGGTATATTAACACACAGCTAATTGTTCCTTTGAAGACGGGTGTGATATATAAACACACATCGAATTGTTCAATTGAAAAGAGTGTGATATATAAACAAACAGCGAATTGTTTCACTGAAGACGGGTGTTGTATATAAATACACAGCAAATTGTTCCATTAAAGACATGTGTGGTATATAAACACACAGCGAATTGTTCCATTGAAGACGGGTGTGATATATAAACACAACGAATTGTTCCATTAGAGACAAGTGTGGTATATAAACCTAATATTTGGCAGAGAGTAAGGGTGCAGTTTAAAAGTTTTATTTATTTTTAATTTAACAAATAACTGATTCAATACTCAATTAGAGGCTTTACGGTTTTTTAGGTCGTCCATTTTATGTATCCCTGAAGAAACATTGGTAGCCATTCCTAAAGCGATTCTCTAGAGATTAGCATAGTATATAAACACATCAGATCGTTTCGTTCAGGACAGGTATGGTATATAAACTCAAAATTTTGACAGAGAGAACAGGGCGTGTAGGGGCTGTGGTTTATAAACCTCATTTAAGTTTAGTTGGTTTAAGAAGTTATTCTGTGTTGGAATTTAATAAAATAATCAGTTTGATTTTTTCCGCCTCTGAAGAAAGATTGTTTAAAACTAATCGTCCTTATAGGATTAATATTTGGAATTTACTGATTTTTTTCTTCAACTCTCGTTAAATTTTCCTTGTTTTATGAAAATGTATTAGAGTTAAATATAAATTTAATATTACTCAAATTAAATCTGATTTATAATATTGAAATTATACAGTGCATCCAAAAATTCGCTTCGCAGTAGACGTAGGTATTTGTTATTGTGAGCAAAGGATTGAAATATGTACTTTTATAATTGAAAATATGTATGTTACGACAAACATGAACGAATCTGTATTTTAACTTACAACTCTATATAGACGTGTACTGCACAATATAAACAGTTCGAGTTACATTCATACTAGTTGTTGTGCCCAAAGTTCGTGCAGATATCTATTGAGTATCGAGTTATAGAGGTCTGTATTACAGTGTTACCAAGGGAGAAATAAGTTTTTTTTTGGCTGAAGACTTCTATCTTGTAATGAAACGTGTAAAACACCAGTGATTGAAAAGTGGTTCTACAGTCAGGGTTGCCAACCGTCCCGACTTCTGACTTATTTGTCCCGCGTCCCGACTGGACACTTGTCGGGACGCATATTGTCCTGATCTATCGATTTTCAAAGTTAATTCATATTTTACTTGGCCATTTTTAAACAGGGATAACTTATTCCTTTACACTGACAGTTTTATATATATAGAATCAGTTTAACACATTCTATTTAGTTTTCTCTCTAAAATTTTGTTTATATTAAATAAATTGCAGTTATTTTGGTTTCAATATGTTGCATATGTTCCTTATACCGAGTAATGAGCAGTGGGTGTGGATATATATAGGTAGATAGATAGATAGATAGAGATATAAGGTGCCGCATTCATTTAGGTTCGTGTTATTTAGCTGATTATTTACATTGTTTTCAACGACTTGCCGTTCGTATAGTCATCTCGGAGGGGGGAAGGTTAGGAAGGGGATTCCAACACCGATGTCCCGTCCCGATTTTTCTTCAGGAAAGTTGGCAACCCTGTCTACAGTATTCGTTGAACAGTACCCAAGGTCCGTCGACCCTACTGTTCCGCGCTTTTACAGGTCCCTTCATAACTCCCTGTTTCTGCGTAGCCACTTTCTCCAGCTGTAGTGTGACGTCACCGCGGTGAAGCAGGGACAAATATCGTGTGCTAAGCCTATGTTCCGCCGTAGCGATTTGCAAAGGAAAACAAATTTTTAAATGCAATAAAAGTAAAGACTACATACAGATACAATATGTACTCACTATAGCATTGAGTAGCACTTGAAGAATAGCTTTGCATCCACTATCTTAAAAAACATTCCTCCGGCGGAATTCCTGTGTTTTTCTATTCAAAAACCGAATTCTGAAGTATGTCTTAGCCGTGTCGAATATTTCAAGATCGAAGTGTCTTTCTTAGGACATGAAACGGTCGGCCAATCACATTCTTTTTCTTTTCTTCGATTCACAGTTTTTTGTGAAATATTCGAAATATAACTTCATACTATTTTATTGCTCCCATCCACCTGGAAGAAGGTAAAACGAGACCACCACGTAGCCTCATATTGTCACCATTGAACTTCGAAAGAATCGCAACTATCTTGAATCTTGAGCCTTAACTTTAGATATGATTTCGAAGAGTAATTTTTTACTTTTCATAGTCTTATCGAAATCATAATGCACTGGCTGTTTTTACACATCTATTAAGCCTCGAATCATTGCCACCTGGACATTTCTGTGTGGTCCTAAAAATAAATAAACCTCTTGGTCATAGCATACGCGCCTATTAACATTCAATTCATCAAATATAAGCACTGAAAATTTTTCCATACTCTTTAAGTAGCGCCCTTGCTAAGTCAAAATTTTCAAAACTGGGGTTAGAATACCAGGAAAAAACGGTAATTTTTGCATACGACGTCGAAATGTTGACACATTGGGTACGGGGATTCGAACTTGTAACCGCAGATGATTGTATAATTTATCAATGAAGCGTGTTGTGTTAATGCACGAATGATATCTTAATCAACCCATCTTAGTTTTTTCTTGCCATTTATTAGCACATTTACTTGGCCCTGTATAAAACTTTTTCGTAATATATCCACCACCGGTTATTAACCACTGTATTGAAACGATCACAATATTATATTTTAGAACTGGCCTTTGAAATTAATTCTTTATTATATTTGCTTTCCAATTATTTTAACTTCGTTTGTAAACATATTTTATTTTGGCTTTGTACATACTGTTAGACTTCAGTTTTTCGTCCTCTTTACGCAAAAAGGAGAGCTCTTCTTTTGGTTTATGCCCTTCCTCTCCACAGAACAAACGGAAAATAACATAAACAAAGAGTTATTTTTTGTTTCAGTCACAATAAATATTTCATCTGGCTGCACTCCAATGTCTGATTTGTTTTTTCTTTAAACACCTAACTTTCGTACATTTAATTCTTTCATTATTTACATCAACACAGTTCCGTATGGTAATGGTAAGTTTAGCGAAGGTACATCTTATTTAAACTTTTTCTTAGGTAGAATATTTAGAAGTTCACATTTTAAATTATGTCCATAAGCTTCGAGAATAAAATGATCGGAATAGATGCTGGCGTTTTCAACTTTAAAGACGTCTTTCCGACAGCATTTCTTTTGCCAAACTTTCCGCAAAAAAAAAAAAAAATCCGAGGGAAATACATGATAAATAACTTTGGAACCCGTAGTATTTCTACTATAATTACGACAAGTACTTAGTGTAGAATTCGACATGCTTATAGGTTAACACGAGCACTACAGTAATTAATGTTTTCTTAATACAGGAAAGCAAGAATCACTCACTTTCCTGCAAAAATCAAAGAAACAAGCAAGAGCGAATGACAAGGACCTTGGGCGAAAGTTGTTTCTGCTCCCGCCGTGACGTCACAATTTTACTGCATCTTCGGTTTTCAAAGAAGGGTAGTTATGACGCGACCTTAAAGAGGAAAGGAAGAGTAGGGTCGACGGACCTTGAACAGTACCAGGATCTGCCTAAACCTTTATAGTACTGAGGAATGCTATCATATGTAAGGTACATACAATTTATCAATCACCAGTCATTACTTCGAATGTTCGCAGAAACGTCTAGGAAGACAGATCCGTATCTTTAATCTAAGATAAACGATTTTCAACATTTACTGTATCGGAGTGTTTCTAAGCGTCTCTTTGCCACAATCCACTGAGGAGTGACTTTTTAAACGCACTGTACAATTGCCATTTAAAAAAAATCATAAATACCTAAGAGAGTATTTAATGATTTTTTTTAAAAAAAATGAATTACACTAAGGAAAGATGATTCATTTCCTAAAAATGGTACAATAAAGGGGACTTTTCCGTATCTAGATGATAGTTATTTTTCCTAGCTTGGTCGCTAGTGTTACTAGTTAATGACTGTCGCTTATTAAGTTGTAAATTCCGACTCATCGTCCTATCTTCTAAATTTTATTTTATAGAAATAACTCCAACCTCAGTGAACTCATTTTCTGTTCCCAAATTTTTAATTATACTACCTACCAGACTAGCAATCATCTTATTCTTTTCATATACTTGATTCATCCCCACCATACGAGTTGTTAGCATAAAGTACGGTGAATGTAAATACACAGCGCCACCTATTAACCTTTAATCAATTTCAACTAATAAACCCGGTAGCCTGAACCGCTGCGACAGTCACGTCGAGTTTGAACGAGTTGTGACTTGTCAGTTGGCTTCCACAGGCAAAACAGTGAGGACGTGTTAAAGAGTCTTCATCCCGGCGAAATTAAAATACCGCTAATTTTACATTAATTATGTAATATCTTCAAATAGATAAAATATAATCGGAATGTGGAACAAGAGCGTCCTAGACAATATCATTTTACATGAGAAACTGTTATCACGACTCACTTATCTGCTTTCGATTTCGAGCCATTTTGAAAATCGGCATTTATTTTCGCGTTTCTAAACAGCTGAAAACATAAAGCTACTAGGTGACTTGTGATAACGGTACCTTACGCAAAATAATATTGTCTACGGCGCTCTTGTTCCATATTTCAATTATCTTTTATCTATTTGAAGATATCACATAATTAATGTAAAATTAGCTGTATTTTAATTTCGCCGGGATGAAGACTCGTAAGGGTATCTATCGCGTTTCGTGGATTTCCAGTAACGCGTCAACATTAAGTTTTGTTTTAAGCTAAAAAAAAAAAAAGGACTAAAGATGCTCACGAAATGTTAAAATCAGTGTATGGTGATGAAGCGATGACATTGAGGACTGTTTACAAAAGTTGTATGAGTGATTCAAAAGGGACAGTGAGTTGGTTGAGAACGAGCAACGACCGGGACGTCCTCCGACATCAAAAACAGGTTAAAAGTTTTAAAGAAAAAATTAACACAGATGATATATTTAAACTCGTACTAGTTTGTGCAAAGCATTTTAACCGGCGATTTGCACATGAGAAGAGTGAGTACGAACCCACTTCCTATATACTTTGCATTGATTCGCGAGTTTTTGGCCGAAAAAAAATATTCCTGTCTGTCCGCATCCGACGTACTCTCTAAATATAGCACTATGCTGTTTCTGGCTCTACTAGAAAATCTAATTCGTGCTAAAAGGAAGACATTTCGACATCATTTCTGACTGAGAGGGTGACGATGGTGCAGTTGAAGATCCTGAAGGAAGAAGACTTCTAGAAGTGTTCCCAATCGTGGAATCAACGTTGGAATAAGTACAACGCAAGCCAGAGGAGTACTTTGAAGGACATTGATTCATATTTGATGTAAATTTATTACTTTGTTCATAGGGCTAATACAATGATTCATCGTACTTTCCGATCACACCTCGTATCTACCTTGAGCCGTTCTACCTCTCTTCAAATTTTCAATCATACCTACCGTATTTAAACTTTGGACATTTCATCCTTTAATGTGTATTGCCTGGTTACGTCTAAGCGACTTTTCCTCCTTCCAAACTCCGTGGAACAGACCCATTTTTTTAATATGTAGGGTTGCCATATTTCAAAAATGAAAATCCGGAACGCTACTAAATTACGAGAATCTTTGAAATACTTAAAATGAAAAGAAGTGTTATATACTAATTTACTTTCTTCCATTAGATGAGCTGTTCAAGTATTATTGTTGCGTAAAAAGAAGGAAAAGAGATCTGCCGTAAATAATTCAAAAAATACTTCCCCCCCATCTCATAAGCTTCTATTTTTAAAAAATACTGCAACATTTTCTAGTAAGGAAGATATGTATGTTTTGCCCCACTTTGCCCCCTCTACCCCCTAACTGCCCCCCAAACATATATGAAGCCGCCACTGACCATTACACTTTAACACAGAAGGATACCCCAAAGTGAGATTGAATATGCTTTTATGACATTTAAAATCATAAAAACTTACATCTAACTAAAACTAAAACTACAACTTATAGCGCTGTCTTTGATTGAAAAAATAGTTTTTGTTTGGTGTAAATTGGTTCAAAAATAACTGAATTATAAGAAGATAAAGTTTACTATGTTGCATACTACAGATATATGTATATACACTCTCGCTCAATCGCACACACACATTTACAATATCAGCTGTCGAGCACACATATACATACATAGCAACGAGGAAGAAGGAGGAAGTAAAACTTGAACGCTTGCCAATTTTTTTCTCTCTCATTCTCTCGCTCTTTCCTTCCCATCAGCTCTGAACGACAGAGAGGTTTATGGAATACAAACAGAGAGAGAATGATTAACGACGGCATATACGTCGCCTCTCATATAGCTAGCATTGGATTTAACGGCTTCACATAGCTCGCGCGCTGTATTCTTCGCTCAACTTTCCTTTCGTAACGATCTCGTAACGAACAGAAACTGAGCGAAACATTTCGCGCTGTTACATGGAGGACTTCTGGCTGTGAGCGGCCTTGTCGACAGAACCACTATTTAGTTCCAAAACGTGCCGCATGCGCGCGCTAGCGTATTACATATACGAAATGTATTTTCTCGCAACTCTTTTTCTCTCCACATTTTTAGAGTTGAAAGCATTCAATAGCTGAGTTGTATTTGTATATCCAAAGATCTCAGTTTTATGGCTTTATTACCATAAAACACTTAGAACATACTTAAAATTACAAGTTCGGATACTGATAATGGAATCTTCTGTTAACCTCGTTCTCTATAGGAAACAATGACTTCTTAAACTCTGTCCACTGATCGTAATTCAAGCTGAATAGACAACCGTTAATATCAAAAACTACTTGAACTTCGGTTTGCACATTTTTCACAATTACATTGAAATTGTTAGTCAGTATAAACTTCTTTTGAGGATCCATTCTAAACACTTCATTTTTTACTTATGACAACATATTTTTGTTCATTTTCGTTCATTTTTGGATTTACATACAGAACTCAACAGTTGGATAGTTACCTTTTAGACCAGTGTATTTGATTTTTATTCCATCTTTAACGATCTCATCAATCATTTTATCTGTTAAGTGTTTTGTAAATCTAGGTGGAAGAAAAACCTTGAACTTCTCACACTCGGCTAATATGCTCTTCTCAAACTTAGTTTTAATCTTTTCCATATTCACAATCTTATATTCTGTATTTAATTCTAATTCTCTTAATCCAATAACCTCTTTTTGTTCAAGACTTCCAAGCTTGTTTAAAAAATCAACGTGTTTTGCCATCGTGTTTATTATATAGAAAATCAATCTTCAATTTTTATCTTCACCAAAAAATATTTAATCATTTTCGTCAATTTCGTTTGATGGAAAAACTTCCATAAACATTACAAACATACATTTAAATAGACCAGATTCGTTGATGAAGATTGCTTTACCATCACAGCGGCCGTCGATTTTCCCGACGTCTGTAAAAGACTTAAACTCACGCCTGTCTTCAATATCAACGTGATTGTTTACAACGTCTCTAGTGTTTTGATATCCAAGAATTTCCCCAACGTCCTTACCTTTGAACCATACGGCTCCGTTATCATCGATCACAGTTAGAAGCTCTTGGTCTTGAAATTTAAATACACTCATGATAACTGGTTGTCGTATGGTTGTTTAAGGCTCAAGTGGTTCATTTTCGTTAGCGTGTTGAAGTTTGATTAAGCGCTTGATAGACTAAGTCTATAAAGCAAGGTTAGGGGTTAAGGACAGTGAAAATTACTACCTAAAACTCTTCTACTACTTTCTCATTCTTGGGATCATATGTAAAGTTCTTTCGCCCAATTAAAATCGCATAACATATAGTATTAGCAGCCACACCTTCTGAAAAGTCTACAACAATCTTTATGTTTGTTCTTTCGTTTACTGATACATTCTTTCTCTTACTACAATTAATCACATACATTGGTCTGTTGTCTATAAACTCTTTAGGGTCATAGTACATTTCGGTGTTGCCACATGTTATTCTCTTAAACGCAGTATAATCTTCGTACATCTTAAAGTAATCCTTGTTAGCAATATCTAAGTTTCTTGATTCTTTTGGAAATACCTCATTCCTCCCATTCTTAAGATAGATATTCTTTACCTTACAATGATCAAACTTACTTGCATCTGCTGTTTGTTTGCCACTTCTATCAGTTTGGAACATTACAACTACGAAATCAGGCATATCAAATTGTCTAGAATTAAATTGAGTTGTAACATCAAACTCTAAGAAAGAACCTACAACAGTCTTCTGAACACATTGATAAGTATGGAATGAAAACATGATTTTTGGTTCTTTAAGAATATTCAACTTTAACTTGTTTTCGTAATTAGATTCGTATTCAACAATAGGCATTCTTATCTCCATACTTTTTATTGTTATTTTTCCATCATGAGGAGCTGCTCCTGACCCAGTCCATTTGTACAAAACATCGTTATTGTTGTTAGCTTTTGTAAATGTTATTCTCAATCCACCTTTCCACATAACCTCTTTATAATCACTTAAGAAGCCTGGAATTAATCTTAATGGATACAAAACGCTAAAGTCCTTTCTTAGACCAAGTTTATCATCTGTTTCAAATCCTGCTTGTTTTAAATATTCAACTTCTGGCTTGGAAATCTTTAATGTTCCGAAAGCTGTAGATGTAATTCCAGGTAGCTCAACCTTATCTATAACAACTCCATGCTTTCTAACCTCAATTTGAGAAAAGAAGAATGGGAAGAAGTTATTTACAAGTTTTATAGTATCGTTTGCACCAAATGTTCCTCCAGCTGATGCACCAACAACTTCAAAAGTCTTATGACAATCTGCTTTGTGTGGATGTACGAAACCATCCCCCACGTTGAAATCGAACTCAATATCTTTGTTAGCTTCATTCAAATTATTAAATGTTCTTGTGTTAGCTTTAAAACTCTGTAACTCGTAACTCTCAACACTACTATCCATTTATTATAAAGAAAATCTTGAAACAGCGCTTTGATGGGATATACCCATAAAAGACTCATACATAATAACAAGGTTGTGGATTAACGCGGGGCGGTGAATTGCCGCTCCGTGAGATTTTGCACATGGGGAAATCTTGTTAAACATAGTCAACTTATAATCCCCATCCCAACTTAACCTTAGCATTCATAGCAGTACCAACCCCAAAAGCAGCTAATCGTTCACCAATTGGCGCATCACTACTAAATGCTCTTTTCCATGCTTTAGTTTCCAGTTCCTTATCTGCAATATGTCTCGACTCTGTATCTTTATTGTCTCTGTAGTATATATCGTGTTCTTTACAAGCCTCATCTAATGGGTTAATACCTTCATCACCTCTCTCTAACCTTTCTTGAAGCTTCGTAAAAGGCCCACAAAATCTGAAGCCTGGTATATGTAACTCCGGTATTCCCTTCATGTTTAAAATCTTATTCATTAGTCCTTTCCCAAGCTTCTCATCATTCCAGAATCGTGGTGGTAATGTATTTAAGATCTTAATCAAATAACCTATACCTTTTGGATCATTAGGAATAAACTGTGAAAGCTTATTATTAATCATACTCACTATACCTACTTTCTCATTGTAAAAGTTATCATTTCCAGCCTTTTCTTCTCCATCTATAACAATTAGCCTATCTATAAGCTTTCTCACGTCATCCATCCATACATATTCTTTAGGTATCTCTGTATATTGTTTAATTCCTTCACCAGTCCTTTTAGGTGTCGTGTTCTTTTTAGGAGTTGGGGGTAAAGTTGGTTTAATATAATTATCCCAAATAGGCTTGATAATATTAATGTACTTTGAACCTCTACTAGATGCTACCTTTTTATCTCGATTATATTTTTGGAAGGCGGCATCTGATTCTATTATTATTTCCTTGTACTGTTCAAAATCATCATCATCATAATCTTCAATGGATTTATTAGTATTCGTCGTTAACAATTCCCATAGACCTTCTGTTCCTTTATAAGTTTTACCATTAATTATCAAATCATCGCCATTCACTTTAACTTCCAAATTTCCTATCTTGTTTATTATTTTTCCATCTTCTTCTACAGTTCTTATTCCAAACACAGTATCATTTCTTTTACTATAATATTTCGTTGCAATCTTACCAAATGACTGTGTTGTTGTTAAAGGTTCTACTCCTTCCACTTTGTCTTTAATTTGTTTCCTCATTTGTTTTATTTCTCCCGTTATAGGCGTATCACTACTACTTGGAGAGCTATCATAAGTTATCTTTTTAGGTGTTTCTAGTAGACTGGGATCTATTGAAGCCGTCTTATGTGCAACTGGAACAAGTTCAGTTATTAGATTTTTATTTTGCTCTGCTACTTCTTTGATCTCACTTCCCAAGTTTTGAATAGCATCAATTACAGGCTGCTCTTGTGTCTTAAATTTATCGTATATACCTGCTCTTTCTTTCTTCCAAGATTTGAAGCCCTCTATCAAGAACTCCTTTAACTTGATATTCTTCTCAATTTCTTTCTCATCCATTTATTGTATAGCAAACGAACGAACGTCAATAATCGTCAAAGAACGTCAATAAACGTCAAAGAACGTCAAACGTTAAAACGTCAAACGTCAATAAACATCAAACGTTCAAGAAGTGTTTTATCTTATTCCTATACTTACCATTGTTTACCTTCCTTGTCATATCAATTACTATGAAACCATAATCTTCTTGCCAACATTTTGAACATATCTCTTTAAACTTATCATAAGACATATCTCCTCCAACAAACTCATTATACACATGTTTGAGATTAGTATCATCTTGTCTGAATATGCATAGGAAGTTGACGTTATCTCTTATAAGCTGTTTAGGTACTTTTGAATATGTTTGTGCAAGATAGAAACAGTCTAAATGTCTATGCTTACCTCTTGTAAAGTAATTTCTAACAGTATCTTGATTCTCCAAAATGTAATCGTCAAACACAACAACAGAGTATTCTTCACATTCATCAATAGGTACAATAGAATCATTACCGCTTAAGAACGTTGCTATTTGCTTCTTAAACTTTAGTTCTGCCTTTTCAAATCGATCTTTTAACTGCTCATACTTTGGCTGATTCATGCTTTTAGAATATATGTAGAAGTAATTATTGTTTAACCAACCTGGCTGTAATAAGAAGTTAAATAGCAAAAACGTTTTACCAGACCCCGACGAACCAACGATAAGACAACGAATATCATCAGGTATAAGCTCTCCATTTCTTTTCTTAGCTGTTGTTTCTTTTATCATCTCTTTTACATCCCAATTAATAGTTTTCTTACTCATTTATTATAGAGAAAATCAGGGGGCCACCAGCACTGGCCCCCTTTCAAACAGTTTGAGGATGAACTGTAGGGTGAGCGTTTTGCTCACCCTTAAGAACATTTTGGACCTCCGAATACAGCGGGGCAAATCTTATGATCTTATATCTTTAAGTTGTTCTCTGATCTTAAGCAACGTATCTTTTATATATTCGTTGTCCATTTCACCATTCAATGTTATTATCATCTCTAACTGTTCTTTAAATGAGTTAATACAAGTGACAATGGTTTTATATTCGTCTTTTCTTTTGCTTATGTTTAACTTAGAAGACAAACCTGTTATTATAGCACTTCCAGTTGCAAGAGACGTTGTCAATATCGAGTAAATTGTTACAGGTATAAAAATATTAATAAACCCAGTTGTTGCAGAAAGAATAACCGACAACGTGATCAAAGTGTAGTATGCATATTTAACAATTCGTAGTTTTCTCTTTTTCTTCTTTAAACTGCATTCTAACTTTCGAATGACATCTTCTATTAGCTTGATTACTTTCTCTCTTGGAATATCTCTAGGTAAATCAAACTCGTTCATTTATTATATAATATATGGCTAAGGTATTTAAGCTAACGAGTGCTACTTCTGTTTTAAAGAAGAAGCTCCATTACGAATTAGACAACAGCAGCAACTATTTAAGTATAGGACTAGTTGGGTTTTACAGTACATATCTGACACCAAACGTTACACATAATGCGCGGTTTACGTATGGAGGCGAATCTGTTCGTATACCAAATGGACAATACAGCTTAAACAGTCTTAATGAGTATTTAAAATCTCGCTCCATAAACATAACGTTAAAAGAGGATCATATAACAAATAGAGTAAAAATAGAAACAGGTGATATTGATATCAAGATGGGAAACTTAGGTACTGTTCTTGGATTTGAGTTTTATGAAGTTTTAGAAAAGAACAAAACACATATTGGAAGTAAGTTGCCAAAGTTTCATCCGTTTGATACTATAAATGTTCACTGTAATATAGCTGATGGCATGTTTGTTAAGGATACAGAATACACACATAGAGAAACAGGAATTATTGCGTCATTCAAAACAGATGCTGAGTTCAAACATAGTATTATTTACGAGCCTACTTATCCATTATTTTTCCCTATATCCAAAGACAAGGTTGACAATTTCGAGATAAGGATAACAGATGAGAATGATTCCTTAATTGATTTTGGTAGAGCAACAACAACTGTACTTTTGCAAACCAAGATTTTCTCTTAGATAAATAGGAAGATGTGTTCTATTAAAGGTTGTATGTTTAGTGTTCCTTATAACGAACTAAAGGATTTAAATATTGATCATGTATTAACAAAGAAACAACTTAACGATAAAGCCAAGAAAATTAAAGAAGGTAAAGGAATGGATTTAACTTTAACTACTCCACAAATGAAAAAGATTAAGAAAGAGCATATTGGCGGTTTTATCTTTACAATTCCAGCCATTCTAGCAGCTTTAGGAGCAGTTGGCTCATTAGCAGGTGGTGCAGCAGCGATTACTAAAACTGTACTTGATGCTAAGAAGAATAAACAAGAACTTGAAGAACAAAAAAGACACAATATGGCTATGGAAGAAAAGCAGGGGGCAGGTAAACCAAAGAAGTCAAAGAACTAAAACCATTGACCAACTTCGATATAGAGAGGTTGGCTAAAGAATTAAAGATAAAACGATTTAGAGGTGTATTTATGAGTGATGAACTTCCACAAAAACCTTATGTAAATGAGTGTGGTGTAGTTAACCTTGATAAATCAGAAAACATTGGTACTCATTGGATATGCTATTGGAAAGATAACAACATAAAGTACGTGTTCGATTCTTATGGTGGTGTTCCTCCTAAACAACTAGTACAATATCTTGATACCGAAAACTTACTTTACAATGACGAGCGAATACAAGACTTTAACTCAGTTATATGTGGTCATCTTTGTGTTAAGGTTTTAAATCTTCTAAATCAAGGGTATTCTTTTAGCGACGTTATGTATATGATTAAAAATGATTAAATGCTTTTATGGTTTTGTATCCATAAAAGTTTTGCTTTAAGATAAATATGGAAGCTATACACAATAGATTTTTAGATTATTTTGAGAAGCATGAGGATGAACTAGATGCACTAGATAGATATAATTTTTATCAGTATTTTCAGGATGTTAGCGAGATAGACTTAAACGATAAAAAACAACGTATACAATGTTATTGATCTATGGAAAAGGTTAATACCAAAAGTTTTGTACACGGAAGAAGAGTTGAGAAAGTTACGTCCAATAATTACCTTAAAGGACTTGTTGTCGAGTTATAGCTCTAGGCCATTACAATGCAGTTATTGTGGTAGTAAGTCATTAACAAAAGGTATGAGTAGTTACATTTGTGACGATTGTTCTGTAGAGAGTGGTTGGGTTTACAGTACTTGTGAAGAAACGAAAGCTGCTTGCGTACGAAAACCATGGTATGATACTATAAAAAGATTTAAGTTACAGCTATCTCGTTTGCAAGCTTTACAGGATAGAATTATTCCCGAAGAGGTGCTCAAGGTGTTAAATGATGAACTTAGAGATATACCAAGAGATTTAATATCAACAAAAGATGTTCTAAAAGTACTAAAGAAAAACAAATACACAAAATATTATGATGATGTCTATTTAATACACTATCACCTTACCGATCAAAAACCATTAAACTTACGACATATGGAAGAAACACTTATAAACGACTTCGAAAACTTACACGAGATCTTTAGGGAGCTGTATCCGGAAAGAGCATTGTTTATTAACTTGAAATGTGTATTGCACTATCTGTTGAGAAAGCACGATGTTCATGTTGATATTGATTTTAAACGCTCACCTAGACAAATGGAGATGTTAAAGAAATGTTTTGAAAAACTGGGATGGGCATTTTCTGTATAATAAATGAGTATAGATATATTTGGTAATGTTAAAGATAGAAAGCATGTTTCAAACGTAAATATTAGTGAGGAGCAGCTGCAACTGTTAAGGAATTTAGATAACGTTGTTAAGAAAGAAGAAATAAATAAAATTTTCACAACAAATTATAGATCATGGATTGATTTTACAAACAAAAGAATAGTTAATGTAGCCAATGCTATTGATCAACAAGATGCTGTTACGCTAAACCAGCTTGAATCAGTTAGAAGCGATGCTAACAAACAATTAGTGAACGTTGCTAAAAAGGATGATATAGATAAATTTGTTACAAAAGAAGATTTCCAAACATCAAACAAAGAAGCAAATATGTTCATTATGAAGAAAGAAACTATAAATCTATTATGTCGATTGAGAACTAAAAATGTTAAAGATTCAATCTTTGGAATATTTAATCTATCGAATGGTTATAAGTTTCTCTATAATGGGAAAATAATGCGTATGGAATTAAGTTTGGATAGATACTTTCTAAATATATTTTTGAACAACACTTTAGTAGAGAATTTTCCATTAGACGTTAAAAAGAGTGATGTAATTACGTTTCAAGCAGATAAAAATTCAGCTTTCGAAGAAGGACAGTTATTATACGTTATTATGTATATAGAGCGAGAACTTTAATGATTTTCTGTATAATAAATAGTAATGATGTATTGTGTTAAGTGTAAGAAATCGACAGATACGAAGAAAGATACTATTAGAATTGAACAAACAAAGAATGGAAGATATCTAAAGAAAGGTATTTGTTCTGTATGTGGTGTTACTAAAACTCAATTCGTTAAAAAGCCTGATTGACTAGAAGAAAGTAAAGGTGTTAGAGAAGACATTATAGAAGAAATTCACAAACCATCTAGAAAAAACTTTGACAGATTAAGCGTAGTTATAAAAGGTATCGATGATCTTTGGCAGGCTGATCTTGTAGAAATGGATAGTGGTGTGTTAAAAGGTGTTTCCAAAATCAATAAAGGTTATAAGTATTTGCTAACGATTATTGATGTGTTCTCGAAATATGCGTTTGCTGTTCCTGTTAAAGATAAGAGTGGGAGGAATGTTACAGAAGCATTCGAATCCATATTAAGAACGAGAAAACCTAGCAACTTACAAACTGATCAAGGTAAAGAGTTTTACAATAAAGAGTTTAAGAAGTTGATGGATGAAAATAAGATTAACCACTACTCAACCTATAGTGGTAAGAAAGCTTCTGTTATTGAGAGATTTAATCGAACACTTAAGCAGAACATGTGGAAAAGGTTCACGACACAAGGGAACTACAAATGGATAGAGATATTACCAACACTAGTTAAAGAGTATAATCATCAAATTCATAGAACAGTTGGTTTAAAGCCTGTAGAAGTTAATAAGAAGAATGAGCAAACAATATTGGAGAAAGTGTATCAAAAAGAATATAAGCGTGTTAGACCCAAATACAAGTTAGGTGATTATGCTCGTATAAGTAAATCGAAAGGGTTATTTGAGAAGGGATATACACCTAATTGGTCAAAAGAAGTATTTGTTATTAGTGAAGTTATTCCATCTAATCCGCCTACCTATAGAATTAAAGATTTAGAAGAAGAGGATGTGCAAGGTAGATTTTACGAACCAGAACTATTAAAGACGAAGCATAAAGATGAATACTTGGTGGAAAAGGTGTTGAGAAAGAAAGGTGACAAAGTATATGTCAAATGGCTAGGGTTTGATGATTCACATAATAGTTGGATAGATAAGAGTAATGTTGTAGTGTAAATATAAATGTTTGTCTTTTATGGTTATTATGCCATAAAAGGTTGGTTTAAATGAGATAAGGGGTAACGAAACGATACCCCCATAACATATATTTCAGCGTTCCAGCTGTGAAAATTATCAAAAAATAAGCGACTCCTCATGTATGAGTGATTGCTTTACGTATCTAATTCTAGCTGTGGAAATTATCAAAAAAATAAGCAACTCCTCATATACGAGGGGTCGCTCCAAAACAAAGTTACATACAAACAAATCAAGGTCCCGTTTTCTAGGACATTGTCAAGTGTACATCCTCATACAATCTTCATCAACGAGTCTGGTCTGTATTCCTTAGTGTAGTGTAAATATAAATGTTTAAATGAGATAAGGGTATCAAAACGTTACCCCTCATATCATGTATTTCCAGTGCTCGTATTAAGGTATTACGATGAAAAAACCGACCCCCAGAGTTCTGGGAGTCGCTCTTCCACATATTTAGTAAAAGGCTGATTTGACAAAATTCAAAGTTCCTCGGATTCTAGGAACTTCAGAAACTCATCTTACACAGTAAAACTAGCTGGTAACGAAAATGAAGTTAAAAATAAAGATTTTCTATATAATAAATATGGGTACTATGGATAGTCCTCTTAGTCTTAATGACATTTGCTATGAACAGATCAAGGACAACTATTGGTATGGTATCTTCGGTTATTTTAAATTGATTATAGATAAGAGTACAGGATACTTCAATGCTACTAAGTTGTGTCAGAGTGGTGGTAAGAGGTTTGACAACTGGCTGAAAAATAAAGATTCTAAAGAACTGATAGAGTATATTTCATCTACTCTCATGATAGGAGATCAAATTATCAAAACAATAACTGGAGGTAAAGGTGAAACATGGAACGAAATAAGAGGAACATATGTATGTAAAGAGTTGATTTTGGATATATCTCGATGGGTTTCTCCTGAGTTTTACCTTAAATGCAATCAAATCATTATCGACTATTACACAAAAGACTTTAGACAATATAGAGAAAACCAAGAAGAGTTGCAAAGAAGAGTAGAAGAGATAGAACAACAAATGAGCTATTTAAGAATAGAAAACACAAGACTTAGAGATATAGCAGCTGAACATACAGAAGATCCAGGGAAAGTACACAAGCTAGTTATTATTAAAAAGAATCTCTCCCCTATTCAACTACAAAAGATATTAGAAAAGTACGAAACAGACAAAAGAGAACAAGTAAAGAGCTATGAGAGTTACAGGTATTGGGCTGGAAGAATTCAAGAGTGTAACGTAAAGACAAGATTACAATGCTTACAAGAAAAATATCCAGACATGACTATATTGTTTAAAACCAAAGACCCAAACTCGATTAACCTCCTAAACAAAGTAAAAGAAAAGTATGATTGTGTTATTTCGCATCGTTGTCATGTAGATCTAAAGAATGCAGATGGAGAAGAAGATGATGAGTTTGTTATTGATTTGTTTTTAAGTATAAGAGATTTGTAGAGGTAAAGGTAATAAGTTTTGGTTACAACTGGGGGGGGGGCATCAGCACTGGCCCCCTTTCAAACATACAACTTTTATGGTATAATAGCCATAAAAGATAATTAGTTATTTTTGGTAGCACCGATCGGAGCTCCCTATCTGTTAAGTATTTTTCTCACATCTAAAGGTACAAACCCCCGAACGGAAGATTTTCCGATTGCAAAATATACCATTATGACACAAAACAAAACATCAGAAGACAAGCTCATTTCAGAAAAGATAAGCGGTCTAGATATCTAAAGAATTATTGGAATACTACAATGAAAAATTAGCTTCCTATAATTGTAGGAAGCTGCAAAACCCATTTTAATATGTAGAACCATGTGGAAGATCGGATATGATAAAAAATTAGCTGGAGCAGATGTGCTCCGGCAAAAATCGTCATATTACATAGAACCAAAAGGTACGAATAAAAGTATTCAAGCTGTGGAAATTATCAAAAATTAACAACACAACAAACTTCGAAGTGGCTGGGATTAATCATCGGAATTCTGAGGGTTTCAAACAGGCATCATATGAAGTCAAATTAGCAGGTAACGAAAATGAAGTTAAAAATAAAGATTTTCTATATAATAAATATGAGTACTATGGATAGTTTTCCTAGTTTAAACGATATTTGCTACGAACAGATCAAAGATGACTACTGGTATGGTTTGTTTGGTGATTTCAAGTTGATTATAGACAAGAGCACTGGGTACTTCAATGCAACCAAGATGTGTAAGGCTGGCGGAAAAGAACTTAAGCATTGGTTAGAAAACACTAGATCTAAGAGGCGAATGGAGTACTACAAGAAAAAAATTAACGGTCGGCTTTCCGACCGTTTCAAACAAGCATCATATGAAGTCAAACTAGCAGGCAGCAAGATCAATAACACCATATCAGGTACATACGTTTACAAGAAGATAATACTAGACATTGCCAATTGGTTATCAGATGATTTTTACGATAAGTGCTATGATATTATCGAAGACTATTTCGTTTCTAGTTTTAAGCAGATTCAAGAAGACCAAAAAGAGTTGCAAAGAAAAGTAGAAGAAATAGAACAAACAATGGAAAGATTAAAGATTCAAAACGAGGGCTTAAAAGGAATTGCAGCACCATATACAGATGATGTTTCAAAAGATAATTGTCTAATCATATATAAGAAGAACAAACCTAATGATCCTTTCCCTTATTATGCTATCAGATGTCAAAAGAGAAGCCTATATAAGCCTCTTAATGATGCAGAAGAAAAATATCCGAATCATGTAATAATATACGAAAAGTTTAGAGATCCTAACAGTATTAAGCTATTCAATCTAATGCAGCAAGAACTAGATATTCGTAAAGGTAAGGGTAATGAGTTTTGGACATCACTATCAGAAAAATAATTGGTTAAAGAAATTGATTGTTTATACGATAGGTTATTATCTGATAATTAAGGTTGGTTTTCTATATAACAAATATGGAAGCACATTTTGATTTATTACATGATAGACTTGAACTAATTCATCAAGATCTTAAACTCTTAGCAACACTACTAGAGAAGCAAATACTGTTAAAGGAAAAAGAGTTATTAGTAATGCAACAAAAAACATCTAATTTGAGTAGTGATGATGAATACAAATATGGTAGTGATGATTATGATGATGATGATGATGATGAGTAAGCTTACAAAAATGAATCAGTTTTAAATGTATATATGTGACTTTGATGGGTTAATCCCATGAAAGTTCTAGACTAACACAACGAGGAAACATATGTAGGCAATGGCAGACGCGTGCAGATGTTTAAACGATGTGTTAGAAAAATGAAAATGAACTGAAATAACCCGGTGAAGAGTACTAACGAAGATTTTCTATATAATAAATAAGATGAGTAATTATAATAAATTTACCGTAGTAGAGTTAAGACGACAATGTAAAGAGAAGGGAATCAGAAGATATTCCCGATTAAGAAAAGTAGAACTGATAGACCTTCTTAAACAACATGACGATGAACAAAGCAGAAGGCAAATTAGAGATATATTCCCCTTTAAACAAGAAGTAATTGAAGAACCGAAGCCAGCACGTATACCCATCAAAGTAGAATTAGAAGAAACAGCACTCAAGAAGCGTTTACAAACCATTAAAGTCGAAAACACAGGAGGATATAAAGACCCAATAAAATTTTTAAATACAAGTGGAAGAGTTGCTATTAACAAAATCAAAGAGGAATTAAAATTTCACCCTGTTAAAGTTAACCTTGTTTTCATTTGTGACTATATTAAAGATAAAGAAATACAAGAGCGAAATTTCAAAACATCAAATGAGAGAATATTAGAATCAACTGACTTAAGTGAATATATACATCATGCAAAACAAAAACTTCGTAGAGAAATGGAAGAATTTCAAGGCCGAGGATCAGGATGGACGTTACATCAAATTAAACACCTAGAAATCAGATTAAATAAGTATGTACCATTAAGAGCTTCTTCCTATATTGAACTTCCAAAGCAGATTAAAGATAAGAAAGCAGTAATAAATATTCAAAATAAAGATAATAAATGTTTCTTATATTCTATTGCAAGTTATTTAAAACCTATTGATAGAGCCGTTTCAAAAAATCCTCAAAGATCCTCTCATTATAAACAACTTGTTAATGAACTACAAAAGAAATATTGTGATGGTATTGAGTTTCCTGTACAGTTAAAAGATATTCCAAAATTTGAAAGAAGAAGTAATATCTCCATCAATGTTTACGGCTATGACAAGAACTATAATGTATATCCACTTCAAATCACAAAAAATAAGCAGGAAACTCATATCAATTTATTATATGTAAAAGATGAAAAGAATAGTCATTTTTGTTGGATAAAAGACTTATCACGATTAATAAGAAGTCAAGTGACAAAACATACTGAGAAGTTATACTTTTGTGATAGATGTTTAACAAGACACTTTCGAAATGAGAAGCAGTTACAAAACCATGAGCTGTATTGTAAAGAGCATGAGGCTGTTAGAATAGAACTTCCAAAACCATACGACAATCAAATAAAGTTTCAAAACTATAATCGATCATTAAGAGTTCCATTTGTGATAATTGCTGACTTTGAATGCATCTTATGTAAGTTAAAAATAGAGCATAATTGTAGTAAAACAGTAAAATATCAAAAGCATAAGCCAATGAGTTTTTGTTACTATGTCAAGTATTCAAATGGGGACTACAAAGCTCCTGTTAGTTATATAGGTCCAGATGCTGCGAAAGTATTTATTGAAATGTTACAAAAAGAAGCAATAGAAATTATGAAAATATATAAAAGGGTAGTTAATATGACCCCGCTTAGTGAGGAGGAAATAGAAGTTTATAACAGTTCGGATACTTGTCATATATGTGAGAAAAACTTGAATGACTTACCACCAGCTGTTGAGAAAAAAATAAACACACTGAAGAAGAAAATACAGTTCTACAAGGATAAAGATGATATGAGTGAAAAAATAGAAGAATGGAAGCATGACTTAAAGAAATGTTTGTATAAGATAAATAAAAATAAAGCAAAGGTAAGAGATCATGATCATTTAACTGGAAAGTTTAGAGGTGCAGCTCACAGTTATTGCAATTTAAACTATAAAAATCCTAACTTTGTTCCTGTATTTTTTCACAACTTAACTGGTTATGATACGCATTTGTTTATTAAGGAGTTAGCTTATGATACACAGAAAATTAAACTGATTGCAAACAATGAGGAAAGGTACATAACATATGAAAAATATGTAAAAGCAGGATCAGAAAAAGATGGAATAAACTTAAGATTTGTTGATTCATTTAGATTTATGCCAAAGAGTTTAGCAGAGTTAACAAAGAATTTAAAGCCAGAACAATTTCGAGAAACATTGAAGTGTTTTCCAATTGATAAGCTTGATCTAGTTACTACAAAAGGCGATTATCCATATGACTTTTATGATTCATTTGAAAAATTGAAAGAACCTGTTCCATTATCTCCAGATAAATTTACAAACAGATTAACAGGAGAAAAAATGAGTCCTGAACGTCATTAGCTTCATGTGCGAGTTTGTAAAGAATTCGATCTGAAAATAGGGGAAGATTTAACTGAACATTATAACAAAACAGATGTCCTTCAATTAACAGATATATTTGAAAACTTTAGAGATGTGTGTTTAAAGGCATATGGATTAGATCCTGCTTGGTATTATACAGCACCAGGTCTATCGTGGGATGCAATGTTAAAGATGACTAAAATTAACTTAGAAATGTTGAGTGATTATGATAAAATACTAATGTTAGAAAAGGGCATACGAGGAGGAATCTCACAATGCAGTAAAAGATATGTAAAAGCTAACAACAAATATATGCAAGATTATAATAAAGATGAGTGTTCAACATACCTAGCATATCTAGACGCAAACAACTTATATGGATGGGCTATGAGTCAATACATGCCTTATAAAGACTTTAAGTGGGTTAAACCTTACATAGATATAACGAACATTCCAGATGACTCAGAAACTGGCTACATATTAGAAGTAGATTTATAATATCCAAGGCGTTTACATAACAAGCATTCTGATTTACCATTAGCTCCAGAGAACATGTGTCCACCCGGCTCAAAACAATCGAAATTATTAACAACGCTTTACAATAAGGAAAGATATGTAATTCACTATAGAAACTTAAAACTTTATATGTCACTTGGAATGAGATTGAAGAAAGTGTATAGGGTATTAGAGTTTAAACAATCAAACTGGCTAAAGAAATACATTGATTTAAATACAGAGATGAGGACGCAAGCTAAAAATGAGTTTGAAAAAGATTTTTATAAGCTCATGAATAACTCGGTATTCGGAAAAACAATGGAAAATATTAGAAAGAGGCAGCCCATACAATTAGAATGTGATCCTAAGAGGGTAGAAGCATTAATTGCTAAACCTAACTTTGATTACAGAACAATATTTAGTGAGAACTTGTGTGCTATACATATGAAAAAAGAGCGATTAATATTTAATAAGCCAATATATGTTGGTATGAGTGTATTAGAACTATCAAAACTGTTAATGTATGATTTTCATTGTAACACGATGAAGCCGAAATATGGAAACAATATAGATTTATGTTATATGGACACCGATAGCTTTATATATGAGATTGAGACTGAAGACATTTACAAAGATATAGCAGAAATAATTGACCAGTTTGACACGAGTGAATACAAGGAAAATAACATATGTGGACTACCACTAATAAACAAAAAAGTAATAGGTAAGATGAAAGATGAGAATAAAGGTAAGATAATGACAGAGTTTATTGGATTGAGATCAAAGATGTATGCTTATAGAGTAGAAAATAAAGAAAAGAAAAAAGCTAAAGGAGTAACTAAATGCGTAGTTGCCAAGGAGTTGCAATTTGATGACTATAAAGAAAGCTTATTTGAAAATGTTAAAACGTATAAGGACATAAACCTCATTAGAAGTTATAAGCACGATATATATAGCATAACCGTTCATAAGCTGGCACTAGATTCCTCGGACGATAAAAGATATATAGCGCGAGATGGTATAAATACGTTAGCTTGGGGGCATTATAAGATAGAAGAGAAGTAGATATAATTATATGTAGTGTAGTTTTAGTTATAAGTTTTAGATGTAAGTTTTTATGATTTTAAATGTCATAAAAGCATATTCAATCTCACTTTGGGGTATCCTTCTGTGTTAAAGTACAATGGTCAATGGTGGCTTCATAAATTTTTGGGGCAGTTAGGGGGTGGAGGGGGAAAGTGGGGCAAAACATACATATCTCCCCTACTTTTTCTCATTGTTGTGAGTTCAGTTTTATTAATTAAAACAATATATATTTCTTCTTGAATGGTCAGCCGAAAATTACCAAAAATATTGGTCAGGGATTATTGATTAAAATATTTCAGAAGAAAGATGCAGATTGAAACAGAGTATTAAAGACAACAATAAGATCGAGCAGCAAAAACTTTTGTCCCTGGCCCACTGAAATGAATGTTTCGTTTAAGAGTCTTCATCCCGGCGAAATTAAAATACCGCTAATTTTACAGTAATTATGTGATATCTTCAAATAGATAAAAGATAATCGAAATGTGGAACAAGAGCGCCCTAGACAATATTATTTTACATGAGAAACCGTTATCACGACTCACTTATCTGCTTTCGATTTCGAGCCATTTTGAAAATCGGCATTTATTTTCGCGTTTCTAAACAGCTGAAAACGGAAAGCCACTAGGTGACTTGTGATAACGGTACCTCACGCAAAATAATATTGTCTAGGGCGCTCTTGTTCCATATTTCAATTATATTTTATCTATTTGAAGATATCATAATTACTGTAAAATTAGGGTATTTTAATTTCACCGGGATGAAGACTCTTAATGTCCAAGTAGTTAAATTGTCAACTTAATTAAATCCATGTTTTATGAATTCAAGTTTTGTTTCAACTTTTGAATTGCCATATTCAGAAGCTGAAGAAAATAATTATACTATAATATTCCCTTCCTGTCTTCTTTACTGAAATCCGGGACATTTAAGCGTCCCGAGAAATATTTTTGGCGCGCCGGGACACAGATCTCGATTCCGAAACGGTCTTGGATATTCCAGAACGAATGACAACCCTATTAATATGGGATTCTAAAATTTCTGTTCTATCCATTTGAAGTAATTCGATTTTAAAAATTTGCCATTTCCATGTTACGTGTTCATGCGAAAGTTATTGTAATGATTTGCACTTGCTGTTTTAGTTTAGTAGTACGTATATCTACATAATTCAAAGTTATTTTAAACATAACCATTGTTATTTAGCTCCAAAAATTGTTTATTTTTTTTACATATTCTATTACATTTAATTCCATTATCATTTCTGTAATGTAAATATTATTTCACTTTCTCATTTTTGTGTAGTGGGGAAAATTTGTAAGTAGAATGAATTTTAATGTTTAGTTTGATTTACGGAAGAATAAAACATAATATTTGCTGGTGAACTCATCTCGAAACTGTTTAACTAAAAACAACTTAATATTACAGTTACAATATATAGGGTCAGGTGGGGTAATTGTGAAACACCCCTGTTTTTCAGAATTTAGGGAAATATATTTTTCTTCGAATTTCACTTGCGGCACCCCTAATATTTATTACACCACTAAAAATAGATACACTGGTAAAATTTTAAACTTTTACAACGATTTTTAATAGTTGCGCAAGCCGATTGAAATTTTTAATGCTATCGGTATGTTTACATTTATCGCATTGTTATATACATATTACACAATTATACATAAAATTACATTATTCCTGATTATATATGCATTATTAAAACTTCGTAAAGTTTATTTGTTTACTCTATGTTTATACCTCTCTTTCACATATTAAGTTTACTTATTGTTAGACAGGGTATTCTTTGAAGAGTATGGATATTGTTTCCTGTGTTCCGCAACAACTTGAAATAAGTACTATTTCTTTTCCTCGTCCTTTGTGACAATATCATTATACTCTTGTATGAGGGAAACTTCGCGTTCTACGTGACCATTAACTACCTGCTTGTCTTTAACTACTTCATAACTAGCTAAGGAGTCAGTGTTGGATTTCCATGTCTCCGGATTTTGTGCAAGGAAGGATGTTCAAGTACTCAGACGTTCAAATAACTGCATCTTGTTCTTCGTTACGAAATTCTCGATCTTGGCATCCTGTAGTAAGAGTACCTCGTGGTATTCGCAGGTATTTTGGAGATTAATCATTGCTGGTGTCTGTGTTCAAATTTTTTATCATTTCTTGCTTTGTTTCTGCGGACAGTTCGTCGTCGAAGAACGCCAAGCCAATGAGTTCTTCACTCAAGAACCAGACATGACCACGATTTTTTTCCCTGGGCTTTGTAAGCTGCTGGATTGTCTGATTCATATTGGAAAAGGTCGTTCATGAAGCAGATATAGCAAGTGGTGATAAGAACCACGCTTTCACATAAACTTTAGCAAGGAAAGTACACAAAGTAATCAACCTTTTCTATTCTTGGTGAGTAAGGTTGAATTGGTCTCTAAAAAGCCATATTTGAATGCGTACAATGCTTTTTCCATCTACCTGTCGTGGTGAATAGCTCCGTGTGCCGCAAATCGCACTCCACGGGTGAGATTTCTCCAAGAAAGGTAATAGTCATTTCCAATAATTCACGATACTCGTCCCTTGGCTGGCTACATTGAAGATGGCTACGTGCGAAATTTATAAGTTCATGCTTGATATTGGGCAAATCTATACTTATTTCTGCTGAATCATAGCGTGTGTGATCCAAGGAGTCCCAAGTTTCTTTAAATAACTTCTCCACGCATACATTCCTTAAAAACTGCGGCCAAAACTATCTCCAGTATGTGGTGACGACGTGCTATATACAGAAGTCTTTTATTAATTTCCCGCTCTATTATGACACAAGCGCCGCTGTAGCGTCCAGTTTTTCTGGCAGTAGTATCGAAACACATTGTATTTACCTGGTCAATAATATTCCATGAGCTCAATGCACATAGCACGGCATCAGCTTTAATTTGTCCAGTTCCAAATTTCAATTTTAGGACTCCGAGCAATTGAGTTTTTCCCATGCCAGATAGTATTACAGGTGGCCATCGATGGTTTCTTTTACTGTTATGTCTTGTGGAATTTTGCTATCCCAATGGGCAACGAGGGCGCTTGTTGCTTTCAGCTTGCGATTGCGTTTGCGAGCTCCTTTGATGAATGAACGACTGAGGGTAACTTCGTCCAGATTATGGCCCAAACCTCTGGCCGTTGCTGCTATAATAAACGTTGCTTCTCTGTCAGTTAATTTCGATCTACCTAACATAGAAGTAAGTTTAGTAGTAACATTTTTTTCCAGGTTTTCTGCTTTCGTTTTGTGTCTGAGGACTTCTGCAGGATATGCGGTTGCGTGGGTTTCAATTCTCATCAGAGTAGGTTTCACGTGATTCCAAATTACTGCCAGTGTCACTATCTATCCAAACAAACAGCGTTAGTGGCAGTGTTAGCACTACTACGTGGCTCCATGAATTCATCTTTTAGTTGCTTCTTTCTTGCCGCCTTGCCTTCCTTTTCAGCAAGAGTTCTGTCCACTGACATCATGCAACCACGTCGTCCCTCTTCCCTTTGAACATTGAGAAAGTACTTGTCTTCTTTATTATTCATTAGTATAATGACATTCCCATGTGCTATATCAAATAAATTACTCAAATAAATTACTCTAGCTTCATTCTCTTTCTGTTTGATAGATTTTAAGTTCTTGCTTTTCGTTAAATTTGCCCATTGGTTTCTCAATTTTTCGAGTTTCACAATTACATGCTTTTCCTCACGAATTGGAACGAACTTTTCCCCAAAATTTTACAGTTTCTCGTATAACATCTCTAGCACTATCGTGGATTTAGGAATGTGCACAAGACGGGTCGAGACAGGACTTCCCTGCCAAAGTTCGAGTCGAGACAAGGCTCTTCCAATAGAGAAATATACAGTTTTCGAGTCGAGACATCACTTTTACAGAACATTTTCGAGACGAGACAGTCACAAATCTTGTCTCGTGCGCATCCCTACATGGATTTTTTTTTAAGATTAGATGATGGTGAAATACGCGTAAATCATCGCCATTCGAAGGTAGTTTACTTCCGGTTACCGCGACAATGAGTACTAATTTTGTTAAACTTCCATTGCGCAACCTCAAAATATTGAGCTATGGATTTGAAATTTTGCATTTATGATTCAGTTAGAAGGGAGAAGATATTTAGAGGGTGCCACGGTAAAATTTGAACCTTTCGAAATTTTGAACCACCCTAATATATATATATATATATATATATATATATATATATATATATATATATATATATATATATATATATATATATATATATATATATATATATATATATATATATATGACAAGGTAGTAAATTTATTGCTATATCTCAAATATCTTAAGTATGACAGTTTTGAGAGAAAAAATTAATCTGGAAGTATTTATTTTTCAATGAAAAACTTTTATTTTTTCTTGAAAAACTTTGTTATATCTAGTATATCAAATGCCTCTTTTAGAAGATGTTTTGGGCTTTCCAGATTATGTAAGCAATGTGTGAAATGATGCACGATGGAGGAGTAACGTGGGTCAAAAGTCAAGGGGCTATTATGAAATGTGATAACATTTTTAAATACATGAAGGTCTGCACGCTAATTATGATGTTTCAGTGCCATTATATTGCAGAGCATCCAAGAATAAACAATAGAAGGCTCGTGACTCTTCGAGCAGCAACAAAGAATGTCTTGCTGATGCTTGCTTGCTTGTCTGACAGCATCTTCTGATTATGATAATTTGGATTACCCATAACCTGACGATTTCGTCGAAATAGAGAACCCTGAAACAGAGTACATTAGACCAGGAGACTTTGTTCTTGTAAATTATAAAGTAAGTCGCCGAAATGATACCACATATCGTTATATTGTGACAAGATTAAAAGTCCTAACTCATGATGAATTTAAGGTTATGGACCTTAAGCAGATGTGAACAAGAAAACATTTAAACCTGTGAGAACTGACATTTAATTCATTAAAGAGTCGGATATCATTGGCAGTTTGCCTACTCCCGAAATGGTAAGACTGGTGATAGTTATAAATACTGTTTAGTCAAGATTGTTAATGTGTTTGAAGTGTAAAAACTAGAACTGTTGGTAGGTACTCCAATAAGAATATGATAATCTCGGAACTTTTCATGCTATGCAACAGAGGTGTGTGTCCACATTTAATGTTCAGTACAAGCTTCGAAATCTTCATCTTTTTTATTTTCCCACATTTAATGGGATCATGTTCAATCACAAATACGGCATGATATTTTATAATTGATATTTTCTGCATGATATGCAGCTTTTCATGGAAACCTTTTTTTTTTTTTTTTTGTAAAGACAGAACGTAAAAATGATTTTTCTTAACTCCAAGCCTGCTCTCCGTCATCACTTGCAAAGTTATTGGTGATACCTATAAAGTAAGCACCATAAAAAGAAAAGAAGTTTTTGTTTATTCCATTTTTGATAGGGAATAACTGAGTAACTATCAGAGATAATTACATCAAATTTTGTCATGTCAAACATTACAGCCAAAGCAATTTATTACAGCCCCAAAATACTTTAGAGTCTCCAATCCTGTAAGTTAGTCGGGTATTTCACAATAGCCCCATTGCTGTTTCAAAATAGACTCAAATGCAGGAGCTATTTTGGAACACTTGTTTACATTTTTTTTTCAAGATAACTAAATGTGATAACGAAAAGCACCTGAGTTAGTTTCAAAGATGTGTGTGTGTGTAACGTAGGTATATAATGATTTTATTTCATGTTTCTAACCCAAGCAGCTTTTGCTGTATATTCAAAAGTATGTTTTTTTTTCGTTTCACAATTACCCCCACTTGACCCTAGTTCATTTAACCCTAGATTACTGCCGCGCGTAAAATTTACGTGCATCTACGTTTTTGCTCACCCCATCTCTCCACAGAACGATATACGCTTCCGTCGCCACCCAGCAGTGCTTCCACTGGTTAGTTCTCCCTGTGACGGCATAATGGAAGGTTGTGATGCCAGCATACATTTTACGTATCAATGCATGTAAATGTATTTCTCTTATTTGCTGCCACAATTAATTAATTCATTGTATTAACGTTAATTTTAGGATCTATAACCATATAAACATTAAAGTTATGTAATTAAAGTCTTGAAAATGTCATTCTTAATTCACAAAAAGAAGATACGTGTACGTAAAATGTATGTATCGGTAGTAATAGTGAAATAAGAAGACACGGTAGTAATCTAGAGTTAAAAACAAAAAGGCATATGACGGATACTCAAACCATGTTCAAGTTCGATTTATATCAGATAAGATGAAAAAGGTCTTATTATATATTTCATTTTGGGTAATTTATTTGCAATTTATTTGTTAATTCGGTAATTTATCATTATATGGAGCTTATTGGTATCAAATTGTTTTCGGGAAGCTTCATGTCTAAGTTAGCATTTCTCAATCTTTTCTCGTTTGGAGCACACCAAAGTACGTTTCAAACTTTCGCGGTACCCCTGTATGTGTTTTTTTTCTTAGATGCAAAAAAGCAAACACACAAAAATAAATAAAATACCTTTTTGTAAAAAAAAAAAGAAAAAAAAAATATGGAACGACTATGAGGTACAAATTTCACAAGCAAATTATGAAAGACACTTGAATACAAACATATTCTGAAGACTACGGAATAAAAACATTTTCTTTTAATGATAATTTCTTTGAGGAAACTCTTAGAAGACATTTAAAATCTCGCGACACACCTGATATGTATTTGCGACATAGCGACTGAGAAAAGCTGGTTTAAGTTGTCCAGAATTAGGTACAACTGCCTGTAATCATAACCACAAAATGCTTTGAAATTTTAAAGCAGTGTTTGAGAAAAGCAGTATTTTTGCTTTTCCACAAAAGACAATATTAGTATCAAGAATTCCTGTTTAAAAACTGAAAGAAAGAGAACTATTTACGTTCTGCAAGTTTAGAATAAGTAATTTTAGAATAGTAAGTAATTACTAATTTTAGAATAAGTAATGAAAACAAAAATTAACGATGCCGAGTGGAAAACTACAGAAATTGTAATTTAACACCAAGTCACTAATTTTATTTCTAAAATAAAATATTTATTTTGCTGAACCACCCTAGGTTTACGAAATCCAACATAAAGCATCGATAAACTATCAAAGTCAGGTAAATAAGTGTGAAAATTGTTTTAACTCCGTCAAAGTTCAAAACTTCATACTGTTCTTTGATTTTTTTTAAAAAAAAGAAAACTTTTGTTAAACTTCCAATGTACTTGTTTACTTTTAAAATAAAATAAACGAATCCCAAGATGTTGTATCTTACATAAATGAGCAATGTTTACAAAAGAGGTATTACATTAATGTATATTTCGAGATATTTATACACAAAATATATATAAAATTGCATTGAATAATATGTTTTACTAGTATTATAATGAAAAAGCAAGCAAGATAAAAATCCTGTTTTACACTAGGATTTGTTTATAGTCACATATGTCTGAGTTCATGGCAAAAAATTAAGCACTTAACGACACCCAATACATAGAGTAAACACTTATAATGCTTAACACAAAATGATGAAAGTTTTACAAACTAACGATAAAATAATAATAGAAGATGGGTATATATGAAAATTGTACGGAGAGGACTAATTTTACAGATAGCGGAAAACTTTATTTTTCTGCTAAAAAGTATAGTTTCGCTAAAATAACGATGTTTCTAGCAAAATATAAATTAACGATAGGATCTTTTCGTATTTTCCTTGGCAAATTATTTCTAATGGTGATAGTGCAGAAGTACCTGAAGAACGCAGAGGATTTAACGAAATATCAGAGAACACACACTCAAACGCAAAAAGAAAAAGTAAACGAATACTGAAATGGCTCGATTTTGCCGTTTCAAAATGTATAACAAGTAACAAATGAAATATTTTATTTGTTTAAAAAAAAAACCTTACGGAACGATATTATGATACGAACCAGAAGATAACAATTGGTTAATTAGAGTGTACGTCTCTTTCAACAGCGAGTCTGTATGAGACATATTTCCACTACTCAACGTGGGATCCAAACTACATGAGCTTCTGGCGAGAATTGAAGCCTGCTCTCTCGTGCTCGAAAGGATAATAACAGAATAGTAAACATATTTAATACCTTGTTCTCATCTACACAGCAAAAAAATTAGGTGTTGAAACAACACAAAACGAGTACCACTTTATCGTGTTACTTGTGTGTCAATGCAACACCAAGACATCGCCTTCGAGCATATCAAAAATACCTTGTTACTGGCTGTGAGTATTTGCATCGTTTTTTAGTGTTTGGTATGAGTAAAGCTTTGCGAAAAACGTTTCGCATTTATGGTAAGTGACTAATAATATTATGTTTTCTGTAATCGGTCACAATAATATTGCTGTAAACCTGTGAATCACTTGACAACAGTTACACAGATAGCAATGCTTCCATCTATTTTCTTTATTTGTTATTCTTGTGTCTTAGCACGTATGAACAGAAGATGGCAGAACTATTGCTTATGTAACTGTTGTCAGATGATTCACAGATTTACAACAATATTATTGTGATCGATAACAGGAAACTTGGAACATTATTCGTTACTTGTCACAAGTGCCAAATGTATTTCGCAAAGCTTTGCTCTTATTAAACGATAAATACCAATGCAAATTCTCTCAGGCAGTAACAAGTTATTTCTGATATGCTCAGAAGGCGATGTGCTTGGTCCTGAATTGACACACAAGTAACACTCTATAGTGGTAGTCATTTTGTGTTGTTTCAACACCTCATTTTTTACAGTGTACGGCGTTTTATGTTTCATAGTTCGATAAAATGTTTCCTAATTGAATTTCAAAAGAAAGGAGTTGCCAAAAGGATATTCAAAGAAATCTCCTCACTCTTCACATTAAGTTAGGTACACACAAAGAAAAGTAAACTTGACCAATTCCAGGGCTGAACACACGAAAGCATGGTTAATAAGTTGTTCACTCAACCGCTTGATTATTTTTTACGCTACCTCAAATCTGCTTTTGAATTTGTGTAAAGTGTTATTCTGCTTCACACTAGGATTTGTTTACAGTCAAGTATGACCGAGTTCGTGATAAATGATTTGTAATTATATATTTTTCAATATGTAAACTTATTTCTTCCATAAGTTACATGTTCTTTTACGTCACGATAACTAATGTAAAACAGGTTAAATCTGTGAAATGAAGATTGGAGTGATCGTTGATATAATATTGTTACCAAAGCAATAACAGAATAGCTACAACAATTATCTAAAAATCGACATCCTATTAAGGAAATAAATTAACTAATGATCTCCGTATGTAGTTTAGTATCTTATTTACAATTACATCAAGAGTTTTAGCCTGCTAACATTTTTGTGAGCAATAATAAGTAACTGATTCGCATAGACAAATGGTTACCGTATTAGATTTCTACTCAGGAAATTCCAGCAAGATAAAAGTTAATATAATTCAATATCAATCCATATTTAGTGTGAAATAGATCTTTTTATATGGGGTAGGAAAGGTATCTTTTTATATGGGGTATGACGAGAACGAATGAGAATTGGAGTAGGGAAATGAATTGAGACTACACATAAATATCAATAAATGAAGATTTACAAACTCAGTTCTTTCAATTGTTACAGATTTGATATTTTCAGTTTATTTCAATCATTTTTTAAACTTATATGACCAAATTTTTTTCTTTCTTCTCTCAGGTGGCATGGAGTGAAATAATACGAGGAATATTCAGAAAGTAAAGAACTATTTCACATTGCGCGCGGCGCCCACCACTGCAATCGCGTGCGCGCAGTTAGCTCCTTCCTTCACCACAGTGTGAGCCGAGTCTCAATGCTGTGCGGATATGCTACTTGTTTTTCCAGCGACGCCAATTTAGTGAATAATTTATGTTTCATGGGGAATGTTTTTTTTTTAAAAAAATCTGATCACAAACTAAATATCTGCCCTCATTATTTCTTGAATGCTTGCATGTTACATACTCGTATCATGTTAACATACTAACATAGTAAATATTATTTAACAGGAAATTTTAAATGCGAATCAATATTTAATAAAATAAATTATAATTAATATTTGTTTTCTTTCCTCCAACATGCAGTGGCAGTACTAAGTAAGTATTTTTAAAACTATTTCTACTCAAGTACTTACGAATTTTAAGACTCACTATTCAGAAGGGACAAAATTTTTGGGTTATGTTGGACAAAGGGGGGCCAAAACTAGGTTTAAAAAAAACAGAACGTTTATAGGAGAAATTAGTTCATATTACAGAAAGCTAATATATATGTGAGTAATCTGTGATGATGGTGCAATGTAAAAGCGGCATGTTGAATGGAAGATTGGGAAATATGGCAGGGACTATTTGCTGTTACCAGAAGAGCAGTTAACAGTGTACGAATACACAATTTCAATCTTAGTTCAACAAAACTAATTTAACCTAACCTTGCCTAATCAAAATTAGGCACTTTTTTTAAAAAAAATAACTAAAAAAATTGCCCCTGCTCAGGCCGAGCGCACAAATTTTTGGAAGCTGCGGCCAATAGCCTATATATACAAACCGTGAAGCTAAGGAAAGACATAAGTTACATTGAAATGACAAACCTAACCTAAACTAGTTTTACCTAACCAAAATCAATCAACGTTTAAAAGAAAAAAAATTACAACTGTTTGTAAGAAATGCTGACCCTCTCAGGCCGATATATGGCAAATTTTTAATAGAGTACGTAGCGATGTAATACTTGGAAAGTATTGTGAATCGAAGTGTTGCTGACTTTGAAGCATTATTAACAATTCATAAAATGTCGCTGGTAATAATTATCACACTTCAAATATGAGTTTTGACGGAAATGAATCTTCCCATATATTGATTGATGACAGTGATACTTAACTTACGGTTTTCTGTTCGTTGTAATATTTAGGTATGATGCCTAAATCAAGTTTGTCTACATATTTCTTTCAGTTTTTTTTTTTTTTTTTTTTTTTTTGTGATTCACATATTTCAATTTTTTACTGCGTTTAGCAGTATTTTATCAAGATTCTAATTTAAATTTTGCAAGATTTAACTACTTCATTTCCGTTTGCAATCAACAGATAACATTGAGGAATTTGATGGTAAAGCTAGTTTCACGTGTCAGGACAACAAAACGGATTTCAGCTTAAATAGTTTCATATAAAAAGAACTGTTTTCTTCATAGTTGACCAGAAATTTAAGAATTCAATTTTTTAAGTGCTATTTCATTCCCATCCGAAGATGGGCGGGCCACAGAAGATAACACCTTCTCTGGGGCCATGAACATTCATTTATAGATAGTTTCAGGATTTAGTAGGAGATTGGTATCAGGATTTATTTATTTATATATTTATCTGGTTTGACATACGGAAGAAGATGACCTAGGCATAATACGTAATTTATATGATGAAAGGAAGTGGAGGTAACAGGACACAAGGATATATGATGCTAGTTGGGACGATGGTGTTAATCTATCGATAGAGTCATCCGATCAGAGCAGTGGACTGATTGTGTTCATGGATAGCAATAAGGTGATATAACGATGAATATGCGTAACGATAAAGCTCGAGTCTGGTCTAAGAGTTCATGGACAATCGGATGAGCGTCTGCTACACAGTGTTGAATGTAACGAGAGCAAAGACTGTACAGATGTAATAAGAGTGTCGGTATAGATATGCGACGGTAGATTTCTTGAGACTTCCAAAGTATACTATGCTTATGTATGCGAAGTCTCATAGTACGATTTCGCGCGTCCATCTATCTTTCTATCCACAGATACAGAACAAAAACGGTAAAAGAAAGAGAGAAATAAACACTCTGACAAACTACTTATCTCACACTTCAATATGTAGTACTCTACCCTTTGCGCTGTATAGAGCTATCACACATAGTAAAAGTGATGTAATAAATAAGGTTGTGGCATCTGAGGAGGGAGATATTACCCCATGTTTGGTTAAATACTATCCAGTTCTATTAAATTTCGGGAAAATCGTTGAAGAGCGGGTGGCAAGATTTTCACTCGGGCTTTTTGCGATCCAATCCAGATGAGCAAACAACCCATTGTTATCAGTAAACTGCAGTTGAACAGTCTTGGACCGATATGTGGAGTCACATTGTTGTCTTGGTAAATAATGTACAGGTGCTATAAAGTTAGTGGTAGCGCAAGGCATCAAACCAGTATACGCCACTGGTGGTGACGTGGGAAGAACACACCCACAAATATGCAGTTCAACGCAGACTTGAGAACAACACACTGATTTTTTTTAGAGACTCGGAACAAAACTCTTGTAGACTACATATTAACGGCCTCATTCTGGAGCAACTGCAAAAGTTAATATGCATGATTTCTTTACGAGTTCGCTGCATGCTCATAGCCTAACGAACTGAATTAATTTTAGTGAATTTTAACCTAGTCTTTAGGTTACTATTTTTTTTACATAATAACAATAAAAATAGTTCACTGTCTTTTCAAAATATACTAGAATAATAAGTTTTACAAATAGTTCCGTTTTTTTCTTCTCATACTTAATAATTTTACTTTTGAGAAACATTAAAACCTTGGAGAAAGCTACATTGTGGAATAAAAATTACGTGGTAATACTCTAGTTTTATAACGAACACTCAGGTACTTTGGATGTGCACTGCCCCACAGACTCACCTGCTTTAATACTGTGTAGAGACTTAGTACTTCTTACTACATATTACTCATTTAATATGTAGATTTGAAAAAATGATTATCCTGATGTAGTGATGTTTCAAAGAAATACAACTTTATGTTGGGCTGGTAACATTGTTAATCTTATGCTCTGTCTCTATTAAAGGATTATTTTACTGATCGTATGCAAGGTGTTGTTATGCCAGATGCTTAATCCAAATTTGTCCCAGTTCTTTTTGGAATTCCGCAGGGTAGTGTTCTAGGACCACTGCTATTTCTTCTTTACATGGATGATCTCCCTTCTTTCCTGTCTTTACCATCTACGAACATTCTTCTATTTGCTGATGATTGTAAAATTTTCCATAAAATCTCTACCTTAGATGATGTCCTACGATTTCAACAAATTCTTATTAAACTTACTGACTGTTGTTCGACTTGGAATTTAAAACTAAACCCTCAAAAATGTTGTACTGTTGGTATTTCTTTAAAGAAAAATAAAATTTATAACAAATATTGTATTAGTAACAGGTCTATCGAAAGAGTCGCTTCACATAAAGATCTCGGAGCATTGTGCGATGAGAATCTTACATTTGCTGATCACTTCAACCTTACTATGAAGAGTGCTATGAGAATACTGGACACTCTCTATAGATTTACGAAAATTCGCGATCTCAAATCATTCAGTATTTTCTTCAAAACTTTTGCATCTCCCAAAAATTGAATGTTACTCACCGATATGGAATATTGCATCACCTTTTGATTCTGTCCTTAACTTTTTTTTCCCTTGCCATTGTCAAACAAAGAGTTCCTAAACAATCTATTTAATCTTAATAAAACAGGTCTCCTAAACAAACTTAATATTCAGACCCCACTTACTCGACGTATGGTGGGGGACTTGTTGTTTCTCCATACAATTATTAATGGGAAAATTAACTCTGAATTATTGGTCTCATTCTCAATTTTCGCGTACCTTCTCGCCTTACTCGCAGTCATACGTTACTTACATATATGTAACACTCAGATTATCAATTATACAACGTTCTTTATACTTCAGGCTGGCGCCATTGTATAATACAATAGTTCATCGTCAAATGTTGATATTTTTGACTCTGAAAATCATTAAAAAAAGAAGATAAAGTTTCTATAAATAGGGTACATATCAAGGATCTTATAAAATAGAGGATCTGCCCTTACAACAAAATCTTGAAGCCATACGTCACAGTTTTGCCACTCCTACTCTGCCCACTCCGTCCAATAAGATCGCAATGTTTTGAGCCAACAACCATGGCGGAAACAAAAGTAGCCAATCAGACGATGGCAGAAACGAGAGTAGCCAATCAGACGTGCCGATGCTCGGTTGCTTTTCGGCTGCACCGATTTAATAGGATGAAGATACATATGGGCAGATCCTCTATTTATAACATCCTTGGTACATGTTCTATGTATATATAAACAATTTTTTATTTTTAAAATTTTTCTTCTTTTTTTGTTATTTCTTATATAGGTTGTTATATTGTTTCAGTGTAAAATGGACAATGATTTGTACCTGAAACATTTATAAAATAAATAAATAAATAAAAGTTACTAGGGCACTTCATGATAATTTGTTCACACTGTATTTATTACCAGATCATTGTATATAGTGCACGTAAGTATCTGCTTATAAGTGAGTACACATTCAATATTTCGACTTATGTATTTATTCTTCTTACAGCAGAACAGTATGACAGTAAGTTTTTAAAATTTTCTTCATATTATTTACATGATTATAGGTCTACTGTTTATTAATGTGAACAAAATAATTGCCGAAGTTTTAAACAACTTAGCTTATTAACAATTACTTACTTGATCTGATAAGCACTACAATACTTTATATTGTCTCGTGAATGTTAAGCAAATACAGTAAAAGAATGAAATTTCGACCAAAAATCTCCCAAGTAGCAAGAAAGCTTTTGGCCAATTGTCGCGTGCTTCGCTTTTGGTTTTTTACGCTAGCCCTTTCGAACAAGTGCTTTCATACAATCTGTCTTTTGTTGTAATTGCAAGCGACACTTTATATCCTTCGCAGAGCGTCATACAATCACTGGCCGTTCATTGACCATTGACTTGGTAAAACGCTTGCGTCAAGCTTAAGTTGAACACTGAATGCAAAGGTTTCCCCCCATTTAACTTTCTTACTGGAATCCAGCTTGCGGCATGCTTGCGCACTTTCCAATCAAGCCGACTTCCAAAATGCAAGCTTATTGCAAACTGTTTGCAAGCTATCTCTGATACTAGGGATCATTCCTGTTATGATGTTAGTGTTAGCACTGACGGCTCTTGAGGGAAGTCGCATTGATAGAAAATGTAATTGGTATCGCTACAAAGTAAGGGGAAAAAGCTTACCTAATAGTAGTAAGTGGGTCATTTGGACGCATTCGTCACTAATTGGTTGTTGAGAATCAGAGTCATGTGACTTTCTCTCATTTGATATTGCAGGGTCGTGTAATCTGAAGGGGAAAAAATGAATGTTATTCCGCCCCTTTAATGTAGCATGACGTCATTGAGGGGTAATATTTGAATTTGTTCCTCGATCACTGGCTTAGTGGGCATGGTCCCTGACTCAGGGGCAATAAACGAGATTCATCTTTTGTTCATTTTGGCAGAGGTGCCGCAGTCCCAGTACACATTGATAATGGATTAATACTATGGGTATCATATGTTCGTTTTTATGTTAGTCCTATGGAAAGGGTACTTAACTGCTAAAAAAAAAATAATTTTATTCTCCATGATGAGGTTTTATGACTCAATATTGGTGATACTTTGATGTATTAAGTGATCATCTCTAACTCTTTGCTAGGGGTCTATGATGGCTCCTTAAAATTACCAACAAGAATTTTAGAAAAAACAAAAAAGGATGAAAAGATTGAGATCTTGTCCAACAATTAGTTTTTGGATCAGGGGCAACAAAGTTTTTGAACCGTCCCCAGATCGAAAGCACATCATACTGAGTTAACCGATAGTTTGGGTTCAGCTACACTATATGTAGTTCTCCAGATAAAAGGCCTACACGAAATTTTTTATTGAAATATATTGGATCTTTTGATCAAAAAATAGTAAAGGTGTGTTATGGTTTTAAGGTACATTTGAGGAGTAAATGATTTTGACACTATTTAGGGTGAAAATATCAGTCATACACTTCGCTAGGAGTTAATAGTGTATAGGCAGAGGCGTACGCAGGGGGTGGGTGGGACCCCCGAAATCCCGACATTTTTGTAAATGTAGTCTACTTTTAGGGACAATTTTAGAAATTTTCATATAATTTAGCCTCAAATTGTATTTGGACCCCCGAAACGCTTTAGACCCCTCCCGAAATAAATTCCTGCTTACGTCCCTGTCTATAGGACTCAAAGATTGGTGTTTTGAGAAAACCATTTTAACTTGAAAGAAAGACAATGTACCCCTGGAACCAGATTTTGGACTTATAACTTGGGAGATCTATTTTGGACTGTATCTTTGTATTTAACAGTAACTACAATATTCTATTTGATACTCCCAAATTACGTGTTTTAACTTTTAGTTATCACTTTAAATTTTTACCTACGTACAGTAATTGTTGACGAAGGTAGTAGTATATCTTTTGTAATATTTTTATTCGTTGAAATGCGTAATATTTCTTTTGTAGAAAAGTTTCCAAAACAAAATCATTTTAAAATGTTTTATAGGCACAAACGATCAAACATATTAATATTTGGAGCAAATTTTACCTAATTTTTGGAAAGTTACAAGGACGAACCTAGAAGTCTGTGCTTCTTTTCTTTTCGAGAATGTAATGCAGTTTAAACCGAAGTGCGGTGCAGTAGTCTTTTTTCGGAACGGACCCAGTGTAATTTCCGGTTTCTTCTATCAAACGTCGCTATTATCAATTTCCAAAGAAATGGCCCCAAACGTCCACGCCACACGTTTTCTATGGTGCAAGGGACATAGCCACAGATACCCACAGAGAAAGGAGTCAGTATGTAGGAACAAGTGGTTAGCACTATGAAGTGTGCAGTTGTAGTGCAAGGAGTTTGAAAATGAACGAAATGACATTCAAGACAATAAGCAATCGATCAGACCTCATTCCTCGTTGGCACTGGACAAGATTATGCATGTTGGCGAAATGGTTAAAGTAGATAGACATGTTCATTTTAAGGACGTTGTCAGAGAGCTTGATATTTCCTATAGTAGTGTTTATGACATTGCCCGCTATTCGTTGGAATACCGCAAGGCGTCATGTCGGTAGGTTCTTAATGTCAACAAGAGCAAGCGAATTGTCATGTCACTGAACCATTTGCAACGTTATGTCGAGGAGGGTGACAGTTTCCTGGACTTCATTGTCAGTGGTGAGGAAACGTACAACTGTATTACACACCCGGGAAACAGCTGTAGAACTGTATAGCACAGCTTGGTGTGGAAACAATCCGACTCAGGAGTAACGAAGAAATTCCGAGCTACTAAATCGACCGGAAACTGAAACTCACAGTGTTTTGGACACTCAAGAACCACTCGTACTGGATGCCCTGCCACGAGGGAAACTATCAACACAGAACACTACTGTTGGACACACTCTTCCATCTGTAAGCAGCCATTAGTTAGAAGTGTTAGGGTGTTCGGGATGTTGATATTATGGGTTTCCTCCACAACAACCTGAAACTCCAGTTGGCGAACAAAACAATCGCCGAACTTCTCTGGTGGGAGTGGATGATTATGGAACATCCTTCTTACAGTTCAAATCTTGTCTTACAGTCTTTTCGGTCCATTGAAAATATATCTTGCCGAATAGAGGTTCACAAACGATACCGAAGCGCAGAACGTTGTTCGTTGTTGGCTCCGTGACCAGCCAACCGCCTTCTACGCAACATGCATCAAGTAACTTATGGTGTTGTGCGACATGTGCCTTAACACATGTGGTGATTATTTGAAAAAAAAAATAGATAATAGTAAGTAATATGTTCTGTATATCTTGGTCTTTGTCTATGATTTTTTAATCTGGCAATAAATCAATAAAAGCAAGGACTTTTCGATTTTTCCTTTATATTATACAAATTGATCTAGTACTTACCAAGATATATCAGAATTGTATCAGGTTAATAGAACTTACCCACAAAGTAAATATCTGTAATGATTCAATAATGTGTATACATATAATCCGCCAATTTTTTCTTGTTATTTATTCTATTCAGATTATCCTTGTAAGTAATACATTTCTAATGCATATATTGTTAAGGGATCTTAATATTTTAGTAAAAGCGTGAAGGAGAATCATAAAGATGCTTCAAGTTATTGGTGTTGTAACACTTCTATAAGTTTCCTTCTGGCTAGTTCTAGTTAGCATAAACACTTTGTGTGGGAGATACACGGGTTTGATGCACGGTAAGAGCTCATATTGTTGTGATAATATGTTATGCTGTAGGTGTACGTCTCATATTGTCTCGCTCCTGAAAGACGCATTCAGAAAACAAGAAACAAACGCTTTCATATTTTTTTTTACTACGAATTGGCATCTATATAATATGTTTTCACTTCTACAATCAAATTTAAGATAAATCTTACTCCAGTGCAAGTAAATATAAGAATGTAGGGATACGGGATACATTTAAAATTTGTCAATATCGAAATATTTAATGTAAATTTCATATAATCCGCTAAATTTTTCTTTTTATTTATTCTATTCAGATTCTCCTGGTGAGTAATACATTTATAATGCATATATTGTCAAGGGATCTTAATATTTTAGTAAAAGCGTGAAGGAGAATCATAAAGATGCTTCAAGTTATTGCCGTTGTAACACTTCTGTAAGTTTCCTTCTGGCTAGTTCTAGTTAGCATAAACACTTTATGTGAGAGATACACAGGTTTGATGCCCGTTAAGAGCTCATATTGTTGTGATAATATGTTATGCTGACGGGATACATTTAAAATTTGTCAATATCGAAAGATTTAATGTAAATTTCATAATTCAGTAGCGATGATCTTCTAGGTCAGAGGGCGGAAAATGAAACACTGCTGCAATGTTGAAGATCCTTTGCTCCTATATCTCGTTTACGGTCATTGGAATGTTTTAGTTGTATGAGAGAGGTTTACAGCTTAAAGTGAGTTATCACTTCTATCTACTAAGGAAACAGTTACACTTTATAACGATAACATTAATAAATATGTATAGGTTGATATGGACAATGGTCCGTATCGTATGATATCATTTTCTTCTATGGCCAGACCTGAACATTAACTTGTTACGTTTTTAGCCAGACATGTATAAACATGTTTGTTTAAACAGTTGAGAAGGTAACACGCAGACAAGTCATTAATAGTGGATATATTTTCAAAGTAATTTTGCAAAAATAGAAAGGTGAACCCAGAAAATGGGTTAATTTCAAAAGTTGGGCGTCCGTTTCCAGCAAAATTTTTAAAATTTACAGGAAAGATACGGATAATTTGATCATTTGTATGCTTGATAATATATAATAGTCTCGAAAAATCTGTTTATTTGTTATATATAAGCGGTTATAAACATGGGACTATACGGCGAGCGGAGGGAACTACTTGGCGCAAGGTAACCGAACAGTTGCATTGTGGGAAAGAAACGAACATTTATGTTATCAACATGGCGAATGTACAAGGGCAATGAATTAACAGTTTTAACATTTGTGAAGCAATACGTTGATAATGAACAAAATCTTTTAAAAGTTTGTGAAGAGCACGTATTAATGAACCTAATAACAAATTGCAGAAAGTGTGGAAAGGAGATAACAGCGAAAACAAACGTGGCGAAAGCGGACGCCCAACTTCGGAATAGATGCCCAGAAAATATACGGAAGATAGGTATACATCATGTGTTAAATATATTTTATTTTGTGTGTTATCATTGAACATTTAGTGAGTAAACTACGTTTTAATTAGTTCCAGAAATTCTAAAATAACGATATAGGGTAAGATAGATGTAACTTTGAAGATCACTGAACTTGACTTTTTTAAAAATTCTTCCTCTAAAGTGTTAATGATGGATATCCCGCAGTTTACCTTTTGAGAATATTTTGAATTTGTAGTTCATATAAACTTCTAGAGCGATGTCCCCGTCTCTAGACTTGAAATAATATTTTAGATTTAGAGAATGTTATACGGAACGGGTAAATATGTAGTTGGCACCTTCGGTGAATGTTTTGTTCTTTACGTTATCTTGGAAGATATCATCCTAGAAATTGGTCTTTTGTGTATTTAGAAATGTGTTTGTTTAATCACATTCGGAAATATTGCTTTTTAAAAAATAAATAAAGAAATAAAACTTATGACTACGTAAATTTCTAACGTAGGGGACAAGGAAACCATGTCTAGTACTACTTCATTGTCTACTACCATGGGCGGCGATTAGGGGCGGCAAGAGGGGCAATTGCTCCCCCACTTTATGAAGTGAGGCCCTAATTTATATAGTTTCATTTGGAAATGTAAACAGGGTGACCACACAATTTAGAAAAAATATTTCTGACTTTTCCCTGACTTCCCATGACGAAAATTCCAGATTTCCCTAACCCCTGAATAACTTAAAAATATAGAAAAAAGAAAGAATCCCCAGTCTCCACACTCCCCATAATAGTTGGCCTTGTTTTCTTCCGCTTCTGTTTCTTTCTTTTTTAAATTTTCTTTCCAAAGGAATCTAAATTTACAAACATGTGCATTAAGCCAATATTGATTAGGCCTACATATTTAAATATTACACAAAATGTAAAGTTACAAACGAAAGCGTGCAGTATACAGAGTACTTAAGATATGAAAAAATACACATTATATGCTTACACATTATAATACCAATTACACAGCATTATAATATTGCTTATAGTAATAAACAGTTCATACATGATTTTACTGATTATTTAAAAAAAAACACACACACACACATTATGTAACACATACTTTTTTGCTGGTGCAGTTGTTAAATGCAACCCATTCAGAAATGTTTTTCCATTCTTTCTCGCACTGTTTTCTTCTCATTGATCTGAATATCCTTCTTGTTGTCTCCGCAGTTTAATTTTCTTCTTTTCTTCCTCCAGCTCCTTTAGTTGTTGCTGAATCTTCCGTTTCTCTCTCCTTTTCTCGTCTCCAGCATTTATTTCTCTTTTCTTTTCCAAATACACCTGATATTGTCTCTTTGAACTTCTCACTGAATTTATCACACCTCTTGTAATTATTAATCATTATGATCCACCTATTCTTATCACAGAATCATATATGATCCGTTGAGTCATCAGAGATTCTTTTTGTAAGTTGTCAACAATGAGAATTTTATTTATTGTGAAACCACTTTCAAAAAATGCGTTTCCGTGAAAGAAGATAAAACACAATTTCATAACTGACCATAAGTCAACGAAGTTCTTCATATTTCCTAAGACTAAGTAAAAAAAAAAAAAAAAACTCATCAAGTTCAATACCATCTCTGTCATTGGCCATAAATTTATTCGAGTGTTCCTTAAATTCTTCAGTCCAAGCTTTCAATGTGGGCTGGAGATACTATTTTCTTCGCGTTCTCAGCCACTTGTCCAGATATACTCTTGGCACCATGCAATTCTTCTAGGACAGCGTCTACCCTTTTGAGCAAATATGCCAGGATGCAGCTAGATGTGTTTTTCTCGCAAAAAAATAGTTTCAACAACTATATCAGAGAACACTGACTTCTAATGACTGACTAAATTATAACGTGCAAATTATTATGGGTTGGAAATACCATCTTTGGGCGGATATTGAAACACCCCCTCCTCCCTGAAAACTGGTACGTCCTGGAGAAAAACGGGTTACGGATTCGAATTCAGGAGCTCGAAATCTATAGGAATCACCTATTTTCGTGGGAGCGAAAAAAAGTTTCATTTTGCTGACCAGTGTAATTTCTTGTTAGCACCTGACTGGTGAAAATATGGAAATATTTATAGTTATTTTAAGTCTAAATGAGCCTAAATATCATCAACTATTAAAACTATTTCGAGATATAGAATGCCATATAAAAGATACAATAGTAAGAGGAAATAACGAAGAAATTATTCCACTTGATAAATGTGAGAATGCTTCTGTGGTAGTGCTTAATTATTTTGTTTTAGAAAAACAAAACCATGTAAAAGAATATGTTAACCGAGATCGTCATAAGAATTTAAGCTGTTTCTATCTCGGACAAGACTACTCTAAAGTACCAAAAAAATTAATTAGAGATAACTTAAACTTTTTTTGTATCTTTAGACAGAGCAATGTAAATTTAAAACTCATATAGGCCTATATGATGAATTTCTTGGATCTGATATATCACTTGAAAAATTGCAATCTTTATGCAGTAAGTGTTGGAGTAAAGAGCATAGTTTCTTAACAATATATTTATGAGTAGAAAAGCAAATAATGGCAAATGCAAAAATAAAATTAGACAGTTTCTAAAATGTAATGTAAAGGTAGATGAACGTACTTAAACGTGGATTTTGCGTTATGTTATATTATGCTACGTTGCATTAATGTTTTTTATTTTCTTTATATAATAAATGGCTGTTAATAAAGCTAAGAAATTTATTAAGTTAAGACAAGATCTTGTTAAAAGATTTAACAAAATTAACAGGCTAATCGAAGTAAATATAAGAAATAAAAAAAACGTCAGCCTGTTATGGATGCAAATAAAGATTTAGGACAAGATATATCAAAAGTAACAGAAGAAAATAAGAATCGAATTCGAGAATTAGTTCCAGTTTACGTAAAAGTGTGTGAGTAGATTCAAGCTTATTAGTGACACCTCCTTTGTATGATAGTTCTATAAGTGATTATAATGATGATTCTATACACTTATAACAGAAGAAATAAAAACATGAGAAAACAAATTAAAGTAGAAGGAACAGAGTCTTTAGCAAGAACTCATTTTGGTAAAATTGCCTCAAGATATTATGCAACAGGACATGACAAAAGTTTTGGAACACAAGCATATGATAAAAATGGAAAATCATACACAAGATAGGGGGCACGGAAGTTAAAATCCATGGTGATGATTTAGTCGTTAATAATCGGCATTACACATGAAGAGGTCTATGGGAATTATTAACAAAACAATCCAACAAACTATAATAATGATCTAGAAAACTATAAGCAAATAGTAATTGATTCTAATACTGCATTTCACAACAATGATCCAAGTACAAGAAAACAAAAAATTAGTAGAAGTAGAAAATATAAAGATATCATCAAACCTGTTTGGGATGAATATATAAAACCATCAACACCTCCAAAAAAGACACCAAAGTCTGGAGAAGGAAAAAGGTATATAGCGAATTACCAAAAGAATACATATGGATGGATGATGTGAGAAAACTAATTGATCGATTTATTGTTATCGATGGGGAAGAAAAAGCTGGAAATAATAATTTTTACAATGAGGAATTAGATATTATGGAAGTAATTAATTCTAAACTCTTACAATATATTCCTAAGGATTAAAAAGGTATAGGTTATTTGATAAAGATATTGAATACGCTACCACCAAAATTTTGGAATAATGAGAAGTATGGGAAAAGATTAATAAATAACTTTATTAACAAACTTCCATTTGAGATGCATATTATACGATATTCGTACTGCGGTCAACTGTGGGCCTCTGTCATATTTTTAAAAGAGCATGGCAATACACACCTTGCTGCGGGAAAGTCCTTAAAGCCTAATCTACAACCTCTCAGTCTGTTACAAAATAACTGCACCACCTAAGAAAAATCTATACATTTTGCGAATCGTTATATATATTATGAAAGATGTTAATAGCAATGGTTTCAAATTATTTCTCATACATCGTTTGGTGTTTTGTCTACTGGATATATAGAGACAAAAGATTCAAATACAATATACTACATAATACTATGCTACAAATAGCCATTATTACAAAAAGTACGAATATATTTGTTTTCATTAACTTTGTATGAACGCATGTTAGCATCTCATTAATGAACAAGAAATGGGTGCGAGTTTTTTGAACAGTATTGTTAAGTGTATAAAAGCCATAACTGTATATATTCCTCATTCAGTACTATGTATGTTTCCGATGTGCAGCTTTCAGTGCTGCCAAGCTACTTTGCATGCGGTGTACGAGAGATTGGCACAAAGATTCGTCTAACTCGGGGAACCACACTTGCATCACAGCTTTAATAATCTCCTTTCTTGTTTGAAAGCACTTTCCTGAAAGCTTGCGAGACATGATATACCATAAATTTTCAATAGGATTCATGTCTGGAGAGTTAGGTGGCCACCACAACCTTTGGAAATGCATGTCTGCAAACCACTTCTTAACTACAGCAGCTCTGTGACACGGCGCATTATCATCTTGAAATATGAAGTAATCTAAGTTTTTGCATGAGAAATGATCCCTTGCTGTTGATAGAAGTTAAAAGTTTAAAATGTCAATGTAATACTGTGCGTTAACTGACCTGCTGCAAATTTCTAATCTTCCGACACCTTTCGACGTGAAACAGCCCCACATCATTACACTCTCACAAAACTTCTCTGTCGGTGATATTCAGTCGTTAAGTTTTTCCTCACTTCTCATCCATAGTCGGACGCCACTGTCGTTCCCAAGCACCCTAAATTTTTTCACATCGGAGAAAATCACATGTTCCCATTCTTCCACACTCCACGCTTTGTACATGGTAAGAAAGTGTTTCCTGGCTCTTACGTGATTTGTGTTAAATATCGGCTTCTTTCTAGGTGTTTTCCCCCGAACTCCTTGTTCTTTAGCCGTCTAACAACTGTCACGTAGCTTACACTAACACCTGTACCATCGGACACAGTTTGAGCAATTTATAGTGAAGATGATGCTCTGTTTGTCAGAGCTATGGCCTTTATTTTTCTGTCTATACGATGGTTTGTTTTTGTCTCTTGGCCACATTTGTCTCTCAAAGAGGACTTATTATACATTGTTTGCTTTTCAATAACCCTACCAACCGTTGTATGATGCAGTTCAAGTTGTTTTGCAATTTGACGTTTCGACACGATAGTTCAACGCCAGTATCTTCCCTTTTTTACGAGGGGATGTGTCGTTAAGTATTTTACTCATGTTTAGTATGTAATCACACTAACTATTGAGGAACAATCACAATGCACTAAGTATCATATACAGACCATAAACAACAACCCAGAAGCACAAAAGGCCACGTGTGGAACAAATTTTCATTCACAACAATTAGCAAATTAGCATTCACTTGCTCATACATGAGGCAGCCATTTGCATAGTGAATGAACTGCCACCTGTTGAGCAAAGATCACACATAATCCATGAGTAGTAATAAACAAAAACACATCAAAATGCAATGACTAACAAGTGTATGATACGTTAAGCCCCTTTAGAGATAAAATTAATTAAAAATTTTCTAACAGAAATTAAAACCTTGAAATTTTAGCAGGTGGTGCAGTTATTTTGTAACAGACTGAAGATATTGAATACGCTACCACCAAAATTTTGGAATAATGAGAAGTATGGGAAAAGATTAATAAATAACTTTATTAACAAACTTCCATTTGAGATGCATATTATACGATATTCGTACTGCGGTCAACTGTGGGCCTCTGTCATATTTTTAAAAGAGCATGGCAATACACACCTTGCTGCGGGAAAGTCCTTAAAGCCTAATCTACAACCTCTATTAGGAAACTTTTAGGGGAAATTCAGATAATGACCGAACCACAATGGTAATAACGGCAAGAATTGTGTAATCCGCAGGCGAGCTCCTAAGTTAGCAAAATGGTTAGTCTAATATTGAGCCGTTTCAGGTACTGAATGGATGTGGTGGTGAGGAGTCTGGCCAACTCCAATGATCTATTAAGATATAGTCCAGGCTTTAGGAAAACTTGAAGGGTTAACTGCCAGGTACAAAGGTACAGGAAATGTTAGAAAGAGGAGATAAGGATATATATATCCATTAGGCGAAGCTTGTAAAGAACATGATATTTACCACAGAGATAATAAAATACAACTGCTAGACATACTGCAGACAAACAATTAGAAAACAAAGCATGGGAAAGATCTTTTGCTAAGGATGCAAAATTACTCACAGAACGTTTACCAGCTTTAGGAACTGCTTTGACTATGAATACAAAAGTAAGATTTAGTTTAAATTTATAAGTATTTTAAGTTTTTCAAAATATGTATTGTGTGTAGGTTTGTAAGTACTTTAGTTTATTATTATGTGTATTGTGTTTAATTTTTATGGATATTCCATAAAAAACTTCTTTAATTTTATAATAAGTATAAGTGTGAAATTCAAAAGTTTTATATTTACAATTCCTAACGAGGAACTTAAACAGTTAAATATTGATCACATTTTAACCAAGAAACAAGTCAAACGAAAGAAACGAAACAAAGTAAAGGGGAATGTATGTCTTTATCTCTCTCTCTCTTTCTATATATATATATATATATACACCACAAGTTAAAAAAGAAAAAAGAAATGAAGACAGTGATAACGAAGTTCATTAAGGAGGTTTGACATTTACTATTCCAACCATATTAGCTTTAGTAAGTGCTCTTGGTTCTGCCGCTAGTGGAGCTTTGTGCTATAGCCAGAACGGTAGATGTGAACAAGAAAAACTTAAGAACAAAAGGAATTATAAGAAGAAAATAGACATAACTTAGCAATGAAAGAAGAACAAGGTGGTGAGCTTCAAAGAAACGTAAAGCCCAGAGAAAAGAAAAAGAAGGAATTAAACAATTACGTAATCTGGACCTAATACAACTTGGTAAATGGCTTAAGATAAGAAACTTTAGATGTGTATTTACGAGTGATGAATTAACTTAAGAGTCGAAGCAGAATGAGTGGGGTATTATTAATTTTGATAGTCTAAAAATGTAGGAACACTTTGGATTTGTTATTGCAAAGAAAGAAATAGAAAGTATGTGTGTGATTCATTCGAAGGTAATCCAGGAAAAACAATCACAAAATGTCTTGGTCATAATAATACAGAGTACAGTAACAATCGTATACAACATTTTAACGAGTTAATCTGTGGGCATTTATATATTACAGTGTTAAAATGTTTATAGATGGATATAGTTTTCCAGAAATTATTAGCGAACTAAATAGAAATAAAGATGTTTGCAGAAAGTATATTTAAGTTTAGTGAGCGTCTATACAAATAAAAGTATTTTTCTTATAATAAATATGGATAAAATGGTATCTTATGAATTACAATTTTTCAAGATGAATTGAAAGACAATCGAAAATGTAAATAAATCAAACAGAGCTATTGAGTTTGATATTGATATAGGTGAGGGTTTTATACATCCTTATTATGCTGATATGTATGTAACTTTTGAAATAAGGGGAAGACAGGCTAATGGAGAGTACACTTCTGGTCAAAATATTAGAGTTATTAATAATTTCTTTCCACATTTGTTTTCTCAAATACAAGTTAGTAAGCATTGGCAGATATGGGATATTATAGATTATCCTGGTTTAACTTCGACAGCTGTAAATACATGTATGATTTAAAAACCAGAAGCAAATCATTATGGTGAATGTGGATGAGAAGGAATTACTTAGTTAAGAACAGATGAAGAATAATGGTGTTTTTGCTAAGACTTTTCCCAGGATTTTGTTCTGATTATAATAATATTACGTGGAAAGGAGGATTATAATATACATTTAAAAGAAGCGGTTCTGATGATAATAGATGATTTGCTATTTGGAAAACAAAGAAAGGGGATGGAATATATGAGAATGATCAATCACATCCAGGTAAAGTTACGATTACAAATATGGAGTTGAGAATGTCTGTTGTTAATTATGAACCTATTATGCTACCCTGCTAGGATCTAATATGTTGAAAGAGGGTAAGATACCTATTTCCTTCAACACATATCAATGTCTACAGAATAGTTTTACAGGCATATGTTTAGAACTTGATTTAACCACACAATTTAACTCAAATTAATTTGATATACCTAATTTCGTATTTGCCATTTTCCAAACTGATAGAAATGATAATCAAGAAAGAGATTCAAGCTATTTTGATCATTGTAAAGTCCAGAATATCCATTTTAAGAATGGGCGCTCGGAATCTTTTCCTTTAGAATCTTTGAATTTAGATTTTGAAAAACACAAATATCAAAAGCATTTGAAATGTATATAGTACATAAGAGAGTTACAATTCGAAACACAGAGAAGTATTATTATCCAAAAGAGTTTTTAGAAAGTAGACCAATGTTTGTAAATAACACGAGCAAACATAAGTCAGTAGCTGTAAGTGATAGAACTTATTTGAAATTGAATGTTAATTTTGAAAGTGATGTACCAGATAAAGCAAATTTTTGCTTTGTTATGTTTGGCAAGAACTTTGGATACGATGTAGATAAAGAAAGGATGATTGAGAAAATATAATCAATTATGTTTTTTAGGTTTTTTTAGTTTGTAAGTGTTTTATGATATATATCATAGATTTCATTTAATAAAATGAATATTCCAAATAACATTCCACGAGAGACCATATTAAATCTTGAGAAGTGATTACGGAAAAACAAAAAGAGGTTTAAGAGAATAAAATATTTTTATACTACTTTTATTACGTTATAAATTCTAATATCAGCTTCAGCAATTTTTATGAATGTGTTTATTCATTTTACTATGTATTGAAATATTACTACAGCGTTCGGCTCGGGTTCTGCCATAATAACTGGCCTGTATACACGACTTAACATTAGCTTCGAAGAAAGAGTATTATAAAAGTATGTTGAATCAAATTGAGTTGTTTAAAAATGAGGTTAATGTAATTAAGTTAAGGGATGTTGAATTAACAGTTGAAAATGTAAGGGGTATTGTTAATAGAATCAATGATATACTTAACGAGGTTTGAGACTATTAGAAACAAAATGAAATTGGTATAAAGAAGTGAGATGTTAGTATGGGTCCTCAAAAGAAATTTGTTCTTACCAACAAATTCATTGTAATCATCAAAAATGTCTAGTTAGATACTGAAATAGTTTTCGAAGTGAATGTTACTTATTTTCTTTAAACTGAATTTAAGAAGTCACTATTTTCCATAGAGAGGGAGATAAGCAGGAGATTTCACTATCAGCATCCAAACATAATTATCATGTAAACATATAATACATACAATTTAGGAATTAAGTTTTATGGCTATAATATCATAAAGCTACTTATAATGTTATCCTTAGCAATATGCAATCTGTAATGCATTAGAGAAAATAGTTTAATCCGTTATTGAATACCGTTTGAATTTTTCAATATCTTAATTAGAAGCTAAGATATTAAATTTTGAAGTTAGTAGGGGATGAATTGAGGTGCAAATATATAGTTGAGATTATCAAGGTAAAGTGCCCGTTTGAATTTTCTATTGTCTTAGGAGCTGAGATATAAAAACTTATCAAGTGTAAGATAAAATTAAAAATACTAGTTAGGGGTAGTTTTTGGGGTGAACAAATGGGATGATTTGTTTGACGGTAAACGAATCTAGACCCGTTCTTACTTTCTCAAAATGTTAATTAGGAATTGATATATTTATTTTGGGGTGGGAATTAAGGGTGGCTGAAGGGTGAAACTATAAAGTTTATATTGTTAATGGTAAATTAAACATACCTGCACGTTTGAATTTTGAAAATCGGTGAAATAGAAGCTGAAATATATGATTTTGTATTTTAAAATGGGTATATACTGTATATCCAATTCAATTTTTGTCAGAAAATTGCCATAGTCTTTATTTATGAAGATATGACATTGAAACTTAGGGGGTCAAAATAACCATCTTAAAATATTTGGAGAATATATGATAGTTTTCGTCAAGTAAGTTAGAAACACTGCAATTTTTGAAAAGAGCGCGATAGAATGAGGTATTTCAATAATGATTGTAATGGAGAAAGGAATAAGGCCCACCGAAGTATATAGCATCCTCAACTAAGGATGAAAAGTGTTATTACTCATATGCATTTCCCACCCTCGAGTAAGGAGATGAGAGCACCAACTGATGGCTGCTTCGATTGATTGGAAAGAGCGCTTGTGTATGTGTCTGTTGCCTCCAGCGCTCAACACCGCATGCTCCCACAAGAACCATCTGGTAAGACCTCGTTCTCGCTGTCGTTATAAAATCGCTGTGTTGATGGCCCTGGCAAACTACGAAAGGATGCTTTCATGCGTATATAGCTCTAAAATATCATTTGATTATTTTTCTTTCTCTGTTTTAATACGAAAGTTATGATCTAAATTCAATTGGGAAAATAAGACCGTGTAAATACATTAGCTTGGGTCACTACAAAATAGAAAGACAAGTAGATAGTTTTAGATATATGTTTTTATGATTTTAATGTCATAGCTCAGTGTCTTTAATGTTTAGAGGAAAGTACCTAAATATGGAATACCGATCCATTTTTTGGCAACTGTAGCTCACCTTATACGTTTCTACATATGAAAAACATTGTGTGCATTCTATACACATATGGTAATAACTTCTGCCATTTCAATTCAATCAATAATAAAAAAGAGACCCCAAAATAAATGAAAATCAAAATAGTACAAAATTGTTACTCGAAAAAAAAGTGCTCTAAATATGGAATACCATAGACAACTCTCATGAAATGTACCAGAGTGTTCTACATGCTTCTAATATAGGTATGCTAAGTAAAACAAAGGAAGTTGACAATAGAAATATTTTAATTACATGATATAAAGATGCAAATAATTCCAAAAATCATTTGAAAAATGCAAAAAATGTAGTAAATGAGCTGTAAAGTTACAAAAAGAAGCATAGAAGCAAAATTTGCAAAGAGACATTTATATCTTAGAGGAGTTGTAAAGTTAGGTAAAAGAAAAATTATTATATACGCTGCCTAGTGTTAGATATGCTGCAAAAAACCAATGAGAAATATATGTCTATTTGCAGAAGTCACAGATATAAACACCTTCGTCATATCCAGCACATTTATTGTGAACCCAGGATTGACACATCATCCACATCACCCACTCTTCACCGCCTTTATCTTCAGAAAATTTTGATAAGCAGAAGAGGCACTCAGCATCTTCTCCTATCTCTGGTTGATCATTATCGGAAATGCTACTAAACGTGATCATCATATGCGCGGATGGACATAGATGTTTCGGAATCTGAAATTTCACTTTGGGGACGACTGTCGTCACATTTGTTTCGTAACGTACTTTTCGTGCCTTTCTTAGTTAATTTTACCTTTTCTTCTGTTTCATTCTTCTGTTTCTTACCTTTGTTTTTTGCACTGTTCCTCATTTTTAATTTTTTTCCACTATCGACAGCATTCACAGATTTCTCTAACTGATTTTAGTAATGTGATGAAGTAATTATGACTGCAGAGCCAGCCTTTCTTCCTCGACTGCCTTCCCTCTTCTTCACTGCAGGCACTGGTGATATATGCCATGGAGTTGTACTGCTGCCAGATGATCCACTTCCTGAAGTTTGAATTGCGATTGGACAAGCAGAGGTAGTAGAAAGGTTGTCTGAAATACATGAGGGAGAAGTGTTTGGTATGATTGATGTAGAAGGAAGAGGGAGTCCAGATGAAGGTTCAGAGTCTAGTAGTGGTATAGGAGGGAAACAGAGATCTCGTGAAGGTTCAAAGCCAGGTACTGATCCATGTTGTTGTGCGTGCTTTGCTTCAAGAAAGTCACTATCATTGAAAATGTGGGGATTGAGGGGTCAAATTCCCGTCGTTCTAAAACCATTAATGGCGTTTGAAGCAGTTTGTGCTTTCACGTACGCTTTTCCAAAGAGCTCTGCTACCTCAAATGCAGAGAGAGGCCGCACACAACCGTCTTTTGTCTTAACAGTTCTCATCCAAACCCTGATCTCTTCACTGTAGTACGTTTTTAAGGGACTCATGAAAGTTCTGTCAAGAGGATGCAGTTTGTGCGATGAATTTGGAGGAATACAAAGTATGGAAACATTATTGCTTCTCGCCAAATATAAAACTTCTAAATTCCTTGAGCGGGCATAATGGCCATCAAGAATGAGCAACACTGGAGATTTTTCAGATGACCTTGTGTGTTTAATAAAATGTCTGAACCATTCAGTGAAGAGATTACTCTGTACCCACCCAGAAGGTTGACACGCTACAATAGATCCTTCAGGAGCACCGCGCATGAGGTGATTTGACCACTTTTTCCTTGAAAATATTAGCATGGGAGGAACATAAATACCCGTGGCACCCATACACGTTATTACGGTCACTAAAGAGCCTCGTTCTGCAGAGCTAACTGCGCCTATTTGACGTTTTCCTTTGTGTGCAAGAACTTGAGGAATATTTGACGGAACGGCAGTCAGGCCTGTCTCATCAAAGTTAAATATGCGATCAGCAGAAATGTTCTTATCATCAACCTCCGATTGCAAAAAAGTCAAAGTGGGTCACTTTATCTTTACAAATGCCAACGGTTCGATTGTATGAGGTTTGTGTCGGTTTTCTGAAAGAAAGTTTTCCCTTGTCTCTCTTCATAAACAATTTCAGCCAAGTCTTTCCTGCAAACTCGTGGCACTTTGAAAATGAGTATGCAAGTTCATTTTGTTTGGCTAATTGATATGCCATAGTTCGCACATCCCTCGGAGTAAGACCAAAAAATCTGTCTTCCATAACTAACAGGTACTGGACCAGTTCCTCCTTCATTTCCGGTGTTAGAATTGGTTTTCTTCCTAGCTTCTTCACAACAGCTTCTTCAGGACTCAATTTAGACGACGCCAAGCGAAAAAGTGTTGTCCGAAGTACATTGTATATTTTGGCCGCCTTCAAAAATCCGATTTTCTTCTTCCTCACATCTGAATTGCACTTCTCATTGCGTTGTGATCCCAAGTCTTCCGCTGTTTATTCATTTGGGAAACGAAACAAAAAGAGTGCATAAGACTCTAAATATGGAATACTATTCCATATTTAAAACCTTAGGGTATTCCATATTGCAAGCCTCGCCATATTTGTTTTCATAACCACAAAAATGGTACTTAGCCTAGGTACAAAATAATCTAACTTGCATAGCCTATAGCTAGAAAACATCAACTTTCCGCGTGATTCATTATCAATTATTTCAAATTATAATGTAACTAAGAAAATTACTTCTGAAACACTCACTTTGGATAATCAACAATTGCGAACATCCATTCCTTGAAGTATTACGTGCAACAAACTGCTTACTTCACCACAAACTGACCAGAATCGCATGACAGGATACATAATTAAGCGTTTCCGGGCACCTTCACGAAAGTGCACCACCTACCAGGGTAGATATGGTGGTATTCCATATTCTCAACCCTATTCCATATTTAGGTACTTTCCTCTATATGTAAAAAAAATGATCAGAAAATGGCTGACGTATAACTTAAACTACGCCTATAAAATATAACGTTATTTCAATCGAAAAATTAATGCGACAAAGAAATGTAGAAATATTAATTTAGACAGAAAGAATATGATTTTTTCTCATGCTTACAAATACAGAAATTGATATTTAATTAATACTCAACTCTGCCAGTTTCTTTCTCAACGTGTTTGTAACTATATACGAGACTCGTATATGACCTTTTTTTTTTTTTGCGGTAGTGTGGGTCGACTACCACCAGAGCTTAGCCACCTCTGTCGTAAGACTCAGAAGATCTTTGGAATGCTCTTCGACATTACAAGATAATGTAACAAAGATGAAGGTGCAAAAGAGAGAGACCACTAGCAGAAGCAGATTCAAACAGAAAAAGGAGCCTGAGAGGCAAACAAATAAGATAAGCAGAAAAAGCAGACAGACAGAAAAGGAGCTTGAGACGCAGCCATAAACCAAAACCAGGAAACAAATAAGACAACGGTGTAAGTTCTCTGAAGTCCTCCCTGTGCACTGGTTTTGCAGCTTTTTTAAATTTTAATTTATCGATCGATACCGTACAGTAGCATATTTAATAAAATGTGTTGAGCAATAATATTATTGATGCTGCAAAAGCACTTATTAAAGGCAAACCTAGTTAAATATAGCGCTCCGCTCAATTTTAGCTGTCTAACCTTTAATGGTGTATTTAATAAAGGGTGTTAAGAAATAATACTAGCGATACCGTAGGGATGGAACTTCTTATGATGTCCATAAAAGCATATGCGCAGAGCACCTCACTTAATAAATAAACTTTAGAAATTGTAATTATGCGAAAATATGGGAAGAAAAGTGCGCTAAAAGTAATCTATCCCTTCCCTAAAATACTTTTTAGTGCGTATTTAATAAAAAATGTCGAACCAATAACATTAGCGCCACAAACGATGTGCAAAAATGCTGCAGAAAAACTTTTTAGAGGCAAATTTGGTTAAGTATAGCGCTAAAAACTGCGCTCTTAGTTAGGTTTGGATTCTACTCAATCCCGCAAAAAGGCTGAATATAAAACATGTGTCGTATACCAAAATTCATATTAGAAACATTAAAGTGATATTTAGGGTGGAGGGATCCAACATATCGGTCAAGTATTCGTTTATGTTTCTGTGGTTCCCAAATCCTTCAAACACCATCTATGAGCAATGTGGACGTCCAACCCAACAACATTTCCTGTGTTAGGAATGCCATCTGACTTTTGGTTCGCCCCTGTACAACTGATATTTTTTATGTGGATGTCGTAAGTGGTAAAGTTTGAACTCTATTTTTTTTTCGAAAGTGGCTTGGTGAAAATCAACTATATTTTGGCAGTCAATTAAGCATTGATTGCTAATTTATATTTTATGCCCAGAATGGTTCATTTTATCTGCATTTATCACAAAGTTTAACGTCGATATTCTCGAGAACAAGTTGATAAAATGTTTAGGTTTTTGGATTTAATAGTACGATAAGGGCTTATCGAACGAGGATATAAAGACTTAAGGGGTAGGTTTAAATGGATAATTTGGACCTCAGTGGCATATCTTGTCGTTCCCGTGTTAATACTTATGCGTAAGGTTAAATATTGGTTTAATAATGTACATGAAATTCGATAAATATATTTTTCCATTTATTCTGTGCAGGGGATAGGTTAAGTAAGTATAACATTTCAAATATTTATTTAAATATAATAATAATAATAATAATAATAATAATAATAATAATAATAATAATAATAATAATAATAATAATAATAATAATAATAATAATAATAATAGAATCCTAAGAATGTTTTAAGTGATTGTCATTGTAAACGCTTATCATAAACCTATTTGTGGTCACTTGGTTAGCATACGCACAACAAATAACCTTCAAAATAACGGGTGAGGTTAAATTTACATTGAACATGCACCATCCAAGCGTGACGTAATGTCAGGTGGTATTAGTCCACTTTGCACACACAACTTTATTGATAAAGGAAGTGACTTACCTACGCTACGAAACATAGCTGAGCGAGGTCGGCAAGCGAAGAGGCTTAGAAGCCCCGCAGGGCTCGTTTTATTTCATCATTGCCCCTATGATAATACCACATGACATTATGCCACGCTCGGATGGTGCAACTTCAATGTAGATCTAACCTCCCACGCACAACGACAATTACGGCCTGCATTCCAGGCGGGGCTGTCAGCCGGTTAGCATTGGTTCGCTGGAACCGGTTGTTAAAACATTTCGAGCTCGCAGAACCGTTTGTTATACTCAATCATAAGCTCACACATACACACACAGAGACAAATAGCTGAAATGATAGTGTGTTGATTACAAATTTTTCACAGCCGAAAACATTAAATAACCTATTTAGAGAACCTTGCTTTGCTCTGTACATATCAGAATATTAATGGCGAGTTCCGGGAACGGTAAATTTTGTTTTAAGTATCTTTGTTTTTAGAAATTCTTCTAACTTTCTAACATATGATCTCTCAGAACAAGGTATAAGCGTTTATTCCTTAATCTCAAATGTTCAGATATCTAGAATGAAAACTGAAGTTTTATGGGTGAAGTGGTGAGCGTTGTTTATATTTGAAACGCATACATACCATTACTTATCAGCAATAGTTGATCTTTGCTGGATGAAGGTCTTTCCAATACTTTTTGACAACCATCTATCTTGGACAGTTCGTTTCCAATATATCCGCAGTGTTATAAAACTTCATCACACAGCTTTGTATGAGGATGCTGTGTAGGTCACTATTTGTCACTTGTGGTATCCAGTAAAAAATTTGGTTTTGTCTACCTTGTATGGTTTGTTTCCTAACAGAGTTATATGTATCTATCTACCTATCCATCCACAAAAACATCAGTACTGGACCGTGGAGAAATGGGGTCCCGATCTTTTCTCAGATTAGAGCGAATTAAATGTGAATGATAATTCTGAGTGTACACTCATCTGGCGAGACTTGAGATTATGCAATGAATCTAAGAACATTGTCGTATAAGATGGTTTTATTGGTCCAGGTGTTCTTCTATGAGGAGACAATGTTGGATGTGCATATCGATCTCCAAATTTCTGAACGCGGTTTACTCGCCACTCAACGTTATTGTGATACTATGCTCCTCCACATGACTTTTTTCACAACTTCAATCGACCCTGATTTCCTTTCTATGCTTGACTGTGCATAAGCAGATCGAGCATCGCAGGTGGCGGAGTTTTGGAACGAAAATATAATAATCGAATGGACTGGCCTGACTGTTTATTTCACCTGATTCTCATCAAGATGCCTGGATCCAATAGGGAGACGTCTTGTAGCACGTTCAGATGCATCAAGTTCCATCAAGCAATTGTCAGTAGCGTTGGTGGAGGAATGAAGCTTCATAACATAACAACTGACTGCCAACTTTATGAGCAGCACAGGAACAGAGCAGAGCATGCACGGGGTGATGACGCGCAATTCATAGGACCATTTCACTCCTGCAGTATTAGGAGGGTTATCATGAGTCGCGCAGACTTAAATCTAAGTTACTGTTTCTATACAAAAATAGTATTTCAGTTCTTCTAATCACGTGAATTACATATTTCTTCCTGTTATTTTCTTTGTATTATACTGAAGTAATACTTTCAGAGTTAACTTGAAGTTTCACATGCCACTTTGTGTGACACAACACGTGAAAATTTATTTTTTGTCCTTAATCTTTGCTTACTAGTAAATATATATGTATACTATTAACTTGCATATTGTATGTAATGTGTCTTCTAACAATGGCAAAGACATTCCAAACGCCCATTATAGGTTTGATAACATTTTGTCAAAGGAAGTCAACATTATTTAGAATGACAAAACAACAATTAAAGGGAAAACAAAAACAGAAATCCCAACTTCGTATTTAATTGGCAAAGGAATGGTTAATATCTAAAAGCTTGGTATCTGACAAATAATTAGCAGTCGTACCTAGTTTGTCAGTGTTACCAGCAGATATCATCAGAGAATACTTAAAAATTTTAAAAAGATTTTTTGAATTTTGCGTTAACGGGAATTAAATTTAAAGATTTATAGACGATACGTTTTGACAGTAGAATGTAGTTTAAAATGGTTACAGTTCGGTAAACTTAGGACTGAAAGAATTGAAACAAGGAAAACGTTCCTAAATTTTATGTCGTACTTAAGAAACAATTTATGGTAAATTTCTTCTTGGTATTCTCAACAAGTCAAGTAGTAATTTTAACTTTAACAATTTAGGGTGGCGAGCACCAACCAAGAGTAAGTGAAACTAAAGTAGTAACTTACTAAGAGAGAAGGAAATCGGTGACTTCCAGTCGAGAGTACTGAACTAAAGGAGTAAATTACTACAGAAGTAAAATTTTCATTTACTACTGTAGTAAATTTATTTACTCCACAAGTGGTGGAGAGCACCATAGATACTCCTAACCAGTAGTAGGAGTAAAGTTAGAGAGTAAGATGTGTTCTTTGGTTTCTGTGTGTTAAATATCGAATTATATGGATTACCTGGTCTATGAAGAATATAAGGAGATGGCAGAAGAGGTACACATCCCAAGAATGAGGCTTTTAATGGAGAGAAGAGATCCATTTGCGATGTATAGCGACAATGATTTCAAAGAGCGGTTTGGGTTTCGTACGGAATCTTTCGAGTCTCTGTTTGGTATGCTGGAGCCGTAACTGTAGCATGATTCTGACAGGAACCGTGCTTTGTCTCCTAGTTGCAACTTCTTTTGTGGCTTGCAAATATTTCGCACTGGTATATACTTATCGAATTGAGCAGGGAATCTCATTAACTGCTGGAAGAGCTTTTAACAGAGTGATAGACAGTTCTATTGCCTTAAAGCCACTGTATGTATGCATGCCACAGAACCAAGAAAATATATCAATGAACAAAAGGGAATTCTATCGAATTGGTGGATTGCCGAATGACATAGGGGTCATAGATTGTGTATAATATATATACCCATACTTTGTCCTTCTGGAGCACAAGCAGAACTATATAGAAATAGCAAAAATTTCTTTTCTATCAACACACAAATCATTTGTGATGCCCATATGAAATTTTTGAACATGGTAAGCCGTTCGCTGTGTTCCACACATGATGCAGGCATTTGGGATAATAGTAGAGTTGCTGTAGAATTCAATAATGGACAGTATGATGGGTTGCTTGTTAAGGAGACAGTGGACATGCTTTCTCCAAACATCTTATGACTTCTGTATTTCTACCTCACATAGGAGCCGAAGGGCGCTAGACTATAGCCCGTATTTCTACAAAATGTGTGATAGAACGTACATTCGGTGTTGGAAGAAACGTTTCCAAATTCTTACTAAAACAATGCGATATAAACAGAACACGTGTGGGAATGTTATTGTGTCTGCTGCAGTTCTACACTACTTTGGAATAGAACTGAAGGCGTGTTTCACCTTAATGCTATGGATGCGAATGGCATCAACCAATATGCATTTCATACAGAAGCAGATGCTGCAAGGCAATCTGTCAGGTGTATTATACTTAATTATTTTTACCTAATTTTCCCTAATTTTCTAGTAAAATACAAAGTTAGTGTAAAGACTTTTCCTTCTTAAATGAATAAATAGGCGCTTCTTTTATTTCTTTTATAGTTACGTTTCTCACTTTTTCTTTTCTTTTTGTTTTTTTTCTTTTTTGCAATTAGGGAATTAATATTTTCATATTATTTCTTACTTCAGTACACAAAGTTATACAATAAAGGTGTTTTGATAATTTCTAAGAAAAACAAGATGTCTACTTTTATAATTTTGCTAACACAAATTAATATTAGAATGTAGTAATTAGAAAAATTAAATGTACTAATACTGAAATAATATACACAAATATTATGTCATATGGAAAACAAAAACACATAAACCACTAGAAAAATATCAAGCAAATAAAATATGTTTTATACATATCAAACATATTTATATTTATTTACAAAAACATAAACTTCTCGAACATATTGCTTGAAGAACCGGAACCTGAAGTTTGCTCCGTTTCATTCTTGACCTTTCCATTTAAGGTTATGCTCTTCTTGTATGATTTGTCCTTGTCTTTCAATTAACAACATTTTTGCATATTCCTCTCGTATTAAACGCATTTTTAACGAATGAAGCTCGCTCGCTTTTTCCAACAACTTCTTGCTCTTCACTACAACCCCATATTCTCTGCCTTTCTTCATCTTCCGATAAGCTTCAGCTGCCGGTAGAAAACGAAATGCACGTACCAGCAGTGTGCAGAAATGGCTTACTTCTTTAGTAAAAAGGCGTTACTACTTTAGTTACAACTAAAGAAGTAAATAGAAATTGAGCTCTCCAACAGTTACTAAAATAGTATATTACTTCGGAAGTAATTTACTAAAGTAGTCCAGACTAAAGAAATAAGAGTTACTACAAGAGTAATTTACACTAGTTTGCTGCTCGCCTCCCTTAGAGTGGGTGTTGACAAGAAATGTAGTATTTCTTATGTATTTTTTTTAAATGTGTGATATTTCTTTTTCAGAATTATTTTCCCAATCATTTTACAAGATTCTGTAGATACAAACTACCAATGTAATAATACTTTTTTAAAAATCAAATTATGGCTTGTTTTTGGCAAATGTCACATTAAATTGATGTAATTTTTCAACGGTTACCTAATATACTCAAAAGAAAATAGTATGTAGCGTGTAACTTTTCGACAGTACAACTTATTAAATCTAAACAATATCTCGTACATAATTCTAACTTATCTATAACTTATCCACAAGGGCAAATAATGGTTTAATAACATACTGTGCATAAAATCCTTTAAATATAATTTATTTCCCCTTTATTTTCAGGATCGAAGCCCAGGAGTAAGTACCACATTTCTAATAAATATTTTTTACTTAAATATAATAATAATAAGTAAAAGTGTAAATTATGATTTAAATAATTTAATTGTAATTGTAAGCGATTTTATGTAGAAAATTTTACCTACTTTCTTAGCATACGCACCTTCTGCGAGGTAGAGACAAATTTAACTCCTGGTGGGCGCGTATCATGTTTGGATCTTACGTTAAGTTCTACGTCCACTTATCATACAGTTTTACATCTAATAGATGCAAGCTCAAAAATCATCCATCAACCGCTTTCACTTCTTTCCTAAACGTCGACATCTAAATCGCAAATTCTTTAATTAAATTTGAGAACAAGTGTATTTTTTCAATATTATAACAATTAATTTAAGCTTTGATTTATTCGAAAGATGATTTTCAAAATGATCTTTCGGATCAGATAGGGAAATCAAGGAAATGATGCGTTGCTTCATCATTCATAAATTTTCTCTTTCTGAAATGCATTAAATTTATCTGTTTCTCTGTCTTTGTCTCGGTGATTGATACTGTTGGAAGGCTTGAGTCTAACAAGAGTGGTTTCATATTTTGAAGCTCAGAGTGGTTTATCATGTTTATTCTCTAAAGTGGTAATTATTAATACTTTGAGGATCACTAACTAGGAGATTGCTTCAGTTAATTTCTTCCTATGAAGTGTTTGTAATGGATGTTTGGCAACTTGTCTTTCAGAAATATTTTGGATTTGTACTTCCTGTAATGACTAGTAAGTTATCAGCATATCGCAATCCGTTGGGAATGCCGTTTGGTTTCGTTTTGGAATTAACAGGCTACTATTATTATATCCGTAATTTGACTATCGCCATCACTAAACTCAACAATGTTTTAGAAGATTAAGAGAACACTATACGTAAACCCAAAATACTATACGAAATTTAAACATTTGGTTTTCTTTCTTCGACTGAACGAGGGTAATTCCTTTGTTCGACGGTCATTGTGTCGTGCTTCATTGGCATCTTTATATCGGAGGCTCCGTTTGTGGTAGTGGCAAGAACATCAAGACTGAACCGTGGTGGAATGGGGTAGCGTTCTGTTCTCAGATTAGAACAAAATTAAGCTGAATAGTGAGTCTGGGCATACACTCATCTGACGAAAGTTGGGAGTACCCAATGAATCAAGGAAGGTTATCGAACATGAACGTTATGTTTGTTCAGTTTTTTTTCTGGATGGAGAGCGATAATGTTGCATAGGCATATCGTTTTCTAAATTTTTGAATGCGGTGTACTCACCACTCAACGTTATTGTAACACTCCATCCCTGCACGTGATTCTTTTCAGAACTTCAATGGACCCCGACTTCCCGTCTATGCTTGACCGTGCATAAGCAGATCGAACAGCACAGATGGCGGGGCTTTTAGTGCATTCTGTTAGTCCTCCGATAGTTCATATTTGGATAACAGTATGAAATTTGGCACAAGATATCTAGGTCTATAACTCGATTTTAGTCAAAAACCGTCGAAACATGACTCGTATCCACCCCCCCTCCGAGCAGAGGAGGAAGGAGGAAATAGCCTTAGGCGCTCAAAGACTACATATTAAAACATACCTTTCGGACGACACCTATCTACTTATGATATGAGGATGATTGTGACCTTAATTATTTTGAAAGTAGCTAATGAGTGGTATACATTTTATTCCCTTGAATGCCACAAAAGGGGAGAAGGGGAAGAATTTGGAATTTTCAAAATTTTCCCTTCTTCCGCTGTAAGGGAAAGGATAAAGTCCCCAAAGAGGCTTACAATCCTAGTTAGGGGCTCAAATTCTAGATAATCGGCGAAATAAGCGATATTGCAATTATCTTAACAATATTTGAAACGAAATTATATTCGGTGAATGGACTAGCCTGACTGTTTCTTCTACTTGATGCTCATCCAGCAGGCGTGGTATCCAATAGCTAGACGTCTTGCAGCACGTTCAGATGCAACAAGGGCAACAGCAATTGTCAAAAACGTAGGTGGAGGCATGGACCTTCATCCAGAACAACTCATTGCCAGCTTTATGATCAGCACGGAAACACGTTGAAGGGTATGTATGGCTGTCCGTGTTGATCAGACTGTGATCTGACAATTCTTTGGACCTCTTCATTCCTTCCGTAATATCAGGAGGGTCGTTATGAAACGCAGTGACCTCAGTCTAAGTTATTGCTTCTGTATAAAAATAGCATTTCTGTTCTAATCACGTGAATTGCGCGTTTCTTCCCGTTCTTTCTTGTATCATACTGAAGCAGTATTATCAATATTACGTTGAAGTTTCACCGAGTATGCCGCGTGGGAGTGACACAGCGTGCGGAAATTTTGTTTTACCTAGGTATTCTTAATCTTTGCTCACGGTGTATACATTATTTACTGTTAATTTGCATATTGTATCCAATGTAATTGGTCTTCTTACAGCAACGCAGATATTTCAAAGAGTTACGCCAAGTGTACTTCTAATTTGATAACATTTTGTCCAAGGCATTCGACATTGAATTTAATATGAGAAAATAACAACCAAACTGCAAATTTAAAAACAGAAATCCCAACTTCGTATTTAATGGGCAAAGCAATGGTTTCTGAATATCTAGAATTCTATTTATAGTATTAGACAAATAATTAGCAATCGTACCTAGTTTGTCAGTCTTATCATCAGGTGTGGTTCGGAGAATACTTAAAAATTTAGAAAGATTTCTTTTTAAATTTAGCGTTAACGGGAATTAAATTTAAAGATTTATAGACGATAGACCTACATTTTGACAGTAGAATGTAGTTTAAAATGGTTACAGTTCCGTAAACTTAGGATTGTAAAGAATTTAGCATTGAAACAAGGAAAAACCTTCCTAAATTTTATGTCGTACGCTTTATGGTAAATTTCTCCTTGGTATCCTCAAGTCAAGTAGTTTTGCCAATAATTTTAACTTTAACAAATTTAGAGTAGGGGTTGACAAGAAATGTAGTATTTCTTATGTAATTTTTCTTTTTGTGAAATGTTTGGTATTTCTTTTACAGAAAAAAATCCAATCAATTTAAAAGATTCTGTAGAGAATGCCCATGTGTTAATATTTTCTATCAAATTGTGGCTTGTTTCTGATAAATATTATACTAAATTGATGTAATATTTCACCAGGTGCATACACATACTTAAAAGAAAATGAGATATAGCGTGTAACTTTTCGACAGTACAACATATAAATAACTATAACTAATCTATAATTTATACACAAGTCCAATTATTGATCTAATTCTAATCATCTAAATATAATTTATTTTCAGGCAAGTACGGCAGTAAGCACCACATTTTTAATAAATATTTGTTACATAAATATAATAATCATAATAAATAATGACAATAAGTAAAATTATAAACTGTGATTTAAGTAATTTAGCTGTAATCGTAAGCGCTTTCACGTTTGAAATTGTGACTACTTCTTTAGCATACGCACCTTCCGCGAGGCAGAGAAATGTTTTGCTCCCAGAGGTGTCACGTAAAGTTTGGATCTTACGTTAAGTTTTAGGTCCACTTCTCATACAGTTTAACATCTGAAAAATTCATGTTCAAAATCCTCCATCAACTGCTTCCACGTTTTACTACACATCGGCATCTTAAGTGGCAGGTTCTTGTTTCTCCAAGCAAATTTTAGAGCAAGCGTATTTTTTCACTATTATAATAATTAAGTTTTGTAATTCAGTCGCTATGACTTTTTAGACGATCTTTCACGTCAGATAGGGCAACGAAGGAAATAACGCGCTGCTACATCCCGTTCATAAATTTACTGTCCTTCTGAACTGCATTAAGTTTGTTTGTCTCTCTGTCTTTGTCTCAGTTGTAAGGCTTGAGTCGTGTAAGAGTGGTTTCATATTTCGGAGTTGAGAGTGGTCTTTCATAATTATTCACTAAGGTAGTAATAAAATTCGAAGATCATTACATTAGAAACTTTCTTCAATTAATTTCTTTCAATGCATTGTTAATGATGAGTGTATAGCGACTTGTCTTTCAGGAATATTTTGGATTTGTACTTCCTGTAATGATTAGTAAGTTATCAGTATATCGGAATACTTGAGAAATGCCGTCCTCTACTACATCCGTGATTTGAACATTGCCGTCATTAAACTCAACAAAATTTTAAAAGATTAAAAGATTAAGCGATACATGAAACTAGTATACTATATGAAATTAAAACGTACGGCAACTTTTGTTCTTTTTCTCCGACTTATGGGGGTTATTCCTTAGTCGGACGGTCATTGCGTCATGTACCTTTGACATCTTGGTGTCGGTTAATCCGTTTGTGATTGTGCCAAGAACATTAGGACTGAACCGTGATGGAATGGGGCAACGTTCTCTTCACAGATGAGAGCAGAATTAAGTTTGAGTAGTGATTCTGGACGTACACTCATCTGACGGGAGTTGGGAATACGCAATGAATCTAGGAACATTGTCGATTATGATCGCTTTGGTGGTTCAGGTGTTTTTGTATGGAGACGGATAATGTTGCATATGCAAACCGATTTCAAAAGTTTTGAGGAGTGCGGTGTACTAACCACTCAACGTTATTGTCACAGTGTACTTCTCCACGCGAGGCGTACTGAGGTTCAATCGACATTGACTTGACATTTATCCATGATAATGCGTAAAGAGGTCAAACAGCGCACATGGCGGGGCTTTGGAACGAGAGGATATTCGATAAATTGCCTGGCCTGATCGTTTCTTTGACTAAAATCACGTCAAGCACGCATGAGATGATATAAAGATAGGTCTTACAACACGTCCAGATGCGCCAAGGACCATCCACAATTTGTCAACAACGTTAGTAGAGGCATAGAACTTGATATCATTACAACTCATTACCGACAGTATTAGCAGCACCTGAATACGTTGTAGAGTAGAACATGCATCACTACCCGTGTTGATTACACACCAGTCTTAGGGCCACTTCATTTTTTCTGTAATGAAAGAAGTGTTACTATGAATCGCAGTGATTTTAGTCTAAGTTTCTGTATAAAAGCATTTCAGTTCTCTCGTGTTTTGAGCGTGGGCGGTTTTAGGGGTTGTTTGCGGTGGGAGCGGATCTTCCGAAGGTTTGGAATACTCCTTAGTGAAGTAGAGGTACGCAGAGCCGTACTGCAACTCAGGGGCAGTAGGAGAGGTCCATTTAACACAGGTATAAAAAAGGACCCACAAAATTCTGATACTGGCAGTACGCACAACTCAAAGCAAATGTATAGTATATTGTATTTATTTCGTAAAAGCCAAGACCATGGACTCACAAATCATTTATTTCACATTGAACCACACAATCCTTAAGATAACCAATACGTAGGTAGAGTATTTTAAAGTAAGATATGAATGAACGTTTTTTATTTATTTCCTTTAAGCATTTTCGGCCGAACGGAAAGAAAGTTGGCCTAAATTTGCATATGCACAAGGACCCTTATGATGCCCTTAACACGCCTTTTAAAAATACATCGTTCTTGTGATTTAAAATACATTGCTCCTTTGAATTTCCCTTAAAGATATAAATATTTTCTTTTTTTTTTTTCAAAAAAAAATAATAATCAAGTTTTAATTTTTGCTCCTGGACTTCTTGACCAAGAGGGCCCCAATTTTTAAAAAAAAAAAAGTTACTGAAAACATTTTCACCATAAAAGTCTAAGAAACATGAAATGAGTCACTCCTATATAATTCATAAACCCTTTTGAACATCTTGAGAGAGGGCCCATCATAGAAGTTTTCGATGGGGCCCCTCTTGTATTCTCCCGTCCAGGGCTCCCAATGATCTTAAACCGGCCCTATATATTTTCTATGCAAAAAAAAAAAAAAAAAAACAACGGTGTTGTAAAATGTAAATTATTATTTAGTTTCAAGTTACGGCTTTATTTAAGATTTCAATTTTGCTGAATACTTAAATATTTAGCAAAATTATAAAGCAGAACGGGAAATTAGGAACATTTCAAGGATTGAATTACGAAATATATGGAAGAATGTTTTCGCAACATCATGGGCTGGCAATAATGGTCTGGGATTTGCTAGCTGTATTGCCGGTACTCGACGTATCCTCGTACTCGTCCTCCGTTCCGTTACTCCCGTATGCAAGGAGTGCGTGACGTGTGCCTTTATGTACATATACCGAAGGGCCCACTAAAAAGTACACCGTCCATGGCCCACCGGGAAATATCCCGGTTTCCCGCCTGGCCAGTACGGCCCTGGGGGTCCGGGATTTTTCCCGCGGGAAATTGTTGATATAAAAACTTAGTTCTTGAGATTGAAGATTGTTGACTGGGGATCAATCTCTCCATGCCCGCCTTGTAACTACGGAGAAGCTCTCCGATGATTTTCAGTCATAGAAATAGAAATGCAATCTTTTAGGCAACATACCCTCACTGTATTGCAATATTTAAATAACCGCATTTCAACATTTTAGGTATGTTGAGTCAAAATCGTAATAAAACATACCTCCTCTGCCTTTTTTCCACTTCGAACACTGTGTATACACGGTGTATACTGTTAACTTGCATATTCTGTATTCTGTAATTTGTCTCCTAACAGTGACACAGATACTCCTAAGAGTTGCATCCACAATAGAAAAATATTTCTAATTTGATAACGTTTTGTCAAAGTTGAATTGTTATTATGAGAAAACAGCAACCAAAGAAAAAACTTCAAAGCAAAAATCCCAAATTCGTATTTAATGAACAAAGCAATGGTTTCTGGATCAGAGCCCTGCAAACCCAGGCCCGAAGACGGCCCGGCCCGACCCGAATGGATCTGAATTATGTGCCCGGCTCGAGCCGGGCTCTAACCGGGCCGGGCCGAAACGGGCCGGGCACAAATCGGGCCGAAACGGGCCGAGCCGGGCCGGCCCGACTCGGCCCGAACACTGTGAAAGACGGATCGGAAACTAATGTTGGCAGCCTGTGTAATGTGTTTGGCATGGGCGGCGATTAGGGGGGCAAAGGGGGGCAGCTGCCCCCGTACTTTTTTGAAGTAACCAATTAATGTTTATAGTTTCATTTGGAAATGTAACGATTTTGTATGTGTTACTGATTAATAGGAAAAAATGCTGCCATATAATATTTGCTGTTGCGTGAATAAGTTTTGGTTGTCTTCCCGTGGAGTAAAGAAAGCTAAAGTAATTGCGTTTTAATCGCCACAGAAAATAACCCCAAAAAATAACCTATTGGAGCACAATTTCAGCATACTTTCATTACAAGGGCTCGATATGTTAGTGAGCCGCTTTGAAGCTAATCGAAAGAACATTATGCAAAAAAAGTAGGGCCTATTTCACAAGTTATTCTTTAATTGCACAAAAATTGACAGTTCCTAAAATGTATTTTCTTCTTTCTAAAGTAAGGAATATCGATTAAAAAGAGCGTGATAAGAAATAACTTCTACCTTTTCCATTGTTTTGTAGTGTAATATACGAGTGAAGTGTTGTGTTTAAGGATGTACGAGTGTATATACAACAAAATTTAGTAAATTGAACATAATTCTAGGTTTTAAGTTTATTTTGTATAACTGAAGTGTGGATTGATTCTAAGTTTTGTTGTGTTTTGATGTGTTCCAAGAAAGTGAAAACTGCACCTAATGGCAACGAACATATTTCAAGAAGTTGCAAAAGCAAATATTTCTTAAATGTCGTAGCATATGCTTGTAGTATTTACTGCCTTTCATTTTCTAAGAGTAATAACATACATTTAATAGCATGTGTGGAATTAAATATTAAGGTTTTTATTAATCCTCAGTTTCAATATAACTTTTGCAAAACAAGCATCATTATTCATTACTATGATTAATATTATCCTTTCTATTTATTTGTTTTGCAAATTTATTAAATAATCTGATCACACAATTTTCCAGACAGAATTTTAAGATGTTCATGAGCAAGGAATCAAATCTCTTCTTACACTTTCATTGTTTAAGAGTACAAAGGGCTAGTACCTACTTGCGTTGCTCTTGTCAAGTTACTTAATAAAATATGAAATACGATATACGGTATTTTAACTGAATATATAGTATCCTATTACTTATACAACCTTTCGTCAAACAAAATGTTAGAAACAACCAGGAAAACTAACATTTATATACAAATATTCAGATCATATCTTGCCCCCTCACTTTTAACGTCCATCCGCCGCCACTGGTGTTTCTTAAATTAACTCTTTATTCAAGACTGTAAAGTACTGTACTTTTACTACTCTTATTACTACTACTACTACTACTGCTATTATTATTATTATTATTATTATTATTATTATTATTATTATTATTATTATTATTATTATTATTATTATTATTATTATTATTATTATTATTATTATTACTTCTACTACTACAACTGCTACGAGCGTCAGAGTTGACATATCTGGTGGTACATACTTTACAATCTAAGTACAGAAAAAATCGAAGAAATACTAGTTATTATGGCCAGTCTGCGTAGTCTGGCCAGTAGAATGCATTCACATCTGGTGCTAGAGGTAGTCGGATCGATCCCTCCTCGTGTTATGTGAGCTTTGTGGTGGACAAACATCGTGAGCGTGGGAGTTTTTGGATTAGATCGTTTTCGTCCACTGTCTTCATTCCACCAATTCATCCATCATCATCCATACGTCTTGAGCCTAAAGAACATATGAGAAAGTCAAGTCCTTGACCTACTAATTAGAATTTGTTCCGCTACCATTAGACCACGGAGACCGAAATCATGAACTGGCGTGTTCATAAGATTAGCGCAATTTGTAGTAATGTTCAATTAGCACGGCAGATTCCAAATCATATTACATGTTCCTGTATTCTTTATAATTCGATGCTACAATAATAATAACAAAAAACAATGATCAAATAAATCACCCAGACCCCAGGATCGATGAAGTGTTCCTGGAACGGTGCGTAACAAATAACAGAGCTATATGACGGAATGCGAGGCAGTAAATCAAAACAAAATCCACACATATCATTGTTGATCAAAAAATACCTCAAAAGTCCCCTGAATGAAAAATGTATAGATATCAGCTATCAAAAATGCCTCTTAACGTCACATGTAATAGAAGGGATAGTTGATATTAAGAAAATGAAAATATAAGGTTTCCTAAGAAACCAATAGTGCAAAATGAACATCGCTTTACTCTATGTCCTTGTACGCATCGAATAGCACGGAAACAGATTCAATAGTTTCAGGCTTTAGAGCATTTCTCCGTTCGTGAGTACTAAAATCTCTTTCAGTAGACGCACTAGAAGCAGGGATGACGAGATACTGACGCGTTAATTTACACAATTTTGGTAATGTTTGTTCTTGTTGCTTCCACCACTGCAGTATATCTAGTTCTCTTACACATGATGACATGTTGAGGTAGATGTCTACTTCATCATCAAATTCACCAGAGACTGAATGTCTATCTTCCCAATCCATTAGTTTATTCTTCTTGGTAGGTGGTTCCAAGTTATGCCAACTAGCCTAAAGGAGACGATGGTGAGAAATAAATGAAATAGTGGAGTAAATAAAGTGGAAGGAAACAGGAGAACGCCGCGAACCCCCCACACGGTGTTTGTCCACCACAAAGTTCACTTGGCGAGAGCTCGGATCAAACCAGGGACCCCATATACCAGAGGTGAACGCTCAACCACTGAGCCACCGTTCCAGGAACACCTAATCGACCCTGGCGATTTGGTGATTTATTTGATCATTATATTTTGTTATATTTGTAGCATCATACTATAAACAATACATGAACATGTAACACCATTCGATATTTGCCTTGCTAATTGAACATTACTACAAATTGCACTGATCTTATGAGCACGCCAGTTTATGGTTTTGCCCTCCGTGGTCCAATGGTAGCGTACCAAATTCTACTTACTAGGTCAAGTACTTGACTTTACCATACGTTCTTTAGGTAACTACGGCTCAGGCTGAATGGATGATGATGGGATGAATTGGTGGAAAGAAAACAGTGGGAGGAAGCGGGACCACCCCAGAAACTCCCATACACACGATGTTTGTCCACAACAAAGCTCACATAGCATGAGCAGGAATTGATCCGACGACCTCTAGCACCAGATGTGAGTGTTTTTTCTATTGAGCCACTATTCCCCCTCGTAGATCAAGCATCGGTTCACATTCTACGCAGACCGGCCATAATAACTAGCATTTCTCAATTTTATTCTGTACTTAGAAGGTAAATTCGGTACCACCAGACATGTCAACTCTGACGCGAAGTCGTAGCACTTGTAGTAGTATTAGCAGTGGTCGTAGTAGTAATAGTAGAAGTAGTAATAGTAGTAGTAGAAGTAGTAATAGTAATAGTATTACCAGTACATCACAGTCTTGAATAAAGAGTCAGTTTCCCAAATACATTACGATTCACATAGGCTGACAGTAAGACCGTACAAACACGGCAAAAATAGAGGTAGTGGAGGACATAAAAAAAAAAATAGGCTGACAACATTAGTTTCCGAACCGTCTTTCAGAGTATCGGGCCGAGCCGGGCCGGCCCGATTCAGCCCAAAATGTGCCCGGCCCGGTTAGGGCCCGGTCCAGTTTGATATTACTTGAAACGGGTCGGGCCGGGCCGGGCATCGGGCCGAACCGGGCGCGCCCGGCCCGTGCAGGGCTCTGTTCTGGATAACAAAACGACTAGTGTCTGACAAATAATTTGAAATTGTACCTAGTTTGTTAGTGTTACCACCAAGTGTCTTCAGAGAGTAGCTAGTAAGTAATTCGAGGACTATCTCCAGAGAGTAATACTCCCGGAAGTACGGACTAAATACACGGTTCTGATTGGTTGGCGTTCTCCGTTTCTTGCCGCGTAGCCTACATATAGCAGAAATCAAACGCATGCTGCTGTCGACACTCGTGGCTGAGCGTGCTAGCGCTACTAATGAAAATTGCTTTGGCGTGGGTTCAAACCCGGTCCAAGGAAAGTTTTATTTTTTTTAAATTTTCATAACACTTTTTTCATTAAAATAAGATGAAAATAACCATTTTGGGCAGATAAGTAATAGTAGTAGTAGTAGGAACGGGTTAGAAGCCCCGCAGGGCTCGTTTTGTTCCACCTCGACCCCCATGATATAAATTTTGTGACCAGCTTAAAACAGCTGGCTACAATAGCGCGTAAAACAGCTGGCTAGAGTAGCGCGCAAAAAATCATACTTCCGGAAGCGTTACTTTCCCGAGTGGGTCGTATAATTCGTGGAATGTAATTATAAATGGTTACAGTTCGGTACAGGTACGGCTTAAAGGATTTAGCATTCAAACAAGGAAAAAAAAAACTTTCCTAAATTTGATGTACATATTTAAGAAACTGTATACTATAAATTTCTTCTTTGTAATCTCAAATCAAATACTTTCGCCCATAATTTTAACTTTGATAAATAACAGCGCATGTTTACAAGAGCTATAGTATCTCATACGTAATTTTTCTTTTTGTGAAATGTGTGATATTTCTTTCTCAGAAATATTTTCCCAATCATTTTAAAAGGTTTTGTAGATACCAATGCATTAATATTTTCTATCAAATTGTTTCTTGTTTCTGATAATATATTATATTAAACTGTTGTAATTTTTCACAAGTACGTAATATACACTTAAGAGGAAATAGTATATAGTGTCTAGTTTTTCGACAGTATAGTATATAAATATGTGCCTAGTATCTCGTAAATAATTCTAACTTATATAACTTATCCGCAAAGCCAAATAATGCTTTAGTAATATACTGTATATAACATTCTGTAAATATAAATTTTCCCATTTATTTTCAGAATCTAAGTACAGCAGTAAGTACCACAAGTAATTTAATTGTAATTGTAAGTGCTTTCATGTTTGAAATTCTGACTACTTTCTTCCCCTACGCACCTTCTGCGAGATAGAGAAATCTAACTCGTGGTGGGAGCGCATGAAGTTTGTATCCTACGTTAAGTTCTAGGTTCACTTCAGGCCCGTAGCCAGCCCAAAAATGTAGGGGGGGCTGAAGTTAGTGGGGGCCGATCCAACCATATAATAGTTCATCACATATTATAGTTCTTTTGCAAGCCTACTGTAAAAATTTTAGGAGGCCAGCAAAAATTTAGGGGGGGCCTGGCCTCTAGACCCCCCTGGATACGGGCTTGGTTCACTTCTTATACAATTTTACATCTGAAAGATACAAGCTGAAAAAGCACCCATCAAGCACCTCACATCTTTTCTACATATTGGTATATGGATCTGCATAGCGAGTTCTTGTTTCTCCAATTAAATTTCAGAGCAAGTGCATTTTTTTTCTATATTATTATAATTAATTTACGTTTTGTACTTCAGTTGTTACGATCTTTAAGGTGATTTTTCGTGTCAGATAGGGCAATGGAAGAAATGAAAAGTTGTTATTCCGTTTATTTATTTTTTGTCCTTCTTAAACGCATTAAATTTATTTGTTTCCCTGTCTTTGTCTCGGTTGTAAGGCTTGAGTCGTGTAAGAGTGGTTTTATATTTCGGAGCACAGAGTGGTTTATCATAATTGTTCACTAAGGTAGTAATAATTAAAACTTTGAAGATCATTACATTAGGAGGTTTCTTCCGTTAATTTCTTCCTATGAAGTGTTTATGATGAATGTCTCGCGACTTGTCTAACAGACATATGTTGGAATTGTATTTCCTGTAATGACTAGTAAGTTATCACCATATCGCAATCCGTGGAAAATGTGTTTTTTTTTTCTTAAACAAACTGGTATTATTATATCCGTTATTTGCATATCGCTATCAATAAATTTAACAATATTTCGGTAGATTAAGAGAACAATATACGTGAACCCAGTATTGTATGCAGAACTAAAACGTACAGGAATTCTCGTTTCCTTTCTTGGACTCTACGAGGGTTAGCACTATACCGGACGGTCATTGTACCTTGCTCCATTGACATCCTTATATCGGCGACTCCGTTTCGAGTGGTGCCAAAAAAACATCAGGACTGAACCCAGCTGGAATCAGGTAGCGTTTTCTTCTCACGTTAGAGCAGTGTTAAGTCTGAGTAATGATTGTGGACGTACAAACATCTGTCCGTAAAGATAAGGCTGAAAGAATTCAGAATTCAAACAAGAAAAACACTTTCCTAAATGTCATATCGTACTTCAAGAAATAGTTTATTATAATTTTCTTCTTGCTATTCTCAACACACGTGGTTTTTCCTTTAATTTTAACTGTAATAATTTAGAGGATATTGACAAGAGGTATAGTAACAAATCTTTAAAAAATAATATGATTGATTGAATGCCATAGGGCAGGTAGTATAGAGTTAGAAATTCACTTTTATAGGCATTACATGAAGAAAACTAATTTATTACAACAATATATAACAAAGTGCATATAAGATAAACCATTACCAAAAGAGCTTATTAAATGAATGATATTTACAAGATAATTGAAGGGTTCACATTCTCGTCTTACATGTCAGGACTGTCTATGTGTATTTTTCACTAGAGTCACTAACAGAGCTCTTTGCGAGCGTACTTACAGTGTCTTTACGTCCATTGCCATCAGTAACAGAACTACTCCTTCCCAATGTCACTTTTCTACGAAGCAAGAGTGGTAACTAGGAGGTTGATAAATTCTTCTGCACACCTCGACTGAATTGTCTACGGTTTTTATAATACTTTCATTTCACGGAACTGGAATTGTTTTTGTTTTCACTTTTCTAAATTCGTCCGCGTTACCTACAAACGTGCTGTTAGTTCTATTTAAAATGTTTTCACTCTGCTATATTGTTCTAGAAACTTAGAGTTGATCCGTTAACTGTGTACTTCTATATTATTATTTTTAAACCTCAAAATGAGGAATGTCTTAATAGTATTTCTTATCTAATTTATCTTTTTGTGAAATTTGTGATATTTCTTTTCTTTTTTTAATTTAAGATTTTAAAATTTTAATCATTTTAAGATTCTGTAGGTACATGCTCAGGGGTGTAGCCAAGGGGGGCCCATTGGGGCCCGGCCCCCCCAAATGGTTTCCTGGCCCCCCAAATGACCAGCTTTTAAAACATCATAGTAAAATTATCTCGCTTCATTCATTTAAAAGTAACAAAGTTTATTGACAATTAATAATTTATGGTAAAATAGTAAGGAGAAATGTTTTTTTTTCCATACCGATCGAAAAATGGTATAGTATCTCTTCCTTATACCGATCGAAAAATATGATACTTTTTTTGTGACAGCAGATTACACAATTTACTGCGATTTATATTTGACAGTTTGAAGACAAACGTTTTAACAAGGTGCTACAAATACAACCATAAAACAAAGGTACTAAACTGATTTGTAAGTACAGTATAGTTTTATATGCTTTAACAAGTGTTTTAAAATACATAGAGGATGGAAAATTTGGTGAGAAACAATGCTTTTATTCAATTTGGATTTCATTCGCTCTCTCTCTTATTTCTACTCAGTGTAATAATTTTTTTTTAAGTCACGAATAATAAATATTTTTGTCAGGTAACCGTAAAGAAACAAAGTGAAATTTCAAAGAAAATCAACCTTGTGTAGATATGTTTTGTATACAAGGTCTTAAATTTAAATATAAAGGTAACCAAGAAAAGTTTTGTTGCTTTTTCACCCACCACCTTCGAACATTGATATGTCACCTAACCTGGAAGATCAAAAATAGTCCCCATTAGCATCGACGACCTTCTGAAAACGTTCTGGAAGGCTATGGAATCCATCGCGGTAGAACTTGGTGGGCCGTGAAACGAAGAAAGTATCAGGTGCATTTTGGACTTTTACTAGGGATTTGAACTGACGTCCTCTAAGGTGATTGTTCAAAGAATGGAACAGGTGATAATCGGACGGTGCAATACCCGGGGAATATACTGGTTGCAATATTGTTTCCCATCCAAGGCGGAAAATGGTGTCCTGAGTCATCTTAGCCACGTGGGACTTAGCGTTGTCCCGTAAACGAAGACCCATTTGCAATTCAGAAGCGATAGCTCCAGAGTTTTGAGTTTTTGTTGAGCACAGCTCAACTGCTGACACTACACAGTTGCATTGATACTCTGACCAGCTGGTAGCAGTTCCCGATGCACGATGCACCAAACACAGAGAAGGACCTTATTCTGCTACAGTGCTGGTTTCGGCTGTTTTGAAATCGGTTCATGGGATGCTAACTAATGATGACGGCGCCGTGGAGCTTCGTATAGGACACACTTTTTATCACATGTCAACTCCCTGTCTAGAAATGGCTCCGAAACAGTAAATAAACTAGAGATGCAAAAAAGCCGGCTTTTTTGAATCGACGGTTTTTTTCACATAAAAACCCGGCTTTTTTGGGGAAAAACCAAAATTTTAGAAATTTTGGCTTTTTTCAACTTCATGATTTTTCTATCTAAATAGCTTTCTTATAGTATATTCTATAGTTAGATAAAAATTCCATGACCTGAATGTGATATTTCGCTCTGAAATTCACCATCAAGATGGATGGAGCACATGTTTTACGAATTAAAGCTAACATGAAGAATGTAGTATTTGAGGGTAATTTTAGAGGCTATTTAACTTTATTTTAACTATTGAGTTATCGACATCTTTTTTCGTCTCTAGTTTGTCATCCGTGTTTCATTTCTAAGAGCTTTTAGTACTCTAGCTTCTAGCGCAAAAGTTAAACTTGCCCGTTTTTCTATTTATCCGTCAAAGCGTACGTTTTTCAATATATCCGTCAAACCGTACTTCCACATTTCTGTTATACTGTAGCTGTGAAGTGATTTAGCAATAATTTTCCGGACACAACTTTGAATACCAATTTATACAAATAATCAGTAGCGGATTTAGAAAAGTACTTTAGGAGGGTTTTTTCTAGGGATGGCCAATTCCGGAATTTGTACTTTCCGGAATCCGGAAAGTAAAATCGGAAAATTCCGGAATTCGGAAAAATTCCGGAATTCAGAAAAATTCCGGATTTCGGAAAAATTCCGGAATTCGGAAAATTCCAGATTTCGGAAAAATTCCGGATTTCGGAAAAATTTCGGAATTCGGAAAAATTCCGGAATTCAGAAAAATTCCGGATTTCGGAAAAATTCCGGAATTCAGAAAAATTCCGGATTTTAGAAAAAATCCGGAATTCGGAAAAATTCCGGAATTCGGAAAAAATCCGGATTTCGGAAAAATTTCGGAATTCAGAAAAATTCCGGAATTCGGAAAAATTATTTTTTCTTTTTATAATCCTAAGAATTTTGTTCAAATGCAAACGAACAAATTTCCTTTTTGTAATCCTAAGAATGTATGATGCAAGTTAAGCTGAAACTTACATCCTAAAGTATACACTACTCAATCTTCCCATGGTTAATGAGATGTAGTCCAAAAGTACGATGAACTCCTAATATTTAATTTTTGTTTTACTGTGATATTGTCCAGAGGTAATACATATATCCCACTGAGATAAACAACTTGACAGAATGAAGATATCATACGTAGTTTTCCAGAAAATCGTGAGAAACGAATTTTTATGAAGTTAAAATATGCGTCGCTTGTTGCCAGTGTGATGCAATTGATAACTTTTATGCTGGAATAGTCTTTATTATTATTATTATTATTATTATTATTATTATTATTATTATTATTATTATTATTATTATTATTATTATTATTATTATTATTATTAATCGTTTGTGTACTGTAAAAGAAAAATATGAACCGTTAAGTAGTAGATTTTATCTGTTGTTTTTTGATATCTTCTAACAGTAATAACAAACTGCTTGTAAATACGCAATGATTATCAAGGACAATGGCATATTAATGTAAGGACTACTCTGCAGACTAGCAATAAACAATAAACAATAACAGAAAAACAATAGTTCCAAAAAAAAAGTAACTAACTTGGGCACGTCAGAATGTTCGCGAGAATATAGGGACCCATTGAGACTATACGTGGTGTAATTATTACTCAAAGGGCCGTACAATGGAGGCATTAACGTTAATGTTAATGGTACTAATGAGCACTTACTTGCTCTAACGGTTAACCTCATTTTTGAGATGATTGTTAGAAGTGGGCGTGTTGGCATGCAGTTAGAAGACATATCCATTATTTAAAAAGCACACGTTATCTGTGGAGTGCTAACGATTTGCGTCACTATCGAACACTAACATAGCACTAGCGACGTTTAAAGTCGAAATTGAAGTCTGACATAAGTGGCTTGTCAACTTCACGGACATTATATTTCCCTTGAATGCGAGAATTTTGCGCCCTACCACAAAAATAGGAAAAAATGCGCTCGCAATATATTTGCACTGGGATGTTTGCGCCCTACCGCAAAAAGAGGGGAAAATGCGCCGGCTATATATTTGCACTGGGATGTTAGCGCCCTACAATTCAACTTATTTTTGTATTGTGTAAAGTAACTTCCACTCACACTTGAACTAGGCTTGCCTCTCATCGTTTCAGTGAGTTACTCCATCCGTTATAATATTCCGAACAAATGAAAAAAAATACAATTTTAGTTCACTAAAGGGCAATCCATACAAATACAATTTTTCATTATACTACAAAATTTACAATAAAAGTATAAATGACTGATATATAATTATTTATTAATATAATCAAAGAGTATAATTTAATCTACAAAAGGCTGTTTGGCTCTACCCAGATATCTCTGTTCACAATCCTTGCGAGTTGTTTGGCTTTTTAGGACACAAAATATAGAAAAGAAAATGTAAAGTGAATGTAAAATCAGTTCAGTAATATTATCAAGAAAACTATGTACAGTGTGTTTACTTGCTGGAATTACACTTTAAACACACAATTGCGTTCAGTCGTTCTTTCAGAAAAAATGTTCCGGGAGGCACACTTAGTGTTCCGGAGGGGGTCACTGCTGGTACTATTCTATTTATTATTATATTATAGACGTATTATTTTGGTCTCCTCCGAGGGGGCACTTTGAGAGCTCTGGGGAGGCCAGTGTTCCCCCAAAATCATCTCTGGAAGAAGCAGTGATTGCGTTGATCCGTTGTGTTCTTTTGGCTTATATTGAAGTTTATTCTCCCCTTATATAGCCACAATGAAAATAAATCACAAATGGCATGGTTGTGGGGGGAGGATTGTTTATGCTGTAATGTCAGCCCTTCCGAGCAAATGCCTAAGCTCGAATAGGTTCTTTTATTTCGCAGGGCTCAAACTTCCCGGTGGAGGTACATTGCAGGCGCAATTTTCCTTGTTCTTGAGGTAGGGCGCAAATTTCCCAGACGCAAAATTCTCGACACCGTTCGAATGACCTCGGAAGACTGTATCTTTTTCAATACTTTTTTATAATTTTTTACTCGAGATATCTTCATAGCTTCTTATTAAAATACTTACTAATATATCCTCATTTTATTGTCCTAACCAATCAATATGGGTATGTTGTCAGTAAAATATTTAGATTGATCGAGCCTCTGGTGTGTAACCACAGTATTTCGTGACAGACCCCCCCTTCCTATTACCATATTCTAGCTACGTGCCTGACTCAGCTAATTCTCTACATTCTTTACCAAGCACACATTTTCTAAAGCGGAAAATGCTCTCTAAATACCTAAGCTCATTATTTTCAGCAGATGCACAAATTGGGTAACATTCTATCTACATGAATGTTATATATGTCGATTACTGGAAACCGTTTCTCGCTATCTGTTACCATATTTACTATATAATGATTAACGTTAAAACCGGAAATGGTTGATTTGTACCGCTTCCGGTTTGAATATTACATTCATCAGGGAACTCGATTCTTAACTATTGACTCTGTACATCGTGGCCAAAATTGATGGTAATCCATCAGATAGTACTTGAAACTGTTTGTTTCACTGACGGACAGAATGAATATATGGCTATAGAGTTTTGATAAACTAAATTCGTTAATGAGTGATGATGGAACAAATATAAGAAAGGGAACCAAGAGTAGGCCTACCACCGGAAAAATTTTCGAACACAAAATTAGCCATCGAAAACGCACATGTCCTGGGTTAGAATACCATAGATGAAAACTCTACCACTGAGTCATCAATCACCCGCTTATTAGTTTTATTAATTATTATATTAATATAAATTAATGAATGCCTGCTTATGTTAATTATTGAACAATTACATTGTATACTTCGTAAAGTCAAAAATTATAAATTTGTATTTACTGTACATACAGTGAGCGCAGAAAGTGTTCGTACACCTATGCTATTGAAACGAGAATGCCTGCGAAAAAGAAACAGAAAATTTAAGAAGTGTAATAACACACACAATATGAATAATGAAAACTAAGCTTTATGAATATATCAATAAAGAACCACGAAGACAAGTTTAATGGTCAGAAAGTAAATAAATTCCGTAGAAAGTGTATAGAGTAAACGCAAAAAGAGATCGTACACCTGGCGTACGAATACGAAACAAAGATACCACAACTGGGGTTCACTAGTATTCACCTGATTATACACCTCTGTTTATAGCATGACGAATAACAGAATGAGTTTAGTTGTGAATAGGAGTGAAAAAACTTCACGGTGGGCTGTAAAAATGGGAAGCAACCGAACAGAAACAAATGAGGAGACAAGAAAAGTAATTATTAAATTGCATAAGAAGGGTAAATCTTTGAGAAAGATAGCAAACCTTGCAGACAGACCTCGTTCAACAGTACAAACAATAATTGCGATGTATAATGTTTCTATCACTGTGCGAAAAAAAAAAAAAAAAAAAAAAACTGGAAGACCAAGAGTGTTGAGTGAACAAGATAAACGTTACATTATTAGGGAAAGAAAAAAGGTTCCGAAAAGTAGTGCTGTGCAATTGGCAACGGATCTGGAAACACGCGGTGTTAAAGTATCAGCCAGAACAGTGCGGAATATTTGCAGGGTATCATGGTCGGATAGCCAGGAAAATGTTATGGGTGAACAAGACAAATCGTATAAAGAGACTAAAGTTTGAAAAAGAGTATAAAGATAAGGGATCAGGCTTCTTTCTGGAATAGGGTCATATTTTCGGACGAAAGTAAATTTAATCTTATCGAATCCAATGGGAGGCGTATGGTATGACGCAAGGTGAATACAGAGATGAATCCTCAAAATCTCGTCCCTAAAGTAAGACACGGAGGAGGGTCCGTGCTCGTCTGGGGTTGTATGAGTGCCTCAGGAGTGGGTCGTCTCCACTTTATCGATGGAGTGATGATCCACAAAGTGTATATTAACATATTAAAGGAAACTCTCCATACTAGTGCGCAGAAAACAATTTATTGTTCAGCAAGGCAACAACTCCAAACATACAGTGGAAAATACTCGATTGTGGCTACTCTATAATACCTTGAAACAGCTTCGCACACCTCCCCAATCCCCAGACATGAACCCCATAGAACATCTATGGTCTGTTCTGGAGACAAGAATCAGAAGGCACAGCTTCTCTACTAAAGAAGGCCTGAGAAAAGCTATTCAAGAAGAATGGGACATAATCAGTCCCGAAGCTACTAACTAACTAACTAACTCTATGGCCTATGGAACCCGGAGGTTCAATGCCGCGTTCACAAAAGCTCTCCACTGACTTCTATAGTCCCGAAGCTACAGAACTACGAACTACTACAGGTGAAATCAATGCCACGAAGACTACAGACAATCATTAACGCACAGGGTAATCCCACAAAATATTAAATAACGTAATATACTTTATAAGCATTAATTCAATCATAAGTGTACGGTGACTTTTTGCGTTTACAAAAAAAAATTCTCTCTTTTCTTCTGAGCAAAACAGTGATTGTCTTTGTTTGGCCTTTCTCTTGTATATAGAAATAAAATGTATGAATGTGTAGTCTTAATTCTGGTTATATATATATTTTCCACCTCCCGTTCTCATGCTAGCTGTTTTCAATATAAAGTATGCATGGTGTACGAGCACTTTCTGCGCTCACTGTAGGTATGTTGACAATAAGCGAATGTTATTAGAATATTTGTTGAGATTTCTTTTCCTTCACTGCCTTTCGCCTGATTAAAAAGTAGTTTGCAGTGCTTTGGAGCAGCTGCAGGTGGGAACGCGATAATGTTTGAGAAATACCGGCGACTTTTTTGTGTGTGAAAATAAGACCTTCTCATAAAGCAGTAAATAACTGCAGTAGCAATTGTCTACGTAAGTGATAAAGACATATCCAACTACAAGAAACTAATACAGTATATATATTCATTATTGGGTTTCTCTTTTAACAGCTACTAGCTAGGGATGGCCAATTCCAGAATTTTTACTTTCCGGAATCCGGAGAGTAAAATCGGAAAAATTCCGAATTTTTTCTAAATTCCGGATTTTTTCCGAATGTCGGAATTTATCTGAATTCCGGATTTTTTCCGAATTCCGGATTTTTACTGAAATCCGGAATTTTTCTGAAATCCGGATTTTTCCGAATTCCAGAGTTTTTCCGAATTCCGGATTTTTTCTGAATTCCGGATTTTTTCCGAATTCCGGATTTTTTCTGAATTCCGGATTTTTTCCGAATTCCGGATTTTTTCTGAATTCCGGAATTTTTCCGAAATCCGGATTTTTTCCGAATTCCGGAATTTTTCTGAATTCCGGATTTTTTCTGAATTCCGGAATTTTTCCGAATTCCGGAATTTTTCGGAATTTCGGAATTTTTCCGAATTCCGGAATTTTTCCGAATTCCGGAAAGTAAATTTTCCGATTCCGGAAAACAAAATTTCCGGAATCCGGATTTCGGAAAATTTTGGCCATCCCTAGTTCTTTCTGATTGTTTTGTTTCCTAAAAAGTCCTAATTTTATTTGGGAAGTGCTTGAAGTTTATGAGTACAGGCATAACTAATATTTCGTTTCGTTTATATGTTTAGCAATAATCTTCCGGATACAACTTCAAAAATCATTTTATACTGAGAATCAGTGGCGGATTTAGAAAAGTATTTTGGGAAGGGTTTCTTACTAATGTTTAGTTTTTTTTAAACATTCGTAATTTTTATTTGACGGGAGCTTAAAGTTTATGAGTAAAGGCATAAATAATAGATATTTCGTTTGTTGCAGACATTCCGTAATTTTGGGGAACGGGCTTCAGTCCGAAAGACCGCCCCCCTAACCTTCGCAAAACCGTCACTGCTGGTAATTAGTAATAATAACGATTTAAAAACAATAAAAAAGGAAGTCGCCCAACTCACAGTACACGCACTATTTCTACATTCACAGATGGAATGAAGAAAAGCTTTGTCAGAATGGTCGAATGCTGATTGAATCTCGGACTTCCCGATAGAAGCGCAAAAGCTAATCACTCAGTCATGTTTGTTGTGCAGTTGTATTTAGCTTAACTTAAATATATTCCGTAGTCTTTTTTTTGGGGGGGGGTCCGTAATGATATGTTGAATCCCTCTTGTTAAAAATTCAGAAAACTTGAGGATTGGGTAAACTGTGATGGTGGTTCTATAAAACTTAACTGTAGAATTTCAAGAATATACAGAACCAAAAGCTCTAGATGTGCAGCCTTTCAGTGTATCATATAAATCTAAGTATTTCTCTTATGTTTTATTTTAATTTTATTTTGTTTCAAAAAGAGGGTATGGGATATTTTGAAGTAAAAATACTACATACTATTTTGCTAGTTATTTGTGTATTCTTTAAAAAGAAGTGTTTACTTTTAGGGCTGGCTGATTTACACCAACTTTTTTTTTTTAATAACTGGTTTAAACCACAAAAATAAAAAGAATGAATAATGCGAATCGTGTGAACTTCATGGTAACGTTTCCAGATATCAAACTACCTGCAATAGTTTTATTTCCCTTTCACCTTTTAATCAAGGTGTCCCATGTTCAATTCTCGGTCGAACCAAAATCCTTCTTTCATGCGTAACCCAAGTAGCGGTTCGGATGTCAGTTTAAGCGAAAGTCTTCTCCTTGATAACCTCGGTATTTCGTAAAGATGTTAAGCCTAAATATACGAAACAAACCAAATTGTATATTTCTACATGCCTAAATGCGTGTTGTTTTATAAAGAAGCCAATATTGCTTAAATATATTGATAGAAATTGGCAAAATTTATCGATTGCCTACGTAGCTTCCAACATTAGCTTGGATTGGACTTTCAATGATATCTACGTACCGGTACTAAATTTGTAATTTAATACCTCAGTTTTAGCGTACTGATTATGGTACGTTGACCTTTAAATTTTACATGCAAAGCAATAACAGGATTTTCCCGTTATTGTCTTACATTTCAAGTAATGACGGGATTTTCCCAATGGCTAGGGCGGAAGATTCTCAACTTAAGAAATTTACTGACCGCACTTCTTTAAGCTTATGGGAGTTCTTCCGGCATAACCCCGCTGTTGCATAATAACATCAAGGCGAAACAAACTTAGGCTATTTCTGTGAATATGTAATATAAATACATAAAGCAAAAAAATCTAAGTCAAAAAAGCCTGGTTTAAACCAAAAAAGCCTGGTTTAAACATTTTCAAAAACAGCCACAATTCTTGCCAACTCTGCTTACTTTTGTATATAGGAGGTTAAAAAATTCTTATTATATACATTGTTTAATCCTGTGGAATTCATAATGTAAATATGTTGAAGAAAAATTGTTTGAAATATTTTTTCGAAATTCATAGTTTATTTTCGATGTTTTATATTATTATCAGCATCAACCACTAATTAAATGATTTTTTGTGTTATAGAGAAGCGATACAAAGCCTGTTTTATCAATTTAAATCAGTATTTTGAAAAAAGACCAAAATTTCCGAAGCAAAAAAGCAAAGCAGAAAAAACCGAGTTTTTTTTCAAAAAAGCCGGTTTTTTTCCGAGCCCTTGCATCTCTAAAATAAACACAGGTGACTGGTGCGTTGCCTTCTGGCCCGGAGTCAAAATATGTGACACCCATTGGCCCAACTTGTAGTGCTTCGCAAGTTGATGGATGTGCTGCCGAATGGTTTCTCCACACACTGAATAATAATTATTATTATTCCTCTTCCTCTTTGTCCCAGTTCCTCTTTGTACATGTGTTGGTCTTCTGGCATGTGGTGTTTTCGGGTGTTTCGTCATCGTCCTTAAACTTGTTAAACCATCGCTGCAATGTCCGAGGCGTCACGACACCCTCACCAAAGGCCTGGCATATCTTCTGTCCCGCTACAGCGGCGTTTGACCTCCATTCGAACTCGTTCAGCATACATGCTCTTATGACGCTCTGTGGATGTCCCATGTTCCCTCTGTCTTTACGCAAGTTCACGGTGTGTCTGAATTGCCACAACCAGGTAGTATGTTGGATATACCCACACCAACAACTGACGTTCGCCTTATCTCCACTCGCATCCAACTCACGGTGTGAGGTCCAATTGAACACAGACTTCCACGAAAAGGGACAGAACTTTCTTGGTTACCTTTATAGTTATGTGCAAAAGTATAGCGTTTGGTCCCGGGCAGTAGTTCTTAATTAAGCATAATAAAAACTATCTTGAATATAATTTATGGATGATAATAATAATAATAATAATAATAATAATAATAATAATAATAATAATAATAATAATAATAATAATAATAATAATAATAATAATAATAAGCTAAAATAGTGTTTTTAGTTTTCCAGAAGAAAACCAAAATTTTCCTTTCTTTCAGGACTCAAAAACACTAGCAGCAACATTTTTTTGGCTTTGTACATTGTAGCTGGCCCCCCCTCAAAAACGACGCCCCCCCTACACAAACCTGCTGGCTACACCCCTGTACATGCTACCAATGTAATAAAATTTTCTATCAATTTGTGGCTTATTTCTGACAATATATTTTGTCAAACTGATGTAATTTTTGTCATATGCGTGAATATACTTAAGGGGAAATAGTATATCGCGTGTAACATTTCGACAGTAAATAATTAAAAATAGTTATAGATTAGTTATAATATAAATAATTATAACTAATCTATAACTTATCCACAAGGCCAAATATTGGTTTAATAATATACTGGACATAAGTTCCTCTAAATATTATTTAATTTCAGAATCGAAGTACAGCAGTAAGTACCACATTTCTAATAAATATTTGTTACTTAAATATCAAAATAATAAGTAATAATAATATGTAGAATTATAAACAAATATTTAAGTAATTTAATTGTAATTGTAAGCGATTTCATGTTTAAAACTATGATTACTTCCTTACCATATGCACCTTCTAAAACAGTGGTGTCCAATTATAATGAGCCTGAGGGCCATAACCGTCTTTGCTAGCAAGGTGGAGGGCCGCAGCTAATAATAATAATAATAATAATAATAATAATAATAATAATAATAATAATAATAATAATAATAATAATAATAATAATAATAATAATAATAATTATTATTATTATTATTATTATTATTATTATTATTATTATTATTATTATTATTATTATTATTATTATTATTATTATTATTATTATACTACAAAAGAAAAATATAAAAATGTATTTGAAATATTACATTCAATGGGATAAATGATGGTAACTAGGAGAGTTTACAAGGGCTGGGATATCTACATCCAATCCTGTTATTGCGAGGCCGCAGATGTAAAAGAGAAGAATCTCCAAGGCAGCTTCCGAAGAGATTCTTGACAATTTTCATGGTGAATTGGTATGGTTGGTTTGATTTGGTTAATTGAAGTAATCGTTCCTTTTAGCCTATAGCTACATTACCGACTCCAGTGTTGCCTTGGATGTCCGGGTCTTTTTGTTGTACAGAAGCACTAAATGGATGCCTTATTTTGAAAGAAGAGTGGAAACATTAAAAGAATGAACATAAATGTAATCAGTAATAACAATCGTATGTCGTGAGAGCTTTGTGGGCCGCAGAAAATGGTCTGGCGGGCCGCCATTTGGACAGCTCTGTTCTAAAAGGTAGAGAAAAGTTTTACTCCCGCTGAAAGCATATGAAGTTCGGATCCTACGTTAAGTTCTAGGTCTCCGTATCATGAAGTTTTCTGAAAGATACATGCTCAAAATCCATACCATCGCGTGTTTTCACATCTTTACTGCACATCAATATCTAATTATATCGCGAGTTCTTTTCCTTTACTCAAATTTTAGAGCAAAGGTATTTTCTCAATATTATAATAATTAATTTGTTATGTAATTCAGTCGTTCTGACTTTTTAGACGATCTTTCGGGCCAGATACCGCAATGAAGGAAACGAGGCGTTGTTACTCAGTTCATAAATTTTGTGTCCTGGACTGCATTATGTTTGTTTGTTTCTCTGTCTTTGTCTTGGCTATTGACTCGGTTGGAAGGCTTGAGTCGTACGAGAGTGGGTTTATGTTTCTGAGCTCAGATTCGTTTATCATACTTTGTCACTTAGGTAGTAATAGTTAATACTTTGAAGATCACCACATTAAGAGCTTTCTTCAGTTAATTTCTTCCAATGAATTGTTAATAATAAATTTCTCGCGACTTGCCTTTCAGAAATATTTTGTATTTATGCATCCTGTAATGACTAGTAACTTATCAGCATATCTCAATCCTTGGAGAATGCCGTTATCTTTAGTTAATACACTGCTACTATTATGTCCGTCACTTGAATATCGCTGTCATTAAACTCAACAATATTTTAGAAGATTAAGAGAACAGTATAGGTGAGCCCAGTATAGTGTACGGAACTAAAACGTACAGGAATTCTCGTTTCCTTTCTTGGACTCTACGGGGGTTAGCTCTATTTCGGACGGTCATTGCACCTTGCTCCATTGACATCCTTATATCGGCGACTCCGTTTGCGTTGGTGCGAAGAACATCAGGACTGAACCGAGCTGGAAGCGGGTAGCGTTCTCTTCTCACATTAGAGCAGAGTTAAGTCTGACAGTAAGTAATGATTATGGATGTACAAACATCCGTCCGTAAAGATAGGGCTGAAAGAATTTATCTTTCAAGCAAGGAAAACACTTTCCTAAATTTCATATCGTACTTCAAGAAATAGTTTATTATAATTTTCTTGTTGGTATTCTAAAATCATGTAGTTTCCCCTTCAATTTTAAATTTAACAATTTAGAGTGTGTGTTGACAAGATTATATCTTTTTGTGAAATTTGTGATATTTCTTTTTGGAAAGAAATTTAGAATCATTTTAAAGGTTTTGTAGATACAAGCTACCAATGTGTTAATATTATTTTTAAAAAAAATCAAATTGTGGTTTGTTTCTGACAATATATTATGTTGAACTGATTAAATTTTTCAGCAGGTGCGTACATATACTTAAGAAAAAATAGTATATCGCATGTAACTTTTCGATAGTAAATAGTTATAGATTAGTTATAAATAATTATAACTAATCTATAACTTATCCAACTAATCTATAACTTATCCACAAGGCCAAATAATGGTTTAATAATATTCTGGACACACAACCTATTAATTATGACTTATTTTCCTATTTATTTTCAGAATCTAAGTACGGCAGTAAGTACCACATTTCTAATAAATATTTGTTACTTAAATATAGTAATCACAATAAATTGAAGGGGTCAATGGAAGAAGGGCCTATCTCACAATTTTGGAATTTGGAGAGAAATGCAGCTTCAATGTAGAAAAAAAAATCGCACTTATTTTAGTTTGTACGAGTAGATACAGAATACTATTGCATATCCCACAATGCATTTAGTCCAATGAGTAACACTAGGTGACACTAGCTTACATGTCAGCCACAAAACTCGTTTCATGGAGGAGTGGGATTGGTTCTTTTTCCACCAAGCCCTTCAATTATAATAATAAATAGAACGATAAACGAAGATTTAAGTAGTTTAATTGTGTTTGTAAGCGGTGTCATGTTTGAAATTATGAGTACTTTCTTACCACACGCATCTTCTGCGAGGTACAAAAAAGTTTAACTTCCAGTGTAGTGTGCGCACATCAAGTTCAGATTCTACGTTAATTTCCAGGTTCACTTCTCATACAATTTTAGATCTGAAAGATACATACTCGAAACAACCCATTAACTGCTTTGAAATCTTTACCGCACGTCACCAGCTAGATCAAGAGTTCTTGTTTCTCCAATCAAAGTCCAGAGCAAGTGGATTTTTTTCAATATTATAATAATTAATTTAAGTTTTGTGATTCAGTCGCTATGATGTTCAAGATGATCTTTCGGGTCAGGTAGAGCAATTAAGGAATTGAGGCGTTGCTACACTGTTTATAAGTTTTCTGTCCTGAACTGCGTTAAGTTTGTTTCTCTGGCTTTTGCTTCGACCATTGACTCGGTTGGAAGGCTTGAGTTGTATTAAGAGTGGTTTCATATTTCGTAGCTCATAGTGGTTTATCACATTTTGTCACTAAGGTAGTAATAATTAAAACTTTGAAGATCCCTATCCTGGAAGCTCTCTTCAGTTAATTACTCCTCAGAGCAGTAGGTACGTATGTGGGAAGTGGGGAGCGAGGTCGTTATCCCGCGCGCTCATAGCAAAAGGGCGCCAAACAACCAACAATAAAGAAAAGTTTTGAAAAAGAATAAAAGCATTGACACCCTATTAAATCAACATTTTTACTGTTTTGCCAAGAAATAGATTTGGTAAAAATTTATTTGCTCCCTGCACTCGCAACCCAAACATTTCAATAAGTCACAAGTGTTTACTTATTATTTTTAAAAAAATTATTATATTCGATTATTAACTTATTAACTTGTTAACAGTTACCAACTTGTATATTGTGTGTAATATAATTTGCCTTCTAACAGCGACCAGATACTCGTAAGAGTTACGTCCACTGTACTTTTAATTTGATAACATTTTGTCAAAGGAAGTTGTCGTTGTTATAAATATTATGAGAAAACAGAAACCAAAGAAAAAATTTCAAAACGAAAATTCTAACTTTGTATTTAATTGGTAAAAAAAATGGAGTCTGAATATTTAAAATACTAGTGAGTGATAAGTAAGGCCCGGATTTTTATGTTTTTACATATTTTTTCCTTTGTATGTACGCTGGTGAAAATATGAAATGTTCGCAAATTACGAAGTAAGGAGCCATATAAACCAAAATCACGTTACATATTTTTACATATTTTGAAGTCTGTTACATATTTTCCGTCTACTGTACATATTTTTAAATAAATTCAGTTTCCTGGCTCCTTTTCGCTAATTTTCTTTAAATAATACGCAAATAAAAATAGGCCTATATATGTAATAATAACTCAAAAAGTACTTTATTTAAATATCTGTATTTTTTTCTCTCACTTTGTACAACCGATTTGCATTGAGGGAAAGCTGGGTTAAACCAAATCGTACACTCTACAAAAAAAAAAAAAAAAAAAAAAAAAAAACGTCGTCAGTTATCGCTTCCAATCCTGAAAAAAAAAATCTGTTTTCTTATATATAAATAAAGAAAACAATATAAGGATTTTTGTGCTTATCGCCTTTGCAAGCAGACGCCACTCGGATGTGTGCCGACAAAACAAACTAAAACGCATACAGTTGGCTGGCTTTCTCACCTTTTTTTGTATGTGCAACCTCTACGGAAACACAAGAAACTCAACATTGTGCAGGGAGAAACAGGTGCGAAAATTGCCCGAAAGTTCCAGTCAGTTTTGAAGAGGGATCCAGGATACCAAACATTGAGGACTGCATGCAGGACATTGGATGGAGAAGAAACGGAGGCCCCTGAGGAAATCAGTCCTGGAAAATGTCATTTGCTGAAGTTCGCGCCTGTCACTTCCTGCGACGTGGAGAGGTCTTTCTCAGCCTATAAAAAGATCCTGACTGACCAACGACTCTCTTTAGCTCCTGAACAATTGGAAAAGTATGTAGTGGTTCATTGAGCATCAGCAAAGTAAGCGCTTTTTTTTCTAAGATTTTTTTCATCATATACAATAATGTGGTTTTCATTTTTTCTGTGACAATTTCATTTGTTACTAGTAAAAGCTTAAAGTATCTGTGGCAAGTTAGAGAATTTTTCGAATACCATCATATAAAATACTTAGTGGTTTATGGTGCGCTCCGAAAGTAAGCGCTCGTTATTTTAAATATTTTTTTTCTCTTTTGATATTCAATAATGTGGTTTTCATTTCTCCACGAGACAATTTTATTTGTTCTTAGTGAAAATTTGAACGTATCAGTGACAAAGTTTTTCCATTGCGTAAAATTATTTAGTGGTTCATTGTTCGTCCCAAAAGTAAGTGCCTTTTGTTTAAATAAATATTTTTTTTTGTGTTTATATGTTCAATAATGTGATTTTTTAAATTTCTTTATACATATTTTCATTTGTTTCTTCTGAAAATTTGTACGTATCTGTACGAAGTTATTTACACTTGTTAAGCTTTTATTACATACATATGTTACATTATATTAATTAGCTAAGAAAATAGCACAGACACAAAATAAACACGAAAAAAATATTTTTACATATTTCATATCTTTAACATATTTCTTACATATTTCATTGATTCTTGCTACATATTTATGTACATATTTCGGTACTTTGGACTACATAAAAATCCGGGCCTTAGTGATAAGTAACCTCCAATCGTAGCTAGTTTGTCAGTGTCTTTAGAGAGTAGCTAAAAGTGCGTAGAATGTCTTTCAAAATGGTTACAGTTCCATAAAGTTAGGGCTAAAAAAATTTAGCAATCAAACAAGAAAAACACTTTCCTAAATTCAATGTACCTACTTAACAAACAATATATTATAATTTTCTTCTTGGTATTCTGAAATCAAGTAGTTTCGACTTAATTCTGCCTTTAACAATTTAGAGTGCGTGTTAGCAAGTGGTGTAGTATTTCGCATGTAATTGTTCTCTTTCTGAAGTGTGTGATATTTCTTTTTCAGAAATGCTTTCTTTATAATTTTAAAAGCTTCTGTAGATACAGTACAAACTACCAATATATTAATATTTTCTAACAAATTCTGACTTGTTTCTGATAATATATTGAACTGATGCAATTTTTTTTCCTGGTACGTATATACACTTAAGAGAAAATAGTATATATTGTAATATTTCGACAGTACAGCATACTAGTATCTGCACACTATCTCGCATATAATTCTAACTTACCTATAACTTATCCACAAAGCGAAATAATGGTTTAATGATATACTGGAAACACAACCTATTGATTATGACTTATTTTCACATTTATTTTCAGAATCTAAGTACGGCAGTAAGTACCACATTTCTAACCAATATTTGCTACATAAATATAATAATAATAAATAATAATAATAAGTAGAATTGTAAATGAATATTTAAATAGTTTAATTGTAATTGTAAACGCTTTCATGTTTGAAATTGTGACTACTTCCTTATTCCAGAATTCCAGAATATCCTTATCTTCAGCTGTTTTTAAAAAATGTGTCCTCGTAGTTGCCAAGTGGTCAGTGATCGGTGAATGTGCCCTTTGAGACATTTTCTCAATCACAATATCTACAAAATATCACGGTTTCAAGCAATTCCTCCGAAATCCAGTATACGTACTTTCTGCTGTTTTCAAAAAAAGTGGCCCTGTAGCGGCCAAACGGTCAGTGATTGATGGTTGTGTCTATTAAGACTTTTTTTTCTCAGAATCACAATATCTACAACATATCACGGTTTCAGTCACTTTTTAGCAAAATCCAGAACATCATATCTTACGCTATTAAAAAAGTGGCCCTGTAGTGGCCAAACGGTCAGTGATTTGTGGTCGTGCCCTTTGAGATTTTTTCTCAGGAACACAATATCTACAACATATCACAGTTTCAAGTAATTCCACCGAAATCAAATTTCCGTAAGGATTGTGTGGGATCCTTTATCATTTCGAAGGGGGCCATTGCCCCCGCAAACTTTTTCTCACTTAAATGTCAAAACACGTATTTCCTACTTCGAAGTCATCTTTGCATCTGTAAAGTTTCACTTCTTAAATGTGGCCCTTCTAATCAAGAGGGTTCTTTTTTGAAAATGGGTCATTTGTCCTTCTTAACCTATTTTCCCGAAAGAAACAAAAAATATTGCTCGATTTATTTTTGGTCTAGTATACCTGTATATGTGCCAAGTTTGAAGAAAATCGGATGAAAAGAAATCCTTGTGAAGCTCTCTCCTTCACACTTTCACTTTTTGGACTTGACGGGTTTTTGTCCCAGTCTTCAATTGTCAACAGCGTTGGACAAGGACAGCGTGGAAGAATGGAACTTCATACCACAACAAATCATTGTCTACTTTATGAGCAGTACACGAAAACACGTTGCAAAGCTTGTATGGCTGTCCTTGTTGATCACACCCATTCTTAGGACCACTTCACTCCCTCCGTTTATATGAATTTACTGTTAACTTGCTTACTGTGTGTAATGTAATTTGTCTTGTAACAGCGACATAGATAATCTTAGAGTTACGCCCACTGATAACATTTTATCCAAGTAAAACGGTTCACTTCAAATTGATTGAGCCATTAAAAATGCAAACTCCGTTGAATAAATCCATCTATTTATTTCTGTCGTCCTGACAACGACATTCCAAAATCTTATTATTTAAAACATATCTAACTAACTAACTAACTCTATGGCCTACGGAACCCGGAGGTTCAACGCCGCGTTCACAAAAGCTCTCCACTGACTTCTATCCTTAGCTAACTGCATCCAGTTTCTACTTTGTATTCCTATCTCTGCGAGATCCATCTTAATATTGTCCTCCCATCTGCGCCTAATAATAATGATAATAGCAGCTTTCTAAATATTTTGATTTCTGATTTTGCTCTATGTCGTTATGTAAATATGTAAATGGACGTTAAATTCCAATAATCAACGCAAATTATGAAGGAAGTGACTAACTAACTAACTAACTCTATGGAACCCGGAGGTTCAGTGCCGCATTCACAAAAGCTCTCCACTGACTTCTATCCTTAGCTAATTGCATCCAGTTTCTACTTTGTATTCCTATCTCTGCGAGATCCATCTTAATATTATCCTCCCATCTGCGCCTAGGTCTTCCTAATGGTCGTTTTCCTATGGGTCTACCAGTCAAGACTTTGAAAGCGTTTCTACTTTCTTCCATTCTAGCTACATGACCTGCCCACCTAAGCCTCCTAGACTTGACGACCCTAACAATGTTGGGTAAACCGTATAAACTATGTAGTTCCTCGTTATGAAGCTTCCGCCATTCCCCATTCTCGCTCCTCTTGGCTCCGAATATTCTTCTCAGGATCCTGTTCTCAAATACTTTCAGTCTACGTTCTTCCCTCAGAGTAAGCGACCATGTTTCGCAACCATACAGAACAACAGGCATGATTATCGTTTTATATATTTTAAGCTTCAAATTCCTCGACAGAATTCGCGACGACAAGAGATTTTGAACCGAGTAGTAACACGAATTCCCTGCTTTTAGTCGACATTTAATTTCTTCGTGAATATGATTTTCGTCTGTTAATATTGATCCTAAATATTTGAAAGTATCCACTTTATCAAAAGCATTATTTAATATTTTAACGCCTCCACAATTTGCCGTATTACGGTCCCGACGCACTTCCATGTATTTAGTTTTCTCTGCATTTACTTCTAAACCCATGTCCCTGCAAGCGTTTAATAAGATCTCTGCATTTATTTCTACTGTTCTCCTATCATCCCCTATTAAATTTACATCATCAGCATATGCCATAACCTGGTGAATGCCGGTCAACTCTAGGCCCTGGTTGCTATCTTTGATTTTCCTTATGGCGTATTCCAGCACAAAGTTAAATAATAATGGCGACAACGCATCTCCTTGTTTCAGGCCATTTTCGACGTAAAAGCTCGTGGACAAAAATTTTCCTAGCCGGACTTTACTTTGGGATTCACTTAAACATATCTTAATTAATCTAATTAGCTTTCTCGCTATTCCAAGTTCTGTAAGAACGTTGTATAATGTTTCTCTCCTAACCGAGTCGTAAGCCTTTCTAAAATCAATAAATAGTTGATGTACCGGGGTATTGTATTCCCACTTCTTTTCGAGTATTTGGCGAATGGTAAATATTTGGTCGATAGTTGATCGATTTCGTCTAAATCCGCACTGATAATCTCCAATAATTTCATCTGCGTATGGGGTCAATCTTCCTAACAGAATATTTGAAAGAATTTTATAGGATGTTGACAGAAGAGAAATGCCTCGATAATTATTACATTCAGTTTTGTCGCCTTTCTTGTGAATTAGAACAATGATTGACTCTTTCCACTCTTGTGGCAATTCTTCCTTGTTCCAGATAAGGAGAATGAGTTTGTGTATCTTGTTCCACAATTTTTCGCCTCCAGCTAAAATTAACTCAGCCGGAATTTCATCTACACCCGGAGATTTGTGTTTCTTTAATTTCTTTATAGCGGCTTCCACTTCTATTCGATTGGGTTCTGGAATATGCGGTTCTGCGGTGTGTATCTCCTTTTCTCCACGCACATTAGTTTTTGGCTGCGTGTTCAGCAAATCGTCAAAGAAATCTTTCCATCTATTTAAGAGGCTATCCGTATCAGTGAGAACTGTTCCGTCAGATTTCTTTAATGTATAAGCACGAGGTTGATAGCCTTTCTTAAATTCGCTGATCCCCTTATACATGTCCCGAATATTTTTATTTTTACTATTATCTTCTTTAAAACATATCAAACATATGAATATCTTTTTATATCGATATTATAATTCAAGGATATTATAAAATAGAGGATCTGCCCATACAAGAAAATTGTGAAGCCATGCGTCACAGCTTCGCCACACCTACTCTGCTCACTCCGAGCCACTAAGATCGCAATGTTGCGAGCCAACAATCATGGCGGAAACGAGAGTAGCTAATCAGACGTGCCGGCTCAGACGATGCTCGATTGTTTTTCGGCTTCATTGAGTTCATATGATGAAGATACGTATGGGCAGACCCTCTATTTTATAACATTCTTGTTATAATTAACATATTTCTTTTTCTTTTTCTTCTTCGAATTACATAATCAGTCTAGTACATATTTTAAAATATCTTACGCCCTAAAATTACAATAAAATAAGGATTTACAAGTAGTAAAAATATACAACGTACTGTTGTACAAGGAAGTCGACATAGATAGTTAGTATCAGAAAGCAACAACCAAAAAGAAAACTTAAAAACAGAAATCCCAACTTCGGATTTAATGGGCAAAGCAATGGTTTTTGCACATCTAAAAGCCTAGAGACTATCTATCTCATCTATGTCGTCGGAAAGAATGCGAACTATACTTCGGCTCCACCCCCGCCCCCTCTGACGGAGGAAATTCTCCCTTTGCTTACGGAAAAGAAGTGAATGACGTCAGCTGTGTTGCCAATTTGTCATTCAATCGTTTGGTTTTGACGAGTGAAGGTCGTAGGTTACTTAGAATGGCTAACAAGATAGAGGACAGCGAAGTCCGTGAAATAATTCATTTTGGCAACGCTTCCGCATCTAACAATTGAAAGATGTGGGACGCAACAACTTCTCCCTCCTCTTTTGAGGGAGATACGGGAAAGCACACATCGACTGCAGCGCCAGAAGGGGGCACAGATCAAGGATTTTATAAATAGAGGATCTGCCCAGGTGTATCTTGATCCTATTAAATAGATGAAGCCAAAAAACAACCGAGCATCGGCATGTCTGATTGGGTACTCTCGTTTCTGCCATCGTCTGATTGGTTACTTTCGTTTCTGCCATGATTGTTGGCTCAGAACATTGTGATCCTATAGGGCGGAGTGGGCAGAGTAAGGGTGGCGAAACTATGACGTTTGGCTTCAAGATTTTGTTGTAAGGGCAGATCCTATATTTTATAAGATCCTTGGCACAGATCAAATAGAAAGGCTCTAGCGTCTGACAAATAATTAGCAACCGTACCTAGTTTGTCAGTGTTATCAGCAGATGTCATAAGAGGGTAACTAAGGAATTTAAAAATATCTTTTGTATTTAGTGTTGACGGAAATTAAAGATTTATAAACAATAATTTTTAACCGGAGAATGTAGTTCAAAATGGTTACAGTTACGTAAAGGTAGATGTTTAATGAATTAGCATTCAACCAAGGAAAATACTTCCCTAAATTTCATGTACGTACTTATGAAACAATATATTATAATTTTCTTCTTGGTATTCTCGAATCAAGTAGTTTCGCCCTTAATTTTAACTGTAATAGTGTAGAATGCGTGTTGATAAGAGGTATAGTATTTCTCATGTAATTTTTCTTTTTGTGAAATAATATTTCTTTCTCAAAATTATTTTCCCAATGATTTTAAAAGATTAAATACAAACTACCAATATATTAATATTTTCTATTAAATTGTGGCGTGTTTCTAATAATATACTCCGGGACCCGGGACCCCAAGCACCAGAGATGAACGCTCTACCACTGAGCCACCGCGGCCCCAAAAATTGATCTAAGTTTTCATCATGTACGTATATACACTAAAGATAAAATAGTATATAGCGTCTAAGTTTTCGTAAGTACAATATATAAATATCTAAGTAGTATCTCGTAAATAATTTTAACTTATCTATAACAGATGTACAAATCCAAATTATAATTTAATAATATACTGCACATAAAATCCTATAAATATAATTTCTTTTTCCCATTTATTTTCAGAATCAAAGTACGGCAGTAAGTACCAGCTTTCTAATAAAAATTTGTTATTTAAATATAATAATAATAATAATAATAATAATAATAATAATAATAATAATAATAATAATAATAATAATAATAATAATAATAATAATAATAATAATAAAGTAAGAAGAAGACGAATTATAAAAATGATTTAAGCAATCTAATTACAAATGTAAGCGATTCATATTTGAAATTATGACTACTTTCTAAGCACATGTACTTTCTGTGACGAAGAGAGAAGTTCAACTTCCAGTCGGCGCACATGTAGTTCAGATCATAGTTCTAGATCCACTTCTAATGGGGTATTACATCTAAATGATACATGCTCAAAAAAACATCCACCAGCTGCTTTTACATCTTTACTACACATCGGCGTTTAAATCGTGAGTTCTTGTTTTTCCAATCAAATTACAGACCAAGAGTGTTTTTTTTTTCAATATTATAATAATTAATTTGAGATTTGGAACTCAGTAGCTGTGATCTTTAAGATGATCTTTCGGTTCAGATAGGTCAATGGAGGAAATGAGGCATTGCTGCACCGCTTATAAATTTTTTGTCCTTCTAAATTGCATTAAGTTTGCTTGTTTCTGTGTCTTTGTCTCGTTCATTCAGTCGGTTGGAAGGCTTAAAATGTATAAGAGTGGTTTCATATTTCGGAGCTTATATTGTTTATCATATTTATTCGCTAAGGTAGTAAATTAATAAAACTTTCAAGACCACTCGGCGGTTCCGATTGCGGTGGTGCCAAAAACATCAGGATTCAACCGTGGTGGAATTGAATAGCGTTCTCTTCTCGGATTAATTCAAAATTAAGTCTGAGTAGTGATTCAGGTCGTACACTTATATTGTGAGATTGAGAATATGCAATGAATCTAGGAACATTGCCCAACATGATCGTTTTGGTGGTTCAGGTGTTCTTATATAGGGAGGCATAATGCTTAATCATACCGATGTCCAAATTTTTTAATGCAGTAAACTCACAATAAACGTTATTGTGACATTGTACTTGTCCATATGAAGCTTTCAGAGGTTCAATGAGCACCCACCTCACCTTTATGAATGATAATGCGTAACCAGATCGAACAGTGAAGATGACAGGGCTTTAAAACGAGATGATATTCGGCGAATGGATTGACCTGGCCGTTTCTTAGACTTGAATTCCATCGACGACGCGTGCAATACTGTAGGGGAACGTCTAACAGCACGTCCAGATGCACCAAGGATAATTCAGCAATTTTCAACAGCGTTGGTGGAAGAATGAAACTTCATACCACATCAAATCATTGCCAACTTTATGAGCAACACGGAAGCACATTACAGCCTTTGCATGGCTGACCTTGTTGGTCACACACCACTTTTAAGACCATTTCACTCCTTCCATTTTTATAAATTTACTGTAAACATGCGTATTGTGTATAATGTAATTTGTCTTCTAAGAATAATACAGATATTCCTAGACTTACTCCCACAGGACTTCCACTTTGACACCATTTTGTCAAAGGAAGTCAATAATGTTATTTAGTATGTGAAAACAGCAACCAAAGAGAAAACTTCAAAACAGAAATCCCAGTATCGTATTTAATGGGTAAAACAATGGTTTTTGAATCTCTAGAAGTCTAGTGTCTGACAAATAAATAGTAATCGTACCTAGTTTTCGGTGTTACCAGAAGATGCCATCAGTTAAAAATTTTAAAAAGATTTTTTTTTCCTTCAAATTAGTGTTAACAGCAATTAAATTTAAAGATTTACAGACAACAATTTTTAAAACTAAAATATGTTTCAGTATGTTACAATTCCATAAAGTTCGAGCTAAAGGAATTAGCATTCAAAGAAGGAAAACACTTTGCTAATTTGGTATTCTGAAATGAAATAGTTTCGCCCATAATTTTAACTTAAATAATTTAGAGTGCGTGTTGATAAGAGGTACTATTCCTCATGTACTTTTCTTTTAGTGAAATAATAATAAATCTTTCTCAGAACTATTTTCCCAATGATTTTAAAAGATTCTGTAGATACACAAGGTTGACTGCCATGAGCATCATAAGTGGTGCTCACCTTATTTCCCTGTGGGACCATGAGCACTATATATGATGCCCATGTTTGACATCACAAATTACTAAACTATTCAGGTTCTTAACGATCATATATGATGCTCATTGTCACAAATTACTGTGAGGCCATGAACATCACATATGGTGCTCGGCTCCCATTGGTACATTTTCGGAACAAACAAAAATTATCGCGACAAAAATGTGATATAACTATCCATAATCGAGCCAAAGGTAAGAAGAAATTTATGGCCTCCTGGGACCAGAACCCTCAAATCCCCTTGGCAGTCAACCTGTCTGACAAATTGTAGCATGTTTCTGATAATATATTCAAATGATATCATTTAAATATTATACTAAACTGATGTAATCTTTCACCTGGTATGTATGTACACTTAAGAGAAAATAGTATATAGCGTGTAAGTTTTGGATACCACAGTATATAGGTATCTAAATAGTATCTTGTAAATACTTCGAACTTATATATATATATAAATTATCTACAAGCCGAAATAATGGCTTAATAATGTACTGTACATAAAATCCTTTAAGTATAATTCATTTTCTCCTTTATTTTCAGAATCGAAGTACAGCAGTAAGTACCATATTTTTAATAAATATTTGTTACTTAAATATAATAATAATAATAATAATAATAATAATAATAATAATAATAATAATAATAATAATAATAATAATAATAATAATAATAATAATATGTAGTTTTAAAAAGTGATTTAACTAATCTAATGGCAATTGTAAGCGATTTCATGTTTGAAGTTATGACTACTTTCTTAGCACAAGCACCTTCCACGACGAAGGGAGAAGTTTAATTACCAGTGGATGCTCAGGAAGTTCAGATCCTATGTTAATTTCTAGGCCCACTTTTCATTCAGTTTTACATCTCAAAGATGCATACTCGAAAACCACCCATCTACTGCTTTCACATCTTTACTACACATCGGAATCTAAATCGCGAGTTCTTTTTTCTCCAATCAAATTTCAGAGCAACTGTATTATCTTTCAATATTATCATAATTAACTTAAGTTTTGTAATTCAGTTGCTATGCTGAGCCGTTGTTACAGTGCTCATAAATTTTCTGTTCTTCTGAATTGCATTAAGTTTGTTTCTCTGTCTCGGCTGTTGGCTCGATTGGAAGATTTGAGTCGTATTAAGAGTGGTTTCATATTTCGGAGCTCAGATTAATTTATCGTATTTATTCACTAATGTATTTATGATCAGTCCCGAAACCAGCCACAGAAGTTTGGAGGGGGGTTCAAGTCTTTAAAAATCCTCTTACAAATATCTAAATTGTGATTTTTGCATTAATAATAGCATTTTGTATTGAGGTCTGGAGGGGCCACGAAAAGTTCAGGGGGCCAAGACCCCCTATTCCCCTCTGGTTGCGGGTCTGTTCATGATTAAAATTTTGAAGAATACTATACTAGGAGCATTTATCAGTTATTTTGTTTCTATGAACTGGTAATGATGGACGTCTCGCGAATTGTCTTTCAGAAATATTTTATAGTTTTCGTATATATAAAATCCACGCCAATAAGATTCTCTAGGTGCAAAATAGTAGATATAATGAGTGAATAAAGAGCGTGAAATTAGTTTTATTTATCAAATTTTAACCAGAAGTTTTTTTTTTTTATCTCGGAAGTTCGTTCTACTGAGGAAGTGGTTTGTGAAGTGTATGATAAGCAAAAATTAATTGCAAAGCCAGAGAAATTGTGCTTTGGCAAAATAAAATAATGAAAAAGCAGATGAAAGAAAGAAACAAATCAAACGAGAAACAAATGAAAGAAAGAAAGTAAACTATCAAACTGGAAACAATGAACTTCGAACATTTGCGAAGAACATTTTTCACTGCACTTCTAAGTGAAAAAGTGCTTGTTTTTGATAAATGAATACTTATACACAAACTATTATACATTTGTGGAATATCAAATAGTTTCATTTCGCTATTCATTATTATTTTTGTTACCCGTGTGCAAGAAGTAGGTGGATCGACTGTGAACCGCGGCGGAATGGCTTCGAAAATTTGTCATGCCAATGGCAGCTAACGCGCCGGTACCGTTACGAAATTACAGGAATGCCGCAATTTTGCCACCATGGCAGTAATAAGGCGGCATCCGCCATTTTTCCTCGTCTGAACCGCTAGTGCCGACATGTGGTCTCTATGCAACCGCCACGTGCCCTCTTCGTAACCGCCAATGCCGGCTTGAAACCGCCAGTACTGCCACATGGCCGCTTCATAACCGCCAGTACCACTATTAACCCGTCACGTGGCCTCTTCGTTGCCGCCTTTAATCCTGTACTCTCAATTTTGCCATTAACGTAAGACATTGACATTTATACTGTGAAAAGTAATATTCCCAATGCATGGCAAAGCTTCGGAGCATTGGAACAAAGGGATATTAGGCGAATTAACTGGCCTGGCTGTTTCTTCGACTTGATTATCGTTGAGCACACGTGGGATGCTATAGGGAGAGGTCTTGCAGCACGTTCAGATGCACCAAGGACCATCCAGTAATATTGTCAACGGCGTTGTTGGAGGACTGGAACTTCCTATGAACTCATTGCCAACTTTATGACCAGCATAGAAACACTTTGCCGGGCATGCATTGCTGTCCATGAGGATCACACATCATTCTTAGGAACACTTCACTCCTTTTGAAATGTGAGGAGGGTCATTATAAATCACAGCTACTTCAGTTAAGTTATTGTTTCTGCATAAAAGTAGTATTTCTGTTCTTCTAATCATGTGAATCAGTGGCGGGGTAAGGCGGGGCCCCGGACAGTAGGTAAAAATAATTACTAAAGAACCTTGTTAGCATGAGCCGTACAAGGACCGTCAAGGTTTACAATCCATACATTGCCTAAAAGTCAATCAATATTACACCAAATAACAAATGAAATAACAGAAATATCTGTCTAATAAAACTAATCAGTGCCGGATTTCCGTATAAGCTGAACAAGCCATAGCTTAGGGCCTTACTGTCTTGAAGACCTGCAAAAAAATTTAAAGAAGATACTGAATGCAGATTAATAATAAATAACAGTTTCGGTGTCTTCCTGTTCTGCCTAATTCCTGTTGTGCCTAATGACCTTCCAGCACTTTGTAACGCATTTTTCATATAATCTTATCTTTAGGCAGAACAGGAATTCCTGTTCAGCCTAATTCACGCAAAATGGGATATTTAGATTTAAGGGAAATTTAATACTAATTATTTTCCCGACAATTCCAGTTGCTTTCAGGATCTCTTGATTTTCTTATATCGTTTTAGCTTCTCTGATATATTAAATTAGCAATCATAGACCACCAATATTTTACTACGAGTATATCTATGCGATGTCTGTTGGCCATCTACAACTTCAACGAGAGATCTGGGCCTGGTCAGCGAGCGTGCAGCTAACTGAACAGTAACATAGTTAAAGACATATGGCTGGTTCCAGTGATTAATCGCTAAGTCGACTTTTTTCTTTTCTTTTTTCTTTTTCTTTTTCTTTCTTTCTTTCTTTCTTTTTTCTTTTTTTTAATTGAGATTTTACAGGTATAAGCTTCTTTTGGTGAGTTCTACATTGTGTAGAAGCGACTAAGGCGAATTCATAAAATTGAGGAAATTACAGCATTTGATTATGTAAAAATTAGGCAGGTAACTATTATAAAATGTACCTTTAAACTGCTCTCCTGTAAAATTTACTTTTCCCGACTTAGCCGGTTATTCACTGGAATCAGCCATATAATTCCCCTTCAAAAATGTGGATTCTTATGACACCACATTTTTTATCTTTAGACATTTACCGGACAGTGTGTATTAGAGAAGGAAAGAAGAGTAAGAAAGAGGATAGGAAAGCGCGTGAAGAATTTTTCACTTCATCATTGGCTTGGGTGGTAGGAGGAAAAATCCCGGAAACGCATGGAGTCCAGGGAAATCCCCTTTATGGGTCATGAACATGCTCAATTTATTTACATGGTAAACAACAAAGAAGGGGTGGGAAAAACCATGTAAAAAGCATACTTCACTGTCTGTAATTTTTCTAACAAAAAACTTGGTGTGAGTTTAATTTGTTATATGTCTGTAGTTTCGTGGGAAAGTTTGGTTAGTGGGATATAGTACGTATGATGATCTCGGTCAGTTTCTTCTTCTGCTGGTTGTAGTTTTTTTTTTGGGGGGGGGTTCACCTGTGCTTGGTTTCTCTGTGCGTGTGCATTATGGTTTCTCACCTGTGAGGTCTCTTTCTGTGTGAGTCTAGAATGCTGGCTCTGAACAGGGCCAGTTTCTTCTTCTCCTTCGGAGCTTTTAACGTCTTCTTGGTTGCCGAACGTCGTGCATAGACCAATCTCTTCCTCCTCGAAGATATGTAGAAATATTTCTCGAGCTGCTTGAGTCGGGAAATCTATCATGTATATTAATTTACTGAGATGTATAACTTACATCTCCTTACCCGTTCTAACTCTAGAGCCGACACGATACATCACTACAGGTAGCGGTTGCAGTTCGCTGTTCGGTTTCTGGGTCGGTTGCGAGGCATTTATCTGCTTCTGGAAACTGCTGATCTTGGCTTGTGAGTTCCTTCTCCATGATAGGGTTTTTCTTCTCCACCTTCTTCTTGGTTGTTTTTTTCTGTTTCGACATCTTGAACGGATTTCTGTCTTTTGTTGAGGGTTTGGCTCTAAAATGGGCCGAAGCACTAAAGTAGGATTTTGGTCCTAAAAAGGACAGTGCTTCCTCTAATTTTCTATGTTTTTGCCTCTACAGCACTCCAAGAGAAATGTATTGTACCCATGTCAGGCGACTGTCGGCAAAACCGGTACACTCGATATTGCCAGTGTAATTCTTGGTCCACAATAGTGGGACAGACTGACGCAATGTAATACTATTGTTCCCGGCTATTCTTGTGCGTGTAAGATACCGTGGTTTTTTAAAGTTCTCTTTATTATTAAGGAAACCTATCCTCAAAAGACCTATTCCTTTGTGTGTGTATGATTTTGACAGCACCTCATTTAACACCGCAAGGTTTACTAGTGTGACACATTCTCTTCGTTCTGCCACTGCTGCTGCTGAAACTTCATTCGGCCGGTGATATCTTCTCTGTCACTGAAATCTATCTGCCGCAGGTAACAATAATTTTGGTGCTCTCGTCTGTACTTTTTGTCTATATGAAGTTCCTTTCCTCAATCATGAACTCGCGGTTCAATAATGACATATCCATCTATTCGTAAAAAGATCTGATTGCTGGGGAGGCAGCGCTTCCAGCCAATCACAGACTACCATTTGTTTACTTTTTCGGAAAGTGATCTTACCAATGGGGAAAAAAAAGTGGAATTTCTATGACTCACAGTTTAAAATGAAATTATGTTTTAAGTGTGAAGTCAGGATGAAAGTTTAAAACGCAAGGTTCTGAGAATGGACTATTTGAATATTAGTGTCGACAGTGTCGAAAGTCAGAATGGCAGTATTAGCGAATTCAAAGTATGATGGAAAAATGTTATGTTATGAAGGACATTTATACATTATTAATAGATTTCCTATGTAGACGCTGTAGCTTACTGTTTAGATTTATAACAATGAAGGTTGTGTGGGTTTAGTATGTGCTTATAACAAGTATGATTTTTAAAGTTTCGAAGTTTTGTTCTTTCGAATTAACAAGATATACATGTAACTTTAAGAAATTAAAACTGTATTCCTTTCCGATATTTTAATTTGTTATTGCACAGCAAACTTTGTTCTTCTAAAGTTTCCTGTGTAGGTATTTGGAAGTATTTATCTCTAATAAATTGCGTAATCATTTTACTCAACGTAATTCTAGTGTTTTGCTTTTTACATTATACTGAACACTTTCACTACGTTTGTTATACTAAAAATTATTTTTAGGGGTATTTGGTCACATGAAACAATTCGTTCCATTTGCGTGTTCAATGTAACTAACTAACCCTCACTCGTACATTAAAATTTTATTTAGAGTTCTGGAATGATATTTGAAAATCAAGGGGAAATAGATACTAATAAATTTCTCTCAAGTTTAAATATCCCTTTTGCGTGAATTAGACAGAACAGGAATTAGGCACAACAGGAATTCCTGTTCTGTCTAAAGATAAGATTAGATAAAAATGTGTTGCAAAGTGCTGGAGGATCATTAGGCAGAACAGGAAAACTGGCACACTGCTGAACAAGACTGCACTTATTTAATATAAAAACACATTTACACGTGACGTTTCGATCTTCTAGCCAAGATCCTCATCAGACGTACACTCTGATGAGGATCTTGGCTAAAAGATCGAAACGTCACGTGTAAGTATGTTTTCGTATTAAATAAGTGCAGTCTTGTTCAGCAGTGTGTTTATTTTTCTGATTTTATTCGCAAGACGTATGACTATGATTGTGTGTCATCGGAACAGGAAGGAACCACAGTTTCATTATATTGGGGCCCCCAAAGAAATTTAAAGGAAAAAAAGCTGAATATATCTAGATAAAAATATATCTAGGTATTGGTATACAAGTTTTCCCCTCATATCTATTCCGTCTATCAATACAAAACTTGGTACAGTAATTTTTTTTATCTCCTATAGTATTTTTCGAGGTACATTTGGATTTGTGTGTTTTTACACGGACCACTCCAGAGGGGTCCAAAGTTGAAGGAAGGGATTTCTGGAGAGAATTTCCCCGACATTCTCCCAATTTTCCCAAATACGTTATGTACCTAAATACATAGCACCTCTGAAAAGCTTCTTTCATGCTGAAGAGAATGGACTATAACCAGGACTTTTCAATGAACAGTGTAGATGCAATAGCTATTTCACTGTGAGTCTACGATTTTTTTTATACTAACAGGGTTATTGGGTTCCAGGGACTTACTCCGTTGTCTATGGCACTTCATTTTTTGCGCATGAGCATGTCTTTGTTATGTTTATCGAATGGACTAGGTTTGATTTAGATGTCCGGATGACACATTCATGACCGTTCCTTGTCAGATAAGTGACAAACCATGAATAAACTTAACCATATGAGAAACTGCACAGGAGAAACACCAAAAGCGAGAACTGAACAACAAAATTCTAGAAATCATAGAGCTTACATTCACAAATCGCATCAGTTTGTATTATTATTTTCAATTCTTTTCAATATCAGCTCATTGTTATATATTGTACGTAAATTTGTCTCTAAGTGCATTATTAGGATCATTACTTCCACTATTCTATCTAATTACAATATGAATTCAAACTTCCATAGATTAAGTATATCATATCATATAAATTCTGGATTCTTTGTTGTTACATTTTGTTTGTTGTTAAGATTATGTTATTTCTGTTGTGGATTGTAGTTTCCGTTATACTTGTATCCCTAATCCTTTTTTTCTATCGTGTCCTTTGTTTAAAAATGAGTAAAGAAAGAAAAAAATATGCAATGATAGCCCTGGTCCGGTTTTATTTTTAGATACCAGCCTGGAGGCGGTTCTGAGCATTAAAAAAATAGGGATACTGAATGTCACTCCCATTTATTTAATATATCCCAAATTAAAATGACTTAAACACACACACCAACGGGAAACGGGGGAGGAGTAAACAGAAAGAATGATTATGTAAATGAATGTCAAAAATAACAGAGTATAAATTATGAATGTTCGAGAAGGGGATCCGATCTACTTTACTGGGCCCGGGCCCCAGTTTGCCTTACGCCGCCACTCACTGATGTGAATCACAGATTCCTTCTTGTTGTTTCGGTATGATAATGAAGCAATATTTTCAAAATTTGGTTGAAGTATATTTACTGTTAACTTGCATATCGTAAGTAATGTAATTTGTCTTCTAACAGCGACACAGATACAGTACTTGTCAGAATTACGTCTTTCTGCACTTTTAATTTGATAACATATTGTCAAAGGAAGTCTACGTCATTATTTAGTATGAAAAACAGGAACAAAAAAAACTTTTTAAAAATCTCAACTTTGTATTTAATGCGCAAAACAAAGGTTTCTAATTATCTAAACGATTAGTGTCTGAAAAATAATGAGCAGGAGCTCCTCCGTGGCTAAGCGGTTAGCGTACGTAAATTTTGCGTGGGAGTCCCGAGTTCGATTCCCGGCGGGAGCTCATGTGGTTCGGATTCCACGTTAATCAGTAGTTCCATGTCTCATATAGCCTCGCTGTTGAACGGGACGTTAAACTCAAGATCAACTCAACTCAACTCAAATAATGAGCAATCATATCTAGTTTGTCAGTGTTATTAGCAGGTATATCAGTGAGTAGCTAAAAATACATAGAATGTAGTTCATAAATGATTACAATTCCGTGAAGTTAGGACTAAAAGAATTTAGCATTCAAACAAGCAAAACACTTTCTTCAGTTTCATGTACTTACTTAAAAACAGTATATCACAATTTTCTTGGTATTCTCAAATCAAGTAGTTTCACCTTTAATTTTCACTTCAAAATTTTAGAGTGCATGTTGACAAGAGAGTATTTTTCATGTAATTCTTCTGTTTGTAGAATGTATTTCTTTCCCAGAAATATTTTGCCAATTGATTCTAAGAGATTCTGTAGATACAAACTATCAATGTGTTAATATTTTCTATCAAACTATTGCTTGTTTCTGATAATGTATTACATTAAACTGATGTAATTTTTCACCAAGTACGTACATATAATGTTACACTTAAGGGAAAATAGTATATAACGTCTAAGTTTTCGACAGTACACAATATAAGTATCTACACAATGTCTCGTAAAGTAGTTCTAACTTATCTATAACTTATCTACAAGGCAAAATGATGGTTTAATAATATCATACTGTACATAAAATCCTCTAAATATAATTTATTTTCCCACTTGTTTTCAGAATCGAAGTATGGCCGTAAGTACCACATTTCTAATAAATATTTGTAACTTAAATATAATAATAATAAATAGAATTACAATCGATGATTTAAGTAATTTAATTGTAATTGTAAGCGTTTTCTTGTTTGAAATTATGACTACTTCCTTAGCATACATACCTTCTGCATGGAAGAGATACGTTCAACTTCCGATGGGCGTACATGAACTTTGGATCGTACGTTAAATTCTAGGTCCAGTTCTCATATAGTTTTACATCTGAAAGTTACATGCTCAAAAACCACATATCAAATCTTTTCACATCTTTTCTGCACATCGGCATCTAAATTGTCAATTTTGTTTCTCCAATCAAATTTCAGAGTAAGTGTATTTTTAAATATTATAGAAATTAATTTAAGTTTTGTAATTCATTCGATGTGATCTACAAGAGTTGAGAGTTGGGAATACACAATTTATCTAGGAACATTATCGTTTTGGTGGTTCAGGTGTTCCTGGATGGGGACGCATAAGGTCGCATGGGTATACCGATCTCAAAATTTTTCAACTGCGCGTATTTTGCTTACTAGCGTCGATACCACCCAACGTTATCGTGACATTGTAGTCGTCCACGTGGTTCTTTCCAGAACGTCAATCGGCCTTGACTTAATGCATGATGATGCCTTGACTTAATGCATGACTGCGTCGAACAGGTGGCACAACTCTAAAACGGGAGAATATTCGGCGAATTGACTGGCCCGTTACCTCGAATTCAATCCTTTCAATCGATCACGTGTGGGACTATAGGGAGATGTTTTGCAGCACGTGCAGATGCTAACAAGACTAACTAGCACTTATCAACAGTTTTGGTAGAAGAATGGAACTTCATAGCACAACTCATTACCAACTTTATGAGCAGAATGGAAGCACGTTACGGAGAGGAGTTGTTCATCACCCACCCTTCTAAGGACCATTTCAGTCCTGTAATATCAGAAGTGTCATCATGAATCTCAGTGATTTCAGTGTAAGTTATTATTTCTGTTTAAAAGTAGCATTTCTGTTCTTTTGATCACGTGAATCACTCGTTTCTTCCCAGTTGTTTACTGCATCTTGCTAAAGCAATACTTTCAATGTATGGTCAAAGTTTCACTCGGAGTTGAAGAGCGTCCGAAACTTATTTCCGACCTTAAGTTTTGCACACCACTTTACATGTATTGATGTATATATACCTACAGATTGTATCTATTGTTCTTCACTTCTTCTAACTATGATATACATGCTCCTAAGAATTATGCCGACACTATTGTAATTTGACAGCAATTTGTCAGTAGAAGTCGATGTTGCTATTCAATATGAGAAAACGTAAACCAAAGAGAAAACTTCAAAACAGAAATCTTAACTTCTGGGCAAAACATTGTTTTCTGAACATCATAAAAACGAGTGTCTGACAAATAACCTGCAATCGTTCATAGTTTGTCAGTTTTGCCAGCAGATGTCTTCAAAAAGTAGCTAAAATGCATAGAATATAGTTTAAAATGGTTACAGTTCCATAAAATAAGGGTTAAAATAGTTTAGCACTCATACAAGGAAACCGCTTTCCTAAACTTCATGTACTTACTTAAGAGACAGTTTATAATAATCTTGTCGATAATCTCAAACAAAGCAGTTTTACCCTTAATTTCAGCTTTATCCTATAAACTACGGGATATTTTGTTTTCAATATATCCTATTTCTTGTCTTAACTAAGGATATTTCTATTTCGAAATAGTAGTACAATAACTTTTGTAACACGTTTTGTTTCATGTGTCTTCGATAAATAGGAGTGAAGAAATGGTCTTCCTTGTAAACCCTTACGAAAACGCTTTAAATGTAGTGTAAAGGTTAAAGGTAAATTACCTCCGTAGTTTAAAGGCTAAATATTTAGAGTACATTTTCACAAGAGGTATAATATTTCTTTTTGTGAAATGTATAATGTTTCTTTTCCAGAAATATTTTTCCAAAACATGCAACGGTATCATTCATGTATATTTAATTACAGGGCAGCAAGGACAATAGTCTGGTACCTTATGATAAATATTGTGGCCAGACTTGTTTAAACTTCTTTATTTATGCTGTTAAAAATATAGTAAGTGAGGAAGCCATAAGAGTTTGAAGTGTATTTTTAATTTGTGCAAAATAAGTGATAAGTATTAAGGAACTACAAAGTTTAAAAGTAAATAAAAATAGTTTAATTTATTGAAATAACTATCGTGATTAAGTTTTTGTGATTATTAAAATAATTGTAATCGAACTACATCCACTATATTTAATTATACATGTGTGTTACAAACACAATCATTTTAAAACATTCCGTATGTACAAACTAACAATGTGCTAATATTTGTATCAAATTGTGGCTCGTTTCTAATAATATATTATACTAAACTGATGTATTTTTTTTTACGAGATACGTACACATACCTAAGGGAAAACAGTATATAGAATGTAACTTTTCGATAGTTTGAAATGTAAGCATCTAAAATCAACACAGTTTCTCGTTTATAATTCTAACACTTTAAATTTAGTTATCCAAAAAAGCCATATAATGATTTAATAATATACAATACAAAAAATTCCTTAAAATATATTTTTATTTTTGCATTTATTTTCAGTATCAAAATACGGCAGTAAGTACCACATTTCTAGTAAATATTTGTTACTTAAATATAACAATAACAAGTAGAATTATAAAGGATTCTTTAAGTTATTGTAAACGCTTTCATTTTTGAAAATATGACTACCTTTGGCATACGCAGTTTTACGAGGTAGAGGGAAATCAAACTTCTTCCTATGGGAATGAATGAAGCTCGGATTCAACGTTACAATTCAGGTTAACTTCTCACACAGTCTCCCTTCTGACATATAATAATTCATATTATAATAATTAGTTAAAGTTTTGAAATTTCTAATGATTATCAAGATAATCATTTGGGTTAGAGAGGATAAGACAGAAGATGGAGTGTTGAAAATAAGAAAAAAACTTATCTTCTGGATTCAGAACTTAAGAAAACATATTCCTGGAGAAGTAATCAGGTACTGTTGAATCGCCAAGTTAATGTCGTTTAAAATATACCAATGACCTGGGTGTCCAATAAGTACACCACAAACACCATTAAGCTTTGGATACGTATGTTTCTGACTCGGATCAACCTAGCTTGGAATAATATCACACCAAAACAGATACTTATGCAACTTGACATTTCCATTCAAAACAGAAATTGGCCTCAATAATGAACAATATACCAAGTGTAAACGAGGGATTCAGTTTGTGTTGGTTCGGCAACACATATGCAGAAGTCTACTCGTCAATTTGGGAAGTTTACGAGTCAAGTGAAGCTTACGAGAATTCGTGTGATTGGTATGCAATGTCCAAGCATTGCAAGATTGGTTGATACCACTTTCCAGTGGAACACGACGAGGAATGTTTCGGGCTCTTCACAAACGATGCTAGAATCGTCGTTGGCGTCTTCTGATTGGTGATTGTATTTGCTTCCCGCTAAGGGTTCTATTTTACAAACTGCTATACTTTGTGGATTTTGCAATCACGTAAGCGATGGTGTTCTATAATACCAAATGTCTCCTGGAATGTCTGACTTACGCTGATTCTACTTGTAATTTGACAGCAATTTGTCAATGGAAGTCGACACCATTATTTAATACGAGAAAACAGGAACAAAACAGAATACTTTTAAAAAAAATTGTCAACTTCGTGGCAAATCAATGTTTTCTGAATATCTTAAGAACTAGTGTCTGACAAATAACATGCAATCATTCCTAGTTTGTCAGTTTTGCCAGTAGATGTTTTCAGAAAAAAGCTAAAATGCATAGAATATAGTTCAAAATGGTTACAGTTCCGTAAAGCTAGGGCTAAAACAATTTAGCACTCAAACAAGAAAAGCACTTTCCTTAATTTCGTGTACTTACTCAAGAAACAGTTTATAATAATCTTCTTCTTGATATTCTCAAATCAAGTTGTTTCGCCCTTAAGCTTAGCTTTACATATTTGGAATACGTCGTTGCCAAGAGATATAATAGTTCTTTTTCTGAAATATATATTTCTTTTTCAGAAATATTTTACCTAAACACAATCATTTTAAAACATTCTGTAGAAACAAGCTAAGGAGTATTAATATTTGTTCAAATTGTGGCTTGTTTGTGGTAATATATTATACTAAACTGACGTATTTTTAATCAGATACGTACATATACTCGTACTTAAGAAAAAAAAACAGTATATTGAGTGTAACTTTTAGATGGTTTAAAATGTAAGTATCTACACTCGTCACAGTTTCTCATTTATAATTCTAACACTTTTAATTAACTTATCGAAAATGCCATATAGTGATTTAATAATATACAATACACAAAATCTCCTGAATATTTTTTTTATTTTCACATTTATTTTCAGAATCAAAATATGGCAAATATAGCAGTAAGTACCACATTTCTAGTGAATATTTGATAATTATAACAATAATAAGTAGAATTATAAATGATGCTTTAAGTGGTTGTAAATACTTTCGTGTTTGAAATTATGAATTTTTCAAGTGTATACTCCTTTTACGAGGTAGAGAAAAGTTAAACTCCCGATAAGAGTGTATGAAGTTCGGATTCTTTGTTATGTTTTAGGTTACCTTTTCATTCAGTCTCTATGCTGAAAGTTATCTTGTTTCTCCACTCAAATTTGATATAAAACATATATATTTAATATATAAGACATACAAATCAAGTAGTAACGCCGTGAATTTTAACCTGAATAACTTAAAGTGCGTACCAACAAAAAGTAGTATTTCTAATGTAATTATCTATTTTGTGAAAAATACAACATGCCTATTTCAGAAGTATCTTCCTGATCTTTTCAAAAGATTCTATAGATACAAATGTATTAATATTTTCTGTCAAATTGTGGCATGTTTCTGATCATGTATTATATTAAACTGATGTAATGTTTCACCAGGTACGTACATATACTTAAGAGAAAATAGTATATAGCGTGTAACTTTTCGACGGTACATCATGTAAGTATCTCCACAGTTTCTCGTAATTTATTTTAACTTATTCATAATTTATTCACAAAGCCAAATAATAGTTTAATATTTATTATATATTAAGTTCTCTCAATATCATTCATTTTTCCAATTATTTTCAGGATCGAAATACGGCCGTAAGTAGCATTCTAATAAATATTCATTTCTAATAAATATTTGCAGCTTAAATATAATAGTAATAAGTAGAATTATAAATGATTATTTAAGTAATTTAATTGTAATTGTAAATGATTTCATGTTTAAAATTATGACTACTTCTTTGGCAAAAGCACCTTAAGGGACGAAGAAAGAAGTACAACTTCCAGTGAGAGCACACGAAGTTCGGATCCTGACGTTAATTTCTTGGTTCATTTCTCATATAGTTTTATACCTGAAAGATATATGCTCAAAATCCTCTGATCAACCGCTTTCATATCTCTCCAACACATCGGCATTTAAATTGCGAGTTCTTGTTCCTCCAATCAATCAAATTTCAAAGCAAGTGTATTTTTTCAATATTATAATAATTAATTTAAGATTTGTATTTCAGTCGCTAAGATCTTCAAGTTGTTCTTTTGTGTCAGATAGGGAGATGGAGGAAATGAGATGTTAGCAAACCGATGATAAATTTTCTGTCCTTCTGAACTGCATTAAGTTTGTTTATTTTTCTCTGTTTGGCTAGAAAATTGACTTTGATGCAAGGTTTTTAGTCGTAAAAAACAGGTTTCATATTTCAGAGCGCTTTCCTAAATTTCATACACCTACTCAAGATACAGTTCATAATAATCTTCTTGATATTCTCAAATCAAGTAGTTTCGCCTTTAATTTTAGCCTTATATATGAAAAGAAGTTGACATGTTGACAAGAAGTATAATATTTCCTTTTGTGAAATGTACACCGTATATTTCTTTTTCAGAAATATTTTCCTAAAACACAATCATTTTAAAACATCCTGTAGATACAAACTACCAATATTTAATATTTCTAACAAATTACAGCTGGTTTCTGATAATATATTAAATTGATGTATTTTTTTTAACCAAGTACGTATATACCTAGGTACACTTACTTAAAAATAGTATATCGATTGTAACTTTTCGATAGTATAGGATGTAAGTATTCATACTCGACACAGTATCTCGTTTGTAATTCTAACACTTTAAATTAAGTCATCCTTAAGTCGTATACTGGTTTAATAATATACTGTTTTTAAAGTCCTCTAAATACATTTTATATTCGCATTTATTTTCAGTATCAAAATATGGCAGTAAGTAGCACATTTCTAATGAATATTTGTCACTTAAATATAACAATAAGAAGTAGAATTATAAACAGTGTTTTAAGTGTTTGTAAACGTTTTCATATTGAACTTATGACTACTTCATTAGCATACGCAATTTTATGAAGAAGAGGAAAGTCAAACTCCCGATGAAAGTGCATGAAGTTTAGATCCTACGTTAAGTTATAGGTTCACTTCTTGTTTAGGAACGTAGAGTCCATTAAGGCTACAAGGCTCAGCCTATCCTAATATTTATACATCAATCTGAAATAAAGTTTTTAGACATTGATACAAATAATTTAGTTAAAATTAATTTATTTTATAATACACTGTTTAAACATCAAGCGAGCACTAATAGATGTTGAAGTAGCGTTCCTGAAACATTGGATTTTAGACTATTTTCACCAAGCCTTCAGCCTTTCTCATAGAATCAAGTAGAGTGGGCGGCAATAGCCACTCACCCATTGCTCTAAGAAGACGAAAACTATTTAAGCAATACACAAATTCAACACGATGCAATGAAAGTGGACGATTGTTTACGAAGCGAGCTAATGCTAACCTTTCGAGTGTTTGGAAATGCCAACGTGACAGATGCGGCCTTGTCAGGAAATAAAAAAAAACCGAAAGATAAAAAAAATTAGCACCTCACATTCAATAAAATTTCCGACGAACAAAAAAGGAATAAAAACATGTTATCATGAATAGTGCCTTGTATCGTACTGGTTTTGCGTTATCGCAACTCAAAATTTTAAGTTTTGTTTCCGGTAATGGGCATATCTTGTATTTTTTGGGTTGCGATCAGAAAGTTTGGCTAGGACCGATACGGAATCAGGCCCGAAGGGGGGCATTTTTTTTTAATATTGCCATCTAAAGAAAACTTATTTCCGTTAAATCATATAAGAGCATAATTGATTTTGTGCTGCAGCAGTACGGTTTTGTGTTAGTACCCTTATATGTGTTATTGTGGATAAAGTGGTTAAGTAAAGTTGTAAAGTATTCTACGAACGATTTCAAAAGATTCTGTAGATACAAACTACCAATGTATTAATATTTTCGGTCAAATTTATTGTTGTTTGTTTCTCATAATATATTATACTAAACTAATGTTTTTTTTTTTTTACCAAGTACCTAATATACATTTAAGAGAAGATAGTTCGGGAAGTTAGGTGGGAACGAAATGGAAGTGTGAATTCCGGAAATTTTACGTTCTTTTACGGGGAGGAAATAAAAACCACCAATTACTGTGGTTTTTCCCACTGTACATGTCTCCATACTCATACAAGTAAAGGATATGAGATTCATAAGGGAAGTGCATAGCTATGAATTGATGTTGGAGTGAGTTTGTAGCAAATCCGTAGAAGTAACACGATATCATCTGGAAATATTATTTTCTAATAAATCCATATCTATCCGAGTACGCCTCATTGCGTCTCTTCAGGCCGTTGAGTTTGCCAGCACGCAATAGATTTTGCCATTCAGATTTAAGCAAAGCGCCTACAATGTCCGTCAACCCGCCACACATGACTTCTCTACTGGTTGCCTAACACCGTAGTTTCGGTCTGCGACGACATTAATCGTGTGGGCTCAAAAAGGCCCCTAAAATGTTGAATAGGACAAAAGCGACACGCTCTTTGAAAATTTGAATAACTGAACAGTCTACACAAAATTTGGAATCGACCAGTGAAAACGCCATGTTCCTAGCACTTGTGGTTTTCGACATCTCATTGTCGAAAGGATTAGGACAAACATATAAATCTAGCATTTTAATATACAGACTAGCTGAACCTGCGCTCTCTAGACAGCGCATCATTCACATATGAGCATAAATTTCTTTGTAATTCCTCACATCTATACATGTCCCTTTACAGACACAACTGAAAGACATCCTGATAAAAATCGGCAAGATATACCGTAAAGGGGAGATTTTTCTCGATTACTTTTTCAATATCTCGCACCGTTTACAAGATTTGAGCCTACTTCCGGTTGGAGTTTTTAATTATAATATGAGCAGTGTTTCTTTCTTCTTGCATGCAGTATGTAGACTAATAAGAAAATACATAACACAACTAATTATAATGCCAGTGATATATTGTGTTCATTGGGCAAAACACTCCAGACAATAAAGATTCAACTTAGACTGGAGAAATGGTTATGCTTCATTTCTCATTATAATTTTGCCATGAAACAAACGCCTGAGAGATATGCAACCCATGTATACAATCATGTAGTGTTGGAATGTATAATGCGTAAGATATGGTGTTTTACGGTTTTTTTAATTTCGACACTTCCGGTGTACACGTAAAAATGTAATAAACAAATAATGGCTATGTTTCTTTTAATATTCAGTTAAAACTGGACAATCTCCGCAAAATTTGCAAGCGATCAGTGAAACCGTCATCTTTCTAGAGCCTGTAGTTTCCGAGATCTTATTATAGAAATAATTGGCCATAAACATATAAACGTCCACAAACGTATAGTTTAAAAGAAGTCCAAAGATGGCAGCACAATTCATTTGCATTAATTTTGGAGAAGGCTTATTAAAATACAAAGGCTTTGAACAACTTTAAAAAGATAAACTTCATGAAAAAAGTCTATTTAAATTATTTATTTATAAAGTACACATACTTTAAAATATTTGAACTTGTTAAACTTGAAATCACATACAAAAAATCCTCTAAATATAATTTATTTTCTCATTTATTTTCAGAATCGAAGTACGGCCGTAAGTAGCACATTTCTAATAAATATTTGTAAATTATATATAATAATAATTAGAAGAATTGTAAAAGATGATTTGATTAATTTAATTGTGACTGTAAAGCGCTTGCAGGTTTGGAATTATGACTACTTCCTTAGTCTACGCAACTTCTGCGAAGTAAAGAGAAATTCAACTTCCGGTGACAATGCATGAAGTTCGGATCCTACGTTAAATTCTACGTCCAATTTTCATGCAGTTTTACATCTGAAATATACATTCTCAAAATCCGCTCAACCACTTTCATATTTCTCCTATACATCGCTATCTAAATCGCGAGTTCTTGTTTCTTCAATCAAATTTCAGAGCAAGTGTATTTTTTCAATATTATAATAATTAATTTAAGATTTGTCATTCAGTCTCTAAGATCATCAAGTTGATCTTTTGTATCAGATAGGGAGAAGCAAGAAATGAGGTGTTGGCACACCGTTGATAAATTTTCTATTCTTCTGAAGTGCATTAAGTTTGTATATGTCTCTATCTTTGACTAGGCATGAGTTGTATAAAACTGGTTTTATATTTCAGAACGCTTTCCTAAATTTCATGTACCTACTCAAGAAACAGTTTATAATAATACTAGCATATATTACCCGCTTCGCTGGGTTGAAATGAAAATTTAAATGCACAACTCCATATCTCATGTGTTTAATACCCGTGAAATATGCTTGCAGTAAATGTTAACATTATATCGCCTGTCATTTATGTTAACCCGCCGAGTGACACGGTCATGCGGGTTGCATATAAATACGTTTATTTTTACCTATGATGAACTAACAAAGGATTTGTACGTTATGGACACTTGAATGGTCCATTATCTCAAGACACTGGTAATTAAAAATTAAAGTGATATGATAAAAACAATCTAGGGTCCAAATCCTAATAACCCCCCAAAAATGAAAGAAATTGGTTCAGCCGTATTAGCGTGATGAGGGAACAAAGGATTTGTACGTTCTCTTTTATATATATAGATTTTTCTTGATATTCTCAAATCAAGTAGTTTCGCCTTTAATTTTAGCTTTATATATTTATTTCTTTTTGTGAAATGTATATTTCTTTTTCAGAAACATTTTCCCAAAAACTCAATTTTAAAACATTCTGCAGATACAAACTACCTATGTCTTAATATTTGAATCAAACTGTAGCTGATAACATATGGAATTCATGGATTTTTTAACCACCTACATATATATATTTACTTAAAAACAGTATATAGAGTGTAACTTTTCGATAGTACAGAATGTGAGTATCTATATTCGACACAGTATCTCTTTTGTAATTCCAACACTTTAAATTAAGTTATCCAAAAAGCCGTATAGTGATTTAATAATATACAATACACAAAGTTCCCTAAATATATTTTATTTTCGCATTTATTTTCAGTATCAAAATATGGCAGTAAGTAGCACATTTCTAGTGAATATTTCTTAATTAAATTTATAACAATAACAAATAGAATTATAAATGGATGGTGCTTTAAGTGTTTGTAAACTCTTTCATGTTTGAAATTATGATTACTTCCTTAGCATACGCACTTTTGCGAGGTAGAGAAAAGTCAAACTCCCGGTGATCCTAAAATACGTTAAATTCTTGATTCTCTTCGCATATAGTATCCCCAGGGACTTCGGGTCCATTAAGGCTACAAGTCTCAGCCTATGTAAATATTGATACATCAGACTCATATAACGTTTTTAGATATTGATACAATAACTTTTATTTAAATTAATTTATTCTATAATGTGTTGTTTAAACATCGCCCCGATCGCCCCTTCCCCCAGAAGAAGAAACTTTCTTATTTTATATATATAAATAAAACCCATCCCAAAGTTTGGAGCCCTTGAAAGTAGCAGTATGACAACCCCCCCCCCCAGAAGTCGGTCCTGGATCCGCCCCTGTGTGTGGGGGGCCGCGGTGACTCACTGGTAGAGCGTTCACCTCTGGTGCTTGGGGTCCCGGGTTCGATCCCAGCCCCCGCCAAGTGAACTTTGTGGTGGACAAACACCGTGTGCGTGGGTTTTCTCGGGGTTCTCCCGTTTCCTCCCACTTTCTTCATTCCACCATTTCATTCATTACTCATCATCACCGTCTCCTTTAGCCTAACCGGCATAACCGTGGGACGTAAAACTTAAAGATTTCATTTCATTTTTTTTTTCCCTGTGTGTGGGTAGCAAAATCACACCCAGATGGCGGAAATAGGAAGTGTGTAGGCAGCAAAATTACACCCACACACCGGAAAACCGTGGTGACGAGCGAAATCAGGGACCGAACCTGACAGTAAGCCTGTTTACGAATTTCATTGAGTGCATCACGCAGAACTTTCGCTCGTGTGGTAAGAAAAATGTAATTTTCTTACTCTCGGTAGCAGACAGGGGAGACGTTCCATCGAAATTCTCAGTCGATGCATAGCTTTGCTTTCCGCCATGTACAATTTTCAGGCTCCGATGAACATTCTCATTTAGCGACAAGCCGCAAGCAAAAATGCGATACAAACCTTGCAAATTACTACGAAAATTTAAATTTCTTTAGTAATTTGCTACGCAGAAAGTAAAATTTTAAAAGAACTGACAAATGTACCTACTTAAGAAACAGTGCATTATCATTTTCTTCTTCGTATTCTCATGTCATGCAGTTTCACCCTTGGTTGTACATGTTGGCAGAGGTGTAGTATTTTGTGTTGTATCATTTCCTTTAATTCAAATGTGCCATATTTCTTTTTTTTTTTCAGAAACATGGTTCAGAAATAGAATCATTTTAAAATGTTTTATGGGCACAATGTATTAATGTTGCAACAAATTATGAACTTTGATAATATAATACACTGATCACCGTTGAATTAGAGACACCTACCTAATAACGTGTAGCACCATCTTTCTCTCTGATAACAGCGACTACCTGCCGCGGCATGGACTCCACGAGGCGCCTGAAGTGTTGTTGTGGCATCTTAATCCATATCTGCTACAAAGTCTCCCACAGAGCCCGCAAGTTGGTCGGAAGAGGGTCCACCGCCTGAAGACGTCGTTTCATAGCATCCCAGATGTGTTCGATGGGATTGAGGTCCTGTGACCTTGATGGCCAGGGAAATGCCAGATCAGAGGAGTGCTCATCAAACAAGTCTGCTGCCTTCCTAGAGCGGTGGGCTATCCTGATGAAAGATAAGGTCACCGCCCCGATGTTGTAGCCGAGCAAATGACAGGACATGTTCAACCAGAAAACCTGTGAGAAACCATGTCACACGTCTTAGGGGACCTATTTCAGTCCACGTAAACATGCCCAAGATGAAAAAACCACCACCACCGGCCTGCACAGTTCCCTACTAGCACAATGGATCCATTGCCTCGTGCGGTTGGCGACGCACCTGTACCCATCCATCGGCATGTACCAATGTAAGATGTGATTCATCTATCCAGGCAACCTTTTTCCACAATTCAATGGTCCAGCGGCGGTGTTCCTTTGCCCATGCTAGACGTCGTTTCCTGTGTTGTGCGGTTAGAAGGAGTACTTATGTGGACTGATGGCTATATGGCGAGTAGGTGGTTGTGGATTGTGTGCGTTGTTGTCCTGTATTGAACTTCTCCGCGATTTAATACACTTTGGTCCGATGAGGGTCAGTCGGTGCCTCACGCTCTTGCCTGTACGGGTGCCGTTTTACCGGAAGCCAGGTACTCAGGATACACCCTTGACACAGTTGTCTTTAAAAATCCAAGTGCCGCAGCCACTTCCTAAATCAAGCCACCCAGTCGCCTGGCCCACGGGTGAGCACGGTCAAATGCATTCAGGTCCTTCGTCTTGCCCATCACACACTGCACTGACACGGATACCGAGAAATGAAGTATACGGCAGCAGTACACGTGCAATGCGTTTCATTCACATGCACTGATGGAGCCTATGCAGGGCAGTTTCTGCAACTGTCCTGCTGTCTCTAATTCAACTGGTGATCAGTGTCTATTAAAGTGATATAATTTTAAGCAAGGTATGCATCTACACACAGTTAACAGAAAGTGGTGTAGACATTGTTAAGGTTAAATATTACAATTTGTCAGTATCATCACTAGTACCTGGTTCAAAGTTATAAAAGCTTAATATTACTTAACTACGAGACAAAATGTTGGTTTCATAATATACGTAAATTCCACTCAATACTTTTTCCACTTGTTCTGTACAAAGAAGGATTATAGTAACACATTTTTAATACGTCTGTTAGCTAATAATAATAGTAACAATAGCCAGAATCATAAATGTTACATTTAATAAGTGAGGTTGTAAACGATTTCTTCTACGAGCACTTGTTCACTATACGCTTTTTCGGCGCAAAAAAAACAGGTTTGATTCCCAGCGAGAAGTTATGTAGTTTAGATATTACGGTAAACTATACGTCCGCGTCTCTTATATCCTTGCTCCTGAAAGAAACCTATTCAGAAAGCAAACCCATAAATGGCGTAAAGTACGTAAAAATGTGTAGAATGTAGCTAAAAGTGGTTACAATTCCGCAGAGCTAGAGTTAAAAGTATTTAGTACTCAAACGAGGAAAATGCTATCCTAAATATCCTGTACCTACTTAAGAAATAGTATATTATATTGTTTTTCTTTTTATTCGCAAATCAAGTAGTTTCGCCCTTAATTTTAACTTTAATAATTTGGAGTGCGTGTTGAGAAAAGGTGTAGTATTCCTTATGTACTTTTTCATTTCGTGAAATGTGTGATATTTCTTCTACAGAAGTATACTCCCAATCATTTTAAGAGATTCTGTAGATACAAACTACAAATGCATTAGCATTTTCTATCAAATTGTAGCTTGTTTCTGTTGGTATATTATATTAAACTAATGTAATTTTTCACCAGGTACGTACATATACTTAAGAGAAAATATTATATAGCGTGTAACTTTTCGACGGTACGCCATGTAAGTTTCTACATAGTATTTCGTAAATTATTTTAACTTATTCATATTTTATCCACAAGGCCAAATAATAGTTTAATACTTTACTGTACATAAAATCTTCTAAACATGCTTTATTTTTCCATTTATTTTCAGAATCGAAGTACAGCAGTAAGTACTACTTGTTACTTACATATAATAATAATAGAAGTATAAACGGTGATTTAAGTAATTTAGTTGTAAGCGCTTTCATGTTTCAATTATGACTCCTTCCTTCCTTAGCATACGCACCTTCTGCTAGAAAGAAAGAAGTTCAACTCCCAGTGGGCACACATTAAGTTCGTATCCTACGCTAAATTCTGGGTCCATTTCTGATACAATTTTACATCTGAAAGATACATGCCCAAAACCAGCCATCAATTGCTTTCACATCTTTACTACACATCGGCATCGAAATCGCTAGTTATTGTTTCTCCATCAAATTCCAGAGCAATTGTATTTTTTTAAAAATATTCATACATGATACAATTCCTTCTTAGCAAAGTTCCAACCAGTTTTTCTTCCTCTTCTTAATTATATCAAAAATTGTTCTTTTCTTCCCACCATTTCAAACCTCTTTCATTCGTTTTCCGTTCGACCCAGCTAATTCTCTCTATTCTTCTCCACACCCACATTTCCAAAGCTTCCAGTCGTTTTTCATCATTTTTGCGTGATGTCCATGTTTCTCTCACAAATACGAAGCATTTTATGAGTCTTTTTCTCAACTATTTATGCAAGGTCCCCCCAAAAAATACATTTTCTTCTTCCTCAAGCCTTCTTTCGCCATTCCTATCCGCACTTTTATTTCATCTTCACACTTCGTATTATTACTAATAGTACTACCCAGGTATCGAATACTAGTCACCTGTTCTATTTTCTTCCCTCTTACTTTTATATTTGACATCAACCGCTTCGTTACAATCATCATGGCTTTTTTTTTTTGTCTTTCTAAGATTTATTTTCATCTCAGATTCTTCACAGACCTTCATCAATTTTCTAACATGTTATTGAGTTTCTTTTCAAATTCCGCAACAAGTGTCATATAATCAGCAAACAATATAAATCTACTCATTCTACCTCCTACCAAAATGCCGTCTTCATTATGAAGACCAATATCTCTTCTAGATATATATTACTTAATATTGACGAGAGACAGCATCCCTGTTGAACTTCCGTTCCAATTGCACTCTCCTTTCTCATTTTCTCCCCTATTCTGATCTTACTTGTTGGTTCATATATGTTTCTTACAAGATTTCGAACTTTCCATTCCAACCCAACCTTCCATGAAACTTTCAACAATTCCCACTTCACGCGGTCAAAACGCCTCTCAAGGTCAATAAATACAACATATATATCAATTTCTGTTTTTCTATAAACCGTTCACCGATCACCCTTAAAAATTCAATTGCATGTCTTGTGCCCTTATCTCCTCTATACCCGAACTGTTTCTGCTCATTTCTTTAATTTGTTCTTCCATACAACCTTCTATTCAGTATTCGAAGCAAAATTTTTTCCTGCGTGAGATATGACACGAACAGTTCTATAATCCTCACACCTGGGTTTGATTCCTTAGTTATCAGTGTCATGGTCGTCTTCAGGAAGTCTTTTCGACACTCTCCTGTTTCATATATTTTATTGCAGAGTTGGAACAACTCTTTCTTGCGCTTCTCTCCTTGATTCTTAATGAATTTGATTGGTATATTATTTATTCTGGTTGCTTTTCCATTCTTAATTTCGGATACAGCATTTTAAAACTCATCCTGAAGCATACTAAACCCTTTATCATCTCCGCGTACTTTATTTTTGTCTTCAACATCTAGGCTACACGGTCTATCGTTAATCTCATATAAGTCCGCAGAATTTTCTTTCCGTCTTCCTAAGACTTTACTTCTTTCGCTGACTATCTTCTCATTTTCATTTTCTACTGCCATCGATATACTTCTTTGTTTCCTCCAAGATTCCACACATTTAACATCCTTGTACATTTCCTCATATTTTCCAATTCTTTCTAATTCTTTTAAGTCTTAACATTTTCTTTTGTAAACCTCTTCCCTTGCTCTGCCTGTTTCCTTTTCTAACTTTCGTTTAACTTTCTGCGGTAACCTATTAATTCTTTCGCAACTTACTCTATGCCACGTTTAATATGCTCCTACTGTCTGTTATTACTTGCACTTACCATTTTCTTGTTTGAAAAAGTATTTTCGTCGAATTTTTCAGCGTAAAAATTTCTTACTTCCCGGTTTTTCAATTTTTCAGTATTTAACATTCTGTTACTTAATTTTCTTCTATCTACATTTTTCAGTTAAATATCTATTTATGCCAGCACAAAGTTATGATCATTGATAATGGCCCCGATAAGGGTCTTCGCGTTCTTCAAGCTATTCCCATACCTACACTGAATCATAACATAATTCGATGTATTCGCCCGTCTATTTAGGATTTCCATACACACTTTATTCTCCAATTTCCCACTGCCAAACAACTTTTGCTGAAATGCGACAAGCTGTGGGTTATACGGGAGGTGTAAGATTCATGTATAGGATTCTCAGACCTTGGATTTAAATATACAGTATGAGGCGCAAAGACGGGACAAAATTTTTGTTGGAATGTAGTGATATCACCGCTGCTAAAGTCTTTCCAGCCTTAGAACAAAGTAGACGGAAACAAAGCGAGGCGTATTACTCCGCGGCTCACACGTGCTTTGGCAGCGACAAAAGTGAACAGCAAGATCGTCTGCTTACTTACTGTCGTCGCATAATTTCCAAAGTGTAAGGCTACATTTGGTTGGTATATAATTAATGCACTGTCACTGACTACTCCTATGTTGCAAATATATATTTTCTTAAATCGTTATATAAACGAGATTGCCTCTGTTCATGTTGTCCTCTTTTGTGTTTTATAACACGAAACGAAAATGGATTATTGTCACACATCATCGCCATGGAAATCTGCATTTTACAATAATTTTAAATGAGTGGGGTAGGCGTGCAAATGCAATACGCATGCACAGTAAATACCATATGTCCAAATACGGATGAGGTTGAAATAAAGCTAAATCTGTTGTTAAATATTATGTATATTGTGTTTATTATCACAAAATGCAGGATAAATTCAGATATCTTTATTTGAAATTATTATTTTAGTAGGAATTATATTGCGGTAGGATACTATTGCAGTGAGACCAACAACCAATCATTGGTCATCAACCCACTGGTAGTCAGGTGGTTTTGTTTACATCTACTTTTTTCTCAGGCTGGAAAGGGAATAGAGTGAAGTTTTTGCGAACTATGCATAAAATTCGTCAGGGCAAAGCATCTACAATATGCTACCTTGATGACACGTCATTCAATCAAAATTATAGCAGAACATCGTGCTAGCAGTTAAGCGACAAGATTGAGGATTGAAAATGTTTCTGCGTTCCAATACTGAAGAGACGGCGTCGTATTGTCTGTCACGCAGGTTCAGTTGAAACTGGGCTCATTCCAGAAAGTAAATTGTATTTATTTCAAAGGCTAAGTCATCAGATGACTATCAAAAATAGTATAATGACATGAATATGTTAATTGTACAGGTTATTTTTGTATATTTTAGTATTACTTATTTACTTATTCTATATTATTTATTTACTCAATACTGTTTATTTATTATTCATATTTAAGCGTTATTTGCGAACAAGGAAAACACTTTTTTAAATTCAATGTACCTACTTAAGAAACAGTATATTATAATTTTCTTCTTGGTATTCTCAAATCAAGTGGTGTGGTCCTTAATTTTAACTTCAATAACTTAGAAATGAAATCTTTGAGTTTTACGTCCCACGTTTATGCCAGTTAGGCTAAAGAAGACGGTGACTATGAGAAATGAATGAAATGGTGGAATGAAGAAAGTGGGAGGAAACGGCAGAACCCCGAGAAAACCCACGCACACAGTTCACTTGGCGGGGGCTGGGATTGAACCCGGGACCTCAAGCACCAGAGGTGACAGCTCTACCACTGAGCCACCGCGGCCCTTCAATAACTTAGAGTATGCATTGACAAAAGGTGTAGTTTTCTTTTTCTGTTGTGAAATATGTGATATGTCATTTGAGAAGTATTTTCCCATTTATTTCAAAAGATTATGTAGATACAAACTACCAATGTATTAATATTTTCTGTTAAATTATGGGTTGTTTGTGTTAGTATATTATGTTCAGCTGATGTAATTTTTCACCAAGTACGTACATGAACTTAAAAGAAAATAACACATAGCGTGTATTTTTTTGACAATACACTATATAAGTATTTACACAATATCTTATATAATGTATTATCAAAAAAAAAAATGCTAATATCTTGTGAATAATTCCAACATTTTAATAACTTATCCAAAATGCCAAATAAAGAATCAAAAATGTACTCTAAAATATAATTTATTTTTCCATTTATTTTCAGAATCGAAGTACGGCAGTAAGTAGAACATTTCTGATAAATATTTGTTACTTAAATATAATAATAATAATAATAATAATAATAATAATAATAATAATAATAATAATAATAATAATAATAATAATAATAATAATAATAATAATAATAATAATAATAAAAAGTAGAATTATAAACGATGATATAAGCAATTTAATTGTAACTGAAAGCGCTTTCATGTTTGAAATTATGAAACACACAGACATTATCATACACAAGGACGGGACAGCGCTATTATGTAGAAAAGGAGCAGATAACAAGATGGAACGAATACATTGAAGAACTCTACAAAGGAGACCGAGTGAACGAAGAAGAGGTGGAGAAGGAAGAAGACGTCGATGAAAATGAATTAGGACCATCAACTTTACAGTGTGAATTTGACAATGCTTTGGACAAAATGCAACATGATATGCAACATGCAACAAATTCTTTTGATTTGTGTTTTCGAGTGTAGCATAACATTATCTATTATTGTGGTAAGTTACATTTCATTCTCTGTTTCCACTTACGAAAAACGGACAAAAGAAAAATTGTCAGCTTTCCTATCATTTCTAGTAGTCTACCCCCTTAATATTTTTTATCAAATTTTGGCTTGCTTTTGATAATATTATATTAAACTGATGTAATTTATTCACAGCTACGTACATATACTTGAGAGAAAATACTGTATGGAGTGTAATCGTTGACGGTACAATATCTTCTAAATAATTCTACCTTAGGCCACATTGCCACGTTAAATGAGTCTTATAGCTGTCATTAAGAAAAACCTTGCAACCCGGTCTTTCTATTTGCTCTTTACAACTTCTTGAAAGCAAGAAAGGTGTCTCCACACATGCAGCATTGCACTCTAGTGAACAAACAGTGAACCTCCTCATTAAAAACGTGTATTTTGGCGCACTTCCCCTCCCTGTCCAAAAGAATCCGTTGTTTCGGAAGCGGCGAAACTGGTTTTTCCTTTATGCCAGTAGGAGGGCGATAGCAGGTAGCAAGCAAGACGTCCCAGAATGTTGTGGTACGTTTCCATTTTACATGAATCTTGTAGCTGTCATAAAAAAGACCTTACTACCCGATCTTTCTATCTACTGTTTAGATTTTACCACTTCTTGTAAGCAAGAAAGGTATCACTACCCATGCAGCACTGCACTCTAGTAGACAAACAGTGAACCTCCTCATTAAAAACGTGTGTTTTGACACACTTTGCCTCCCTGTCCAAAAGAATCCGTTGTTTCGGGAGCGGCGAAACTGCTTTTTCCTTTATGTCAGCGGGAGGGCGATAGCAGGTAGCAAGCAAGACGTCCCAGAAAGTTGCACACTGTTCGACTCCTTGCAAGATGGAAAAACATGTTTTATGACCTTTTCAAGACTATGTGTGCATGGTGAAATATGGTAGGGTTTCAAGATTTTTTTTATGACAGCTACAAGTTCTTCTAACGTGGCAACCCATCTTTATCCACACATTTATATTGATCCTTAACTACTGTTGTCAAATTGTGTTACACTAACACTGTTGTTGGGTCTATTAGACCCAGCACTATTTTATGTCTATAAATGATACTAGCTTGATTCAATAATACAAATATCTGTATTTTCTGACGTTTTTCAGTCCTCGGAATATTTCACAGTAGCAAATACCAAAAAGAAAAGGAAATTTTTTGTGAAAAATTAAATTAAATGAAATGGCCCTTTTTGTTTGTAATAAAGTTGTTAAACAATTACATTTTTTCTGTGCATAACAATGCTGGTTGTGACACAACAATCGTATTCTTTTGTCGGAATAGTGTTCAAAAAAAGAAATATTACAATACATACACAATTCACTCCCTAATAACTAAAACTTAAGGAGGTAAACATGTCTGTACTTTTTTGTTCATTTTTTCACAAGATTCAGACATGGAGTGCATATTGTATTGGCGCATTCTAAGCAAAGAGGTCTGAAACATGACACACATTGGTATTGTGTTTTCCTGTCTTTTGCTGAGCCACAAAATTGACATCTCTTCCTTTTTCCCAATCTGCTTCCCTCCCTGGCTTGTTGGTGTGATTCTTGTTCAGTAATACCAAGAACTCCCGACATGGATGTTCGTAACTCCAGGCTCGTGTGAGGGTTTGACAGTCTGTTTTTGATGCTGGGTTGGACAAGTTCACGAGCAACAGCTTTCATAAAGTCTAATCTGGTAAGTGTCTTAGTTTGTGGGAATGCAGAGAATAAAATAAAAGCATTCACCCCTGTAATATCCAGGATGCGAAAAAATATAGCCATGGTCCATCTTTGTGTTCGGCGACTAGTTGAATAGACACTGCATTTTTCATGTAAAGAGTCCACTCCACCTTTTGTCATGTTGTAATAACTTATTATTTCTGGTAGTTCATCCACATTCCCCCTCGTATGATGCATGGATGATACCAAAATTACTGCTTTACCTTTCTTTGGGACATGTGAGATAAGCGTTGTATCTTTAGTGAAGCCATAAAGAGGAGAACCTTCATCTCTACACTTTGCAGGGAGAAATTGCGGTGGAATTTCTTTCTTGTCTTTCTTTAGTGTTCCTACGTATGTAAGTTCCTTACTTCGAAGTTCGCGAACCATCTCCAAAGACGAAAACCAATTATCCCCTGTTACATTCCTATTGGTACCTGCAATTACTTTACTCAAACGTAATACTGCTTGTGTCGGT